>NC_057843.1:37362954-37674090 GCF_910594005.1 Cervus elaphus | reverse complement strand
AAAGTGGGAGAGAGTAATCAAGACACTCCTGAATAAAAATGGGTACTGAACATTGGATTCTTAAATGTCCAAAATTGATATCAAATACTGAAAAACAAAGATTAAAAATATAGAGTAGAGGTTAGACTCTTAAAAATACAATATTAAAAACAAAAACACAAAAAATTTAAGAAATATATATGAAGTTTGGTTTAAAAATAGGGCCTCTTTTTTTTTTTTGCAAGGTTATAGTGAAATGAAAATGAACATGTATATTATCATTATCAAGGGTGAAACAGATCACCAGCCCAGGTTGGGTGCATGAGACAAGTGCTCGGGGCTGGTGCACTGGGAAGACCCAGAGGGATCAGGTGGAGAGGGAGGTGGGAGGGGGGATTGGGATGGGGAATCATGTAAATCCGTGGCTGATTCATGTCAATGTATGGCAAAAACCACTACAATATTGTAAAGTAATTAGCCTCCAACTAATAAAAATAAATGGAAAAAAGAAAAAAGAAATTTAAGGAGTAATAGAGGACTTTAGAAGAAAATAAGAGAAAAAGATAAAAAAAGAAACAAAAATTTTTTTAATTAAAAAAGTAGTGAAAATATATGAAAATGAAAGTTAAGGAGTAATAGAGGAGTAATAGGAAATTTTAAATGAAAATAAAAGAGAAAAAATTAAAAAAAATTTTTTTTAATGAAAAAAAAAAGTCAAAATATATCTAGGAGTTTCCCTGGAGCTGTTGTGGGCAGTGTGGGTTCGGTTCAGTTTCAGATAGCTCCTTGTTCGAGCTTACACTTCTCGATATCTATAGGCCCCTTCCGTTGTAGTTGGTGTTAACTACAGGGAGTTTAATCTGTCACTGTCACCTGTCCCTTCTGAAGCGGTTCCCTTTGTTTATTTGGCTTCTGTTTGCCGGTCTCTTCAGTGTCTAATTTCCGCCCTGACACACGCGGGCGGAGGTGGGCTCTTGTTCAGGTTCGCTTGTTCAGTCGTGCTGCGGGGAGGGAGGGGCGCTGCAGACAAGTGTCCCCGGCGTGTGTGGGGAGCACTCGCAGTGTTCCGGCCACACTGGGTTTGCCCCGCTAGCGGCGGGCGTGTGTGCTTCCCCTGTCTACACTGCTCAGGCTCCAGGCTGCTCTATAGGGAGCCGGCCCTGCGTTGCGTGCGGTTCCAGTTTTTGGGTATTCCACAAAAGCACGGACTCGGTTGGGCCTGCGTTTTGTGCCTTCCCCACCCGAGCAGCTCAGGCAGCCAGGAACTTGAGGAGCACACTCTCCCTGGGTGCGGTGCGCCTTATCCCCTCCACTGTCCCAGCCTCAGTTGCCACCCGCGCCAGTCAGGTGCGTGCGCCTTGTGTCTGTTCTCAGGAGCTGGTTTCTAGCTGCGACCCTCCCAGCGGATGTCAACCATCCAGAATCTCAGGAAGTCTTTGGTTAGAAACTGGGAGCCTGTTTGCAGTTTGGTAGGGGCTGCTGTCTCTGGGGCTGAGTTTGCCCCTTTCCCCTCCCCTCTGCCTCCTGCCGGTCCGCAGCCAGCTAGCTCTTCTCTGGGATCGCTCAGTTCTTCCTTTGTTCTGTGAACGGGCTGGCAGTGTGTTCGGGCCAGTTAATTTTCTCTCTCTCTCTCTTGCTGTCCCACAGTTTAAGTTGCTGTCTCATATTAGCTCCCTCCGATTGCCCTCAGGGCATTCAGGCCTGGTCCTTACCCTAAGCAATGCCGCCCACTCCTCTCTGTTCTGCATTTGCTGGTGGCAGTTGCGGGTGTCTGGGGTACTTTTCTGCTAGGAGTTGCTTTGAGGCATGTAATCTGTGGGTTTTATTTATTTTTCCTCCCAGTTAGGTTGCCCTCCAAGATTCAAAAACTTCCCCAAGACCCGCCAGTGAGAGGGTTTCCTGGTGTTTGGAAACTTCCTCTATTATGACTCCCTTCCCTGGACGGGTCTCGGTCCCTAGCTCTTTTGTCTCTCTTTTCATCTTTTATATTTTGTCCTACCTCCTTTCAAAGACGATGGGCTGCTTTTCTGGGCGCCTGATGTCCTCTGCTAGTGATCAGAAGTTGTTTTGTGAAGTTTGCCCAGCGTTCAAATGCTCTTTCGATGAATTTGTAGGGGAGAAAGTGGTCTCCCCGTCCTATTCCTCCACCATCTTAGCTCCTCCTCTCACAAGCATTGTTTAATCTATATAAAAATAACCTACTGGAAATGAATGAGACATTTTCCTTTTAATCAAAAATTCCACATTTTTAGTTAATAGGATTTTCATTTCAAGTTACTGTTTAAAAAAAAAAAAAAGAAATAATCAGGACTCCCATGATTACTTTTTCTAATGATTTTAGTCATTCTCTATAAAGTTTGTAACCAATAAAAAATAGTTAAAAATTGAAAAGTTTATAAGAATGTCTGTCCTTAGAGATATATTGATTGATTGATATATTTATTTTTTGAGAAACTACACCTCCTGATGTCATGTCTAAATGTGCAGGTCTAAAAGGCATATCTCATAATAGTACATCAAAGTTTTGATCACCTATCTTTTAGTTATTTGTAAAATGAGCCTACTTTGTCAAAATAGAAATATCCATTTATTATGAATGCTCAGATTAGTCTTTAGCTCCTTTTACTTGCAAAAAAATAGATTAAAAAACAGTATGTCTAAAGTATTTAGTCATCCATGGTAGGTATCTTCTTTTTACAGTTGTCTTTATTTTTATTTTCTACAGCTCAGAGTGTATTTGCGAACCTCAAATCTGGACAATGCTTTTGCTCATGTCACCAAAACACAAGCAGAAACATTACTGCTTAGTGTCTTCCGGGACATGGTAATAGTTTTTAGAGCAGACTGTTCAATATGCCTTTATAGTATTGAAAGAAAATCTGATGGGTAAGTATATAAAATATACAGTCATTTTTTGCTCTTATTTATCATGCTTCCTCTGTAGTTTTATTTCTCAAAACAGTTACTCTAATTTTATATTTGGTTTCCTTTGTTTTAGGAGTTTCATAAAGCAAGGAATTTTAATTAGTGATCTTCCTATGGTAGTTATCTTTTAGCTACCAAAAGAAATAAACTATAAAGCTTTACCAAGTTTTTCAGCTAATCTTACTGGAATCATTTGAAAAAAAAAAAAAACTAGTTTGAGATGGGGTAAAATTTTAAATATTAATTTTTTTTACACATCTTGATAACAGGTTGTTACTAATTATCCTAGTGTTCTAGAAACTTGGGGAACTTTATAGTGTTTCTACAGCTTCAGGGGCTTAGGAAGCATGGCCTTAGCAGACTCTTGTACATTTTCACTGGCCTAGATGGCTGAAGTCTGGAAAAGGAAAAACCGACCGTCTTCTTGCTGTTTGTGTGTGTTGCTTATATTCTTCTTTGCTTCTGGCCGACTTGCAGCATTTAGACCACACTTCTTGAGTTTTATTTTGTTCTCAGATGGCTTTTGTTTCTTTTTATAAAAAAGCTATGAAGTGCGTGTTTGCTGAAGTAGCTTAGTAATTGAGGATCACTTTTATAAAGATAAAAATTAACAGATCACCTTAGATAGAACCCATTTCCTTCCTCAGCCAACTACGTCTCAGCTGAGTAAGCTATTCCTGTAACGTTCTTCCCAATTTCTTTTTTCTTTCTATGTCTTACTCTCTTTTTTTCCCTCCCCTTATCTCCATTTGTGTTCTTGGGTGCCACAGCCTTGTCAGTCTGCTGTTTAAAGGATACTTGGGGAGGTAGAAATGGTAGGTAGAAAGTATTTGGGGCCCCTATAAACATAAACTCTCATACTATTTGTAGTAGAAATGGGGAGGGAAAAAAAAAAACCTCATTAGAATTGTTGAGGTATATGGTTTCTTTCTCTTTTACAGTCCAAATACTGCTGGTATTCAGGTTCTTCAGGAAGTATCCATGTCACGCTACATTCCTCACCCTTTCCTAGTGGTATCTGTCACTCTGACATCAGTGAGTACAGAGAATGGAATCACCTTGAAAATGCCACAGCAGGTACCATTCTGTTATCAGAGCTCTTTACAGTTTTCGGTTCTTTGTGTTTTAATTTGATATTAGGAACTATTCATTTGTTCAGAAAATACATACTAAATATCTAGAATTTGCCTTGCATGAAGATGCTGGGTTACAGTGCCAACTAAACAAACATGGTTTTTGCTAATACTGGAAAGAAATAATTACATAGATAATTAATTACAAATGTGATGTGTATACCAAAAAGTAATACAGGTTACTGTGTATACCAGAAAGTGATACTGTGTTATAACGTGTATAAAAGTTATACCGTGTGTAACGAAAGCCTGGAGTAGTCTAAGCAATCACATACGGTTTCTCTATCATTTAAATTGAAACCTGAAGAACAAGTGGTAGTTATCTAAGTAAAGAGGAATTTCAGTCAGAGGGAACAGTTCAAAGGCCTGTAGATAAGAGAGAAAATGACACATTCAGGGAATTAGAAGAAATTTCACAGTGACTGGAACATAGAGTATTAGAGTCTTATTGATACTATGGACTTTGTCTTAAAGTCTAAAGTGTTTTAAGCTAGAAATTATTAGATATAAGCTTTGTAATATTAGAGAAAACATTACAAAGGAGGAAAATGAACCAGAGTTGGACAATACTGGATGAAGGGAGAGCAGCTAAGAGGCCATTGCAATGATCTAGGTGGATGGTGTTTGTGGTCCAGACTTGGGTAGTGAAAAGAAGATAGAAAGAAGTAGAGGGAATATGACATATAGAGGACTCCATGATTAGTTAATTATGAGCAAAGAGAAGGCATACCCCCATAGCTTCTGGTTAAAGTAACTGTGTAGGTAGCATTGCCACCAGGACCAGGTTGCATAACTTATGTTTCCAAACTTCATGTCAGCGTGGAACCCATCTTCAGAGAAAAGTGCTGTGTGGATTTACTTGTCATCCCTGTCTGTCTAGTCTTTTTAAAACTTCCTATTAAGGCACTTCCACTGAGTGCCTTTAAAATACAGGTTCCATTTTCTCTGCAAACTCATATTTCATGTAACCAGATAGTCCTAGTTAATAAAAAAAAGGAATGTTTTACAGAAGATCTCTAGCTAAAAGATATGGAAGGAATTTGAGAATTAAGAATCAGTTTTGCAGCCTTTGAAAAAATGAGTGGATTCAGTTGAAACCAATGAAAGGTTGATGGGAACTTCACAATGAAGTTGTCATGCCTAAGCCTATCAAGTAGTCATGCCTAAGCCTTATTAGTCAATCTTAGCAGCACTAAAAGTAGGAGAACCATGCATGCTTCCTGGGGTGATGCAGCCTGAGGTTCACATGAGGAATTACTGCTGAAAGCATTGAGCCTGAACTGAATCAAGCTTCTTGAGTCATCTTCTATTCATCGAAAATACAGGGATAGAGGTTTAGTTTAATAACATTCTGTAGGAAAACTGCAAGTCATTAATGCGTAGGAAAAAAGAAGAGTCTTCTAAATAAGACTTTAGAGCTATGACAACAAAATGCAATGCATAAGGTCGTTTGTGTCTTGATTCAAATAGGCTACAAAAAGACACTGTTAAAACAATTAGCAATGTTGACTGAGAGATGACACTGAGAAATAGTTCTAAATTTTATTAAATTTAGATGTGATGTTAGCATTGTAATTATATAATCAAATGTCCATATATTTGAGAGATGCCTATTAAATGTATAGGAGTAAAGTGGCATGATATCTTCCTTTAAGATATGTTGGCAAAATAAGTATTAATAAAAAGAGAAAAGGGATAGGTGAAACAAACCTTGGTAATTGTCAATCTGAATAATGAGAATAAGATAGGGTGGTATACATTTTATGTACTTTTCATCACGTTTGAAGTCATATTAAAGAAAAAAGCTTCTTGAATATTCTAGATAGAGTAGGCAGTCAGGAGATGAATAACACTGGGTGCCCCATTTTAATTAAGAGGCCCTTTTACATACATAGAGGAGATACTTAACTTTGCAAAGAGCAGAATAAGAAGTTGAAAGATAAGAGGAAATAGATTACATCTTGCACAGAGAGAAGGCCAAGGTTTAAAAAGCAAAGCAAATCTTGATTTAACAACAAAAACCCAGCAGTGAGAACTGTTCCACAGTAAGGTGGCCTCCCTCAGGAGACAGGTGAGCTCCTTGTCTCTGAAGCTCCAATGAGAATTACCTACCAGGAATTTTTTAGGGTAAGAGATGGTTTCTTGGGTTCCTTCAGATTTAGGACCTTGAGGATACATGTGGTCCCAGCTTTTATGTTACACTCAGTTTCTGAAAAGTTCATCAAAGTTGCTTGAGAGGGCTGTAATGGTCACCTGTCCTTATGTACTATGATATTATCAGTAAAAAATGTTGACTGCGTGGATAGAGCTGAAGGGAAAAATAGAGAATTTTGTGGGGTTTTTTTTTCTGTGCTGGTTGTTCATTGCTGAGCAGACTTTTCTCTGGCTGTGGCAAGCGGGGACTACTCTAATTGCAGTGCACAGGCTCCTCAGTGCGATGGCTTCTCTTGTTGCAGAGCACTGGCTCTAGGGTGTGTGGGCTTCAGTAGATGCAGCTCCAAGGTTCTAGAGCACAGGCTCGGTTGCTGTGTGGGGCATGTGGGATCTTCCCAGACCAGAGATCGAACCCATGTCTTGCATTGGCAAGCAAAGTTTTTACCACTGAGTCACCAGGGAAGCCCTGTTTTTTTTTTTTTTTTTTTTTTTTTAATGAAATAGTATAAAATACAGTGGTGAATTTACCATCTGAAAACTTAAAAATGGTCATTATGAACATTAACATATTTTAGAGAACTGCAGTGAATGTTCTTCGGGTCTTTGGAAGTATTTGAGGAGTTCTCACTGTGGGAGTGTGGAGTGTGTGTGTTAGTCACTCAGTCATGTCTGACTCTTCATGACCCCACAGACTGTAGCTCATCAGGCTCCTCTGTCCATGGAATTCTCCAGGCAAGAATGCTGGAGTGGATTGCTATTCCCTTCTCTAGGTAATCTTCCCAACCCAGGGATTAAACCTGGGTCTCCTGCATTGCAGGCAGATTCTTACCATCTGAGCTACCAGGGAAGCCCTATGCCAGTCTCCAAACAGTATACTGTTTGATTCTTGGGATTGCATGTTCGGTTTCCTCTCCTCTCTATTTCTTATAATTCTCACACAGCTTTTCAATTCCATTTTTCCTTCTCCTGACTCTTAAGTTATTTACTGTTTCTCATATGTTATGGACAGATGTTCAAATTTTTAGTTTATGTGCTAACTCGGGAATGGAAGACTCATTTCCAAGTAAAATTCTTGAGCTTTGTGACAGTTGCTTACAGATTTTTGTGGGAGTAATTTTTCAAATTCCCACTTTTTAAATTAACATGCTTATTACCTACCTGGATGATACAGAGCAAAAATGAGTGACAAAGTCCATGAGTATTCAGCACCCTTTTGCCGTTTCTTTACACACAATCTCTTTTGTCTTAGAGTGGTACAAATGAGCATTTCATATATCTGATTATTTTTTCAAGTAGAATACATAGGGTGATGGTTGTTTTCCTGACTGAACCCAAAATTATATTGGAGCTTAAATTCATCCAGCCAGCGGGAGTCAAAGCTAGGACACAATCCATGTCATCTTAATAATCATCCTTCCTAAAACTCTTTCCTTCTTTGGTTAGTGGCATCATGCTTTGTTTCTCTTCTTGCCTTCAAAAGCTTAGCCAGCCGCCCTCTGCTCTGTTGCTCCCATATACTTTGCTTCAGAAAATTCATCTGTTTCCTTCAGTTTACCAGCCTTATTATTATAGTTCAATGATTCTGGTATTCATCTCCAGTTTAGTCATCTCTCACATTTTTATCTGGAAGTCTTAAGATTCTTTCTAATTTAATGGGCAGTGAACTTATATGCAGAGTACATCATGAGAAATGCTGGGCTGGAGGAAGCACAAGCTGGAATCAAGATTGCCGGGAGAAATATCAATAACCTCAGATATGCAGATGACACCACCCTTATGGCAGAAAGTGAAGAAGAACTAAAGAGCCTCTTGATGAAAGAATGAATCACTTCATGGCAAATAGATGGGGAAACAGCGGCTGACTTTATTCTTCTGGGCTCCAAAATCACTGTGGATGGTGACTGCAGCCAGGAAATTAAAAGACACTTGCTCTTTGGAAGGAAAGTTATGACCAACCTGGATAGCATATTAAAAAGCAGAGACATTACTTTGTCAACAAAGGTCCATCTAGTCAAGGCTGTGGTTTTTCCAGTGGTCATGTATGGATGTGAGAGTTGGACTATAAGGCTGAGCACCGAAGAATTGATGCTTTTGAACTGTGGTGTTGGAGAAGACTCTTGAGAGTCCCTTGGACTGCAAGGAGATCCAACCAGTCCATCCTAAAGGAGATCAGTCCAGGGTGTTCATTGGAAGGACTGGTATTGAAGCTGAAACTCCAGTACTTTGGCCAGCTGATGTGAAGAGCTGACTCATTTGAAAAGACCCTGATGCTGGGAAAGATTGAGGGCAGGAAGAGAAGGGGACAACAGAGGATGAGATGGTTGGATGGCATCACCAACACAATGGACATGGGTTTGGGTGGACTCCGGGAGTTGGTGATGGACAGGGAGGCATGGCATGCTGCGGTTCATGGGGTCGCAAAGAGTCGGACAGGACTGAGCGACTGAACTAAACTGAAAGGAAACTCTTCAGATTCCCTTTCCTAAGTTATTATCTCCTTCTAACTTCTGTCCATGAAGACCACAACTTCTCTAGCACCTCACCTAGATTCAGCACTCTGAAATCATCTTTGACTCAGCTTTGTTTTTTTACCCTTCATGTCTAGACTACAAGTAAGCTTTTGGTTTGTTTTAATCAAAATGTTCTTCCTCTTTACAAGTGAAAATGACTTGATAGCCGAAAATAAACTTTAAAGCAGTGCTTCTCAAACTTAAAGCTGGGAGTCCTAGGTTTTCTACTTTAGGGTTTGATTGAAATTTTCCTTAATAAAACGCAGACTATTTACTTCATTTCTGAAGTCACCACCCATGATATCTTCCTCTGCTCAGTCATCCATCCTGAATAACTCAAGAATTTTTAATAACTCTTTTATTCAAGGACCATAAATAGTGGCTTATTTCCTGATATATTTTTACTTGACTTTCCAAGCCCTCCTTGAAGGTCTATTACCATCAGTATTTTTTCTCGTAATACCCCTAATCTAGCCAGATTGTTCTCACTTTCCCAGTAGAACTATTTTATCTTCTTGTGTCATTTATATTTCATTCTTCAACTAAAATACCAAGTGTTTTTCTCCCACCCATGTATGTCATCCTCACCCTTCAAGTCCCACTTCATCCTTAAGCCTTCTCTAGCTATGCCAACCAGGTCACTGAAGCAATGTCTCACATTTATGAATTTCTGGAAGTCTCTTAGGTTTTTCAGGGTAATTCAACTCTGCCATCAATTTGAATTCACTTTTTCACTAATTAATTATTAATTGCATTGTGTTAAGCTTGTACTACTGGAGCCAGACAGCTCCTTGACTCCAACAGAGTCTAACAGAATGACTGACCATAATACACACTCAGTATTGTTCGTTTAACCTGTAAGCATTATGCTTTGGCGGGGGAAATGCTGAAAATATACCTGTTAATTCATATGAATCCAATTATTTTCCTTTCAGGCTCGTGATGCAGAGAGCATTATGCTAAATCTGGCAGGACAGCTCATCATGATGCAGAGGGACAGGTCCGGCCCTCAGATCCGAGAGAAGGACAGCAACCCTAACCAAAGGAAACTTGTGAGTTACATGCAAGTCACTTAAAATATAAAGAATGTCTGGGAGAAAGATGAGGGAATAAAAGAATTTAAGAGCAGAGTGTTGTCTTGTGATTTGGATACTGAGAAAGTATATAAAATTAGTTGTAAGCCTTTGGATACAAGACTGTGAAAAGTGGAGAATAAGACCCTAAAATGATAATAAAATGTTCTGTATGCCAGATGTTACTGGTTAGGTGTTATTGTTTGGAATAATTCTAATGGAAAAGCAGGATAAATTGGTGAAGTTCCTTGGGGGAGGGGGGTTGTTTTGTTTTTAGATTTAAGTACATTTACTTTGAAAGGCAGGGCAGTATTATTAACTTTAAACAGATTCCTCTAATTCTCCCCAGAATTTATACTATCATTTTGAAAGACTTGAGAAACTAGTACCTAGAAAAACTTCATCTACAAATTAAATGGGAAAAGAACTGATTTCAGTCTCTTCTTCTCCAGTTGCCATTCTGTCCTCCTGTTGTACTAGCCCAGTCTGTTGAAAATGTCTGGACCACGTGTCGCGCAAATAAACAGAAGCGTCACCTGTTGGAGGCCCTCTGGCTGAGCTGTGGTGGTGCCGGGATGAAAGTCTGGCTCCCTCTTTTCCCCAGGGATCACCGCAAGCCCCATTCCTTCTTGTCCCAGCGGATCATGCTACCTTTTCACATAAATATCTACCCCCTGGCTGTTCTGTTTGAAGATGCATTAGTCCTTGGTGCTGTCAACGACACTCTGCTCTACGATTCTCTGTATTCTCGGAACAGTGCTAGGGAACAGCTGGAGGTGCTCTTCCCTTTCTGTGTCGTGGAGAGAACCTCTCAGATCTACCTCCATCACATTTTGCGTCAGCTGCTGGTGAGGAACCTCGGGGAGCAAGCTCTGCTCTTAGCCCAGTCCTGTGCCGCGCTGCCTTACTTTCCCCACGTGCTGGAGCTCATGCTCCATGAAGTGCTGGAAGAAGAAGCTACCTCACGGGAGCCCATTCCCGACCCTCTGCTTCCCACGGTGGCAAAATTTATCACCGAGTTCCCCCTCTTCCTGCAGACAGTTGTTCACTGTGCCAGGAAGACTGAGTATGCCCTGTGGAACTACCTGTTTGCAGCTGTTGGAAACCCCAAGGACTTGTTTGAAGAATGTTTGATGGCTCAGGATTTAGATACTGCTGCGTCTTACCTTATTATCTTACAGGTAACAATTCTCTTCTTGTAAATGTTTAAGAATTAGTGAGCATAAACCTAGAGGAAAAAGAAAGCAAATGTCCTTGGTTGGCACTGTGATCGTGATTAAAGAACTAGTACAGGCACTTCCCTGGTGGTCCGGTGGTTAAGACTCCAAGCGCCCAGTGCAGGGGGTCTGGGTTCAGTCCCTGTCTCAGGGATCTGGATCCTGCGTGCTGCAGCTAAAGAGTCCACGTGCTGCAGCTGAGACTTGGTGCAGCCAAATAAACAAATACTAAATAGAAAAAAAAGAACTATTAGAGTCAAGTTTTCTGTTCAGTTTTTATCTTTACTTTTAAAGAACTCAAACTTAGTATATGATGGCAGAAAATTACTATTAAAAAGCAGCATTGCAAGGTTGGGTTTTTTTTTTTTTTAATCCTGTTTTTCCATAAATAGGCCTAAAACAAATTAATGAGTTTACAGTATTATTTTGAATAATATTAAAGGAATGTCTTCTATGTATACATATAGGTATGTACACTGTGCTTAGTCGCTCAGTTGTGTCAGACTCTTTGTGACTCCATGGACTATAGCCCAAGCTCCTCTGTCCATGGGAATTCTCCAGGCTGGAGTGGATTGCCATGCCCTCCTCCAGGGGATCTTCCCAACTCAGGGGTCGAACCCAGGTCTCCCACATTGCAGGCAGATTCTCTACTGTCTCAGCCACCAGGGAAGCCCATGTATGTATATACATATAATGCATTATAATACATAATAATATTCACATATTAGATAACATTATCAAAATATTATATAAGAAACATACTAGTAAATAATTATTTTGAATATTAGTGGGTTTATCTGAGCCCTCCACAATAATTTCTCTCCTTGTACCATGGAATTGCTGAGAGGTGAAAGTTCTTTCAGATTACTGCAGAGTTGTTTTTATTGTTTAAAGAAGCTAACCATAAACCTGGTTTGAGATTCTGCCTGAAGCAGTTTTCCTGTCAGCTTATTTGCTTCATGACAGCTGACTGAAGTCAGAGGAGATATTGTGGCAGAAGGTGCGTGGCCCTGAGATTGTGGCTATTCTTAAAAGGCCACAAAATCATAAAAACAGAAACAAGATAAATGCAGTTTTTTGTTTGTTTGTTTAATTTAGGTCACTGCTTAGATTTCAGTGATCTCCCAAGCAATGGAATTAGGAACTTTATCAGGATTCCTAAGTTGTGACTGACAGATAAATAATTATAGTTGAACTTACCTGTTAGGTGCCTCTCCATGACGGCCAGGGCAAGCAGCAAGATTAAATCTGCGAAAGAACCACTGTGGATGCCCATTGTGTAGCAGTACTATATACTGTTGCCCAAAGCAAAGTTTTTTATTAAGTCACATCCTCAGAAAGCTCTGTCACAGGACATAGACCAGAGCTTTTTTGGAGTCAGAAAGACAGATTTATACTCCTGCTTTTCTTATGATCTTCAACAAGTTATTTCTTTGTTTAGAACATATATTTTTATTTCTCTCTCATCTAACAGTCCTGTTTTTGGCAACCAGATTTCTTTCATTTTGGATTTCTAACACTCTTGAGGGCAGAGGATTCTCAATGTGTGGTCTACAGAATTGTGGGGATTTCCGAGACATATTCCGGAAGACTTCAGAATCAAACTAATTTTCATATTAATACTGAGATACTATTTACCTTTTTATCCTGTGCTTCTATTTCTACACTCTGCATTGCCATGCAATTACAATTTTTAATTAGTTTTAAATGCATAATTTCAACAAGTTGTTTAACTTAGTTTTCTCATCTGTAAAATGAGAATGATATACCTCTTTTGAGAGTCACTAGGAGAAATGAAAAGAAAGAATGTATGTCAAGTTTAAGATATCTGGCACTAATGGGAGTGCAAGAAATCATAAATTATATTACACCAGGGAAATATTTGCCTCACTTTTTCTTGTATGGTACTTTTTAATGCTTCTTTTGATTTTACTAGTAAATTATTCCTTACAGTGCTATATCTGCATTACTTGTCTGGGTTTAGGGAAGTGTGGAGATAGAGAATTACTCATATCTTCTCAAATAATTTGCAGTATAAAAGGAATTCTTGGTTGTTTTTCTAGAACATGGAAGTTCCAGCAGTAAGTAGGCAACATGCCACCCTTCTTTTCAACACAGCCCTGGAACAAGGCAAGTGGGACCTGTGTCGACACATGATTCGATTTCTGAAAGCCATTGGCTCTGGAGAATCTGAGACGCCCCCATCCACACCTACAGCTCAGGTTAGGTGAAGAATCACACAGCTTTGCTCGGCCACACACCCACGTGGCATCTCCTCTAACCATACTGTGCACCTTGTGTGTGATCACAGGAACCCAGTTCAAGTGGTGGTGGATTCGAGTTCTTCAGGAATCGAAGCATCAGTTTATCCCAGTCAGCTGACAGTGTTCCTGCTAGTAAATTCAGCTTACAGAAAACACTAAGTATGCCATCTGGTCCTTCTGGAAAAAGGTAAAAGAATGAAGAACTGTTACTTTTAGGGCATTCTATAACACATTGCATTTCAGAGTATTTGTAAAATTGGATCTTAGGAAAAAACTATTTGATCCGATTGCAATTCCTTTTTACATTCCCCAAAGGCTTCCCTTTTTTCTTTCTCCTAAATTCACTTCTTTATTCTTTGTACAGTTTTTGCCCTTTATACTAGAATAGGTCTTGATGTGCCCCTTCTAAATGTGACTGACATTAAATTACCTCTAATAATACAGGACCAGGAAAAAAAGAAGATAGATCTGCAAATAATTCAAAAGCCTTCTTACAGTCAACAGTTTTCTCCTTCTTTCCCAGTGTACCTTTTGACAAAAAGAAAATTTTAGTCCTCATGTACTTGACTCTCTTGTGACTCTTTTGAGTGGAGAAGTCATTAAACAGTTCATGCCAAAAAAGTGTATCCTGGAGCCTGAAACCTGCATTACACGTAGATGGGTTATAATGCCCTGAAGGGTAGCTCTGAACTCATGCTGAACATTGTAAAATAAATTTTCCTATTTTGTGAGGTCCTTGTGTTCCTTCCTGTGTTGTTATGTGGTCTTGGCTCTTGGTTTCTTTCTCTCCTCAGTCCTTTCTTTATATTCCGTGTATATTCTTAACTACAGCGCCTGACACAGAATGACAGCTTCCTGAATATTTGTATTGTGATTGTTTTGCAGCTTTTTCTTATCAGAGCCATTAATAGACCTGCATTCCCAACACACACACACACACCATAAACAAGTTAAATGCACCTGTGAAAGACTGTAAAACAGTTGCCAGGCAAACACACACACACGCCATAAACAAGTTAAATGCAACTGTGAAAGACTATAAAACAGTTGCCAGGCAAACAGTAGCTACTCACTGTACCCTGAATGCAAGTGGTGTTTAATATATACTAAGTGCTCACTGCACGCCAGGCACAATTCAAACATTTCCGTGTACAGGTTTTTCAGTAACAGCTCCATATGGGTAAATATACTGTTATCCACATTATACAGGTGAAAAACAGAGGCCCAGAAAAATAAACTTGCTTTATATTCACAAAACTGTGTGGCAGAGCCAAGTTCAGAATGCAGGTAGTCCTGCTCCAGTACTGCCCTCTGAAGGCACCCCATCACCCTGGTACCAAACCAGTGGTGACACATCAGTTCATAGGAGTAAGGGATGATAGACGAGATTTAGTCATTCATTTTTTAAAATCTGTTTTTTTCTTATGTGTCTATATCTCACATTAAGAGACTACATTTCACTTTGCTTCTTTAGTCTTCTTGATCTGATCTCCTTCCCTCTTTCCAAATACAGCATTTATTTGCTTCCTTTCTTTACCTCATCCAGTCACTATCCTCTTCCTGGTTTGGCTTTGTCAGTCTCCTGTTTGTTTTCTATTCTGTACTTTTATTTTACAGACATGTTTAAGAGGCTGCTTTCTGTGTTCCAGCTATTGCTCAACAGGTGTGCTATCGCATGGAGAAGCTCTGATACTTGATCTTCCTCTTCCCTCAAATCTCTTACCTCCTTGTCAGCATTTTCAGTGCTACTTCATAAGAAGTATGTGAAAATTGTTCTGTAGCTTACTTGTGTTCCCACTTACAGATGGAGCAAAGACAGTGACTGTGCTGAGAACATGTATATTGATATGATGCTCTGGAGACACGCTCGGCGTCTCTTAGAAGAAGTTCGGCTAAAGGATCTCGGCTGCTTTGCAGCCCAGTTGGGCTTTGAACTCATTAGTTGGCTGTGCAGGGAGCGTACCCGTGCTGCCCGAGTAGACAACTTCGTGTTGGCCCTGAAGAGGCTCCACAAAGATTTCCTTTGGCCACTTCCCATCACCCCAGCTGCTTCTGTCAGTTCTCCTTTCAGAAACGGAAAATACCGAACAGGTGATACAGGCTTCGTGTTGTTTAGAAAAGAATTGTATTTGCTCCAAATGTTTAGACATTTTTCTATTAGTTGATATTCAAGGAAGTCTTTTCATTCCAAGCTTAGATAAAAGCTGACTTTTTGTAGATCAGTTGGAACATCCACCATTTGACTAAGAATGTAAATAAAACTAGATCATGTGTCTCTAGGTCTTAGGACTTTGAAGTTTAATTTATAAATCCAACCAGTTGTTTTCTCAGATTATCAACAAGTTGAGCATGACTGAGATAGAAGCTACCACACTTGTTTTTTTTGTAGGAAGTTTCCTGCAATGCAGGAGACCCCGGTTCAATTCCTGGGTCAGGAAAATCTGGAGAAGGGAACAGCTACCCACTCCATTATTGTGGCCTGGAGAATTCCATGGACTGTATAGTCCATGGGGTTGCAAAGAGTCGGACACCACTGAGCGACTTTCACTTTCACTTTGGCATTGGTTAGTCCCAGATCTCAAAATAAGCTAAATTGTGACTTACCTGACAGGATTCATTCCAGAGAAATGGTAAAAATAGGTCTTTGAGAGCTTGGGCCATCTTCTAAATTTGGAGAGGGCAAAGTGAACTGTATTTTGGTAAAAAAAATTTTTAGGTTTTTTAGTTCAGGTTATTATTACTTACGAAAATTCAAACAAAAACCTTTTTATTATGGCATTTGGAAGTTTCATGTCATCTTAAAACCAAGGAAAATCATTTAAGGATGAATAAGGTTTTGCCTAGTTTCTGGTAAGTTAAACAATGATAGAAGATGACTGCTGGGTGGCATTATCTAGTCAGTCCATTCTGTTCCAGTCCAACTTCCCTGGTTCATGGATGGGTGATGCTGTGTAGGGACATTAATTGGCTTTGAACTTTTAGTATTTGGGGTTGGTGGGGGAAGAGAAGCTGAAATAACTGAATTGGAAATAGCAGTGTGTGCCTTTAATTCCCTTTTTTTTTTCTTTGTTTCCTACCTTGCAGTGGGAGAGCAGCTGTTAAAGTCACAGTCAACTGACCCATTTTTAAACCTCGAGATAGATGCTGGCGTCTCTAACGTCCAACGAAGTCAGAGCTGGCTCAGCAACATTGGCCCTGCTCATCAAGAAATAGACACAGCTTCATCTCACGGGCCACAGATGCAAGATGCCTTCCTGTCACCTTTATCTAATAAAGGTAGATATCATTTTAAATCCTAGCTCCTCATTAGTTTCTTTGGAGGAAAGTTTATATGCCATATTTAGCATTTCAGAGAGAGTTTCACTCATTTCAAGATGTGTCCTTGAGAATTAGCATTAGTATCTGCTGGAGAGGTGAATAGTTACTAGCACAAGGCCAAAATGACCTTGATTATACACTTTGCCGTGTTTGTTTTACATAAATGAAACAGGTAAAACCTCACAACAGCTAAACACTAATAAGTGAACCTTTGTAATCAATTTTGATGATACAGAAACACTAACTTTGAACCTCAAGTAAACTAAACTTTATCCATGTGTAAAGAATTCCATTCTTCTCATAGGTGCACCTGTATTGTAAAAAATTGTTACCAATTATTTTCTGTTTTTTATTTCAGCTGTAAAAAATTACAGGAAAATTTTTTTCTGTTGTAAATTCCTGCATGATACGCTTAATTTTGCACCTCAGCCTTCAAAGCCTAAGATATTACTGTCCCTTTACCAAAAAAAGTGTGTCTTCTGCAATTATAGTAATAGGTGAATTACAAGTTGAAGAAGCTTTAAAGTGATTTATGTTGTTTAGGTTTATGTAAGAACTTAAGCAGCAACTGACCTGATTTTCTGCAGGTTTTTAATGGCCTGGCGTTCACCTGATGTTTGATTTTCAGTATGTGATCACTCACCTGAGCTGCTGCTATGTAGGGAGGCATATAGAAGTCATGGCTTCCTTTATTGTAGTAGAATACATGTGAAATTTACTACCTTAAGGATTTTTAAGTGTACAGTTCATTTATATTCTTGGGCAACCAACCCGCAAAACTCTTTTTTATGTTGCAAAAGCAAAACTTTATACCCATTAAAGAAAACTCCCTATCTCTCCCTCCCCCAACTCCGGGCAACTACATTCTATTTTCTGTCCCTGTGTAATTGTCTTTTTGTGTCTGGCTTATTCCACTTAGATAATGTTCTCAAAGTTCATCCTTGTTGTAGCATGCATGGGAATATCCTTCCTTTTTTGGGTTTGGCAATATTCAATTGTGTGTTCAGACCACATTTTGTTTATCCATTCATCAGTGGCCACTTGCATGGCTTCCACCTTTTGGTTATTGTGAATTATGCTGCAAACAGGGGAGTACTGTGAACATGGGAAGTCTCTTTGAGACAGTTTTCAATTCTTCTAGGGATTGTCAGCTCATGTGGTAATTCTATTTTCAACTTTTTCCTCATAGCAGCAGCCCCACTTTACATTCCTATCAGCACTGGCAGGAATTCCAGTTTTGCCACATCCTCGCCAACACTTCTTTGATGATTTTGTTGATAGTAGCATCCTAATGGACCTGAGTGGTATCATTGCTTTTCTTTAGAAAACTTTTTAAAGAGATCATTTCAAACATATTGTAAAAGGAGAAATAATACTATAATGGGCACCTTCCCTCCAACCCCCACTTCAGTTATTACCAACTCATGAATAAATTTGTTGATAAAACACTTTCTCCTTCCTGTATTATTGAACTAAATCTAAGATATGGTATGTTTTATTTGTGAATGTTTCAGTATATATTTCTAAAAGGACTTTAAAAAAAAAAATAATGTCACATCTCTCTAAAAATTTAACAGTAATTCCTTAATACCATCAAATATCCAGTAAGTATTCAAATTCCAGCTATTTTACAATGTCAGGATATTTTTGTGGTTTAAAAGAAAGTGAAAGTCACTCAGTCTTATCTGACTCTTTGCAATCCCATGGACTATACAGTCCATGGGATTCTCCAGGTCAGAATACTGGAGTGGGTAGCCTTTCCTTTCTTCAGAGGATCTTCCCACCCCAGGGATCGACCCCAGGTCTCCCACATTGCAGGTGGATTCTTTACCAGCTGAGCCACAAGGAAGGCCCAAGAATACTTTGAATCAAGATCCAAATAAGATTCATACACAGTGATTATGTTTCGTAAATTTCATTTTTAGTGCTTGTTCCCCTTCCCCATCTTTTTTTTTTCTTCTTGCAATTTATTCATTGAAGAGATTTGCTTCTGTGGATTTTCTCGTGACTGGATTTTAGTTGATTGCATCTTCATGGTTTAAACAGTTTCCGTATTTCTTGTAGATTGGTGATTGAATCTAAAGACTTGATTGGGAATCCTCTGGTGGTCCATTGGTTAGGACTGTGTATTCTCAGTGCTTCAAAGACCTGGAAACTAAAATCCCACAAGCTGTGTGGCACCTCCCTCCCCCAAAAAAGACTTCAACAAATTATAGCTAGGTTTGTTGTTGTTTCCAGAGGTGGGCAAGACTGTTTAATAGGTAGTAGTATATTTTTCTTTTCCATGGCACATAATGCCTGGTTACCTCTCTAATGATTTTTTTTTTTTAATATCTTCTACTATTTAACATGGGAATTTTAGTAGTGAATTTAATGTTTTGGTCTCAAAATCCTAAAAAGGGAGCAACATTTGAGAGACAGCTAATATTTTTAATTAAAGGAACACATACATTAAGCTACTTTGTAACTTTTGACAATTCTTCATCAGGTGATGAATGCAGTATTGGTTCAGCCACGGACTTGACTGAAAGTAGCTCCATGGTGGACGGAGACTGGACAATGGTGGATGAAAATTTCTCCACACTCAGTCTAACCCAGTCAGAGCTGGAGCACATCTCCATGGAGTTGGCGAGTAAAGGGCCTCACAAATCCCAGGTCCAGCTTCGGTGAGTTTCTCAGCATTTTGGAAGCATAGAATGCCTCCTCAGGGTGTTTGGGCAAATTGGGTATGTAGGCTGCTTTCCTGATAACGACTGCCTTTCTCTTCATCCATAGATCCTTCCTAGCATGAGTCACTGTGTTTCTGCTTCTGTATATAGGTATTTGCTGCACATCTTCATGGAGGCAGGATGTCTGGACTGGTGCATTGTTATAGGCCTGATTCTTAGAGAATCCTCAATAATCAACCAGATTTTGGTTATTATACAATCTTCAGAGGTAGATGGAGAGATGTTACAGAACATAAAGACAGGGCTGCATGCTGTGGACCGATGGGCCTCCACAGATTGGTAAGTTATCAGGCTCACTACCTTGACTTCCTCTGGAGACTCCTCCCCTTTCACATTAAGGCTTACTTCTGTTTCATTTATTTGGAGATTCATAGGTTGCTGGAAATAAAAACTCCTTTTGTATATTCATTTTTAAGATTATTTTCTTTAGTTACCGTTTTAGACCGTTATTTTAAATGAGTCATATCCATTGTTGTCAGTGAATGTGTGTCACTGAGGACTAATACAGTACAAATGACCTCAGAACTAGGGTGGAACTTGAGATTTCTAGTTCTGTGGAATTGAAAATGATAACCTAAAAACAAGATAAAAATTTAAGGTCCGTGTGAGTTGAACATTCCATGGCAGTTACTGACAAGCCCCAAATAAGAATAGTGAATGGAAGTTAGAAGAGCCTGGAATCTGCCCCCTTTGTCACCAGTTACCTGTGGATTTGGGGTTTCCCTCACCTGGGTCTAGTCTTCCTTAATTGGCAAATTCATTTAGGTTAAATGTTCTCTGAAGGTCCTGTTTTTCAAGTCTGAAAATCCTATTAATGGTGTTTACGATTATAGAATATGCTTTTTAATTGCAGTACTGGATAAAGAATATCCATCTTTGCTGTTTATGCTCACCCATTACATGTAGCCCCATCCATGGGGGCCCTGGCATCTCAAAGCCTTTCCCTTCCTATCACCTCTGTGCCTCCTCCTGTACCCCATAATCCATCAGTGACCCTGCTGTATCAATGCTTAGTAAGAATCTATCCATAACATGCCATGGAGCCTTTTGAATGTGGCTGATAAGAGCCAATTTCCTTTTTCTTCTGCTTAGTCCTGGATATAAGCCATTTTTAAACATCATTAAGCCACACCTGCAGAAGCTTAGTGAGATAACAGAAGAGCAGGTCCAGCCTGAAGCCTTCCAGCCGATGACTGTGGGTAAGACTTCTGAACAGACTAGTCCCCGGGCAGAGGAGAACAGGAGCTCCTCGGGCCATGGAAGCATCCCCCAGGGCGAGGTCGGAGGCAGCAGTTTGGTCAGCCGGAAAGAAGAGGACACAGCGCGAGCAGAGGAGGAGGAACCTTTTCAAGATGGGACTTACGACTGTTCTGTGTCCTAACAACAGTGAGTACCATCACCACGGGCAGTATTAATTAGCATCAGCGTGCAGCTGAGGACACTGTGACCTAGCTGGAAAATTTAACCAGGGAGAGAACACAGCTCAGAGACTCTGGTAAGGTATTATTAAATTTTAACTTTTTCCTCTACGAAATCTTGAGTCCATAAAAATGTGATATCAAAAAAAATATCATCTTTCATAAAAGTTTTTTTTTAAGCTGCAGTGGAAAGTTGTACAGAATATTGTACAGATGTACATGCGAACATTTTGGTTTTCTTAAGGATTGGTAGCTCTTAAACCACAGGGATTGTTTTGCCCCAGATGAGCTTACTTTTTCACTACTTAAAGCTTCCTATGTTTTCTGGTTCAGCGTGTGTTCCAGACTGCTTTTTAAAAATAAATGCTAAGGTGCTTGCTGTAGCTCATCAAGTACTTGAGCTACCTGTATGCCCCCTGGATCAAGAGCACTGGACTCCCTAATTGGGCCTCTGAATAGATGCCTACCCCGGTATAACAGGTACCTGTAAGATGCTCCTCTTCTAGCCTGTTAATCCCGGTCCTCAATTGATGGAAGCTATTTACCTGTGTCAGTGTGCCTGCTTTTTGTCTAGCTTGGTTCCTACTAGGTGAGTGTAGGCAGAGGCCTGAGGAGTTCTTATCAATTATGCTATTAGATACCACTAAACTATTTTGTATCAAAGAATCGTATCTTTTTGTGAATAATTTTGTGTAAATATACTCAAAGGCACTGTTCCTATTTTTAGGGCTTGTACTATAATTTGTAAGGTTTTATGCTGGATTCTGCATGGCTATAGATACTCACTCTTAGAACAAAGACAGGGCTTGCTCTTCTTTCCAGATATAAGCACTCTTCATAGAGGAAGACAGATTTATTGGCTTGGTCATAAGGTAACAGAAATGGTCACACTGATCATGAAATGAAACAGGTTTTGTGCAAATTAATGTAGTTTCTTATTTATTGCTTTTGTAAATTGAATAAAAATGAACTCTATGTAAATAGACTGCTGAATCCTGTATTATCACGGCTACTAAAAATTAGTATGTAAAGAATGCATTCTTCATCATAACTTTTTAAATATTTTATGTATTTCTAGATATGACTTAAATCTTAGTTTTCATACATTATGAAAACACAGTTGCAGACTCAGTTGCTTCAGACTAAACACATATCCACTGTATGTATATCAATTACCTTATAACAGTATTAATTTAGATAGCTTGTTTGTACTGTGCAATTTGAACAAAGGAATGCAATGTTATTTTTTACAAAAACAAACTTATTTTTATAACAACGTATTTGATGTGGACCAAATTATACCACTATGTAAAACAGCCTCTCCTCTCATAGTGCAATTACAGTTTAGAAATAAAACTTGGTCCTCTATCCTTGCTTTTTAAAATTAATGGCTAGATTTAGTTGTCCTAGCCAGGTTTCCTTTGAAGGGAAACTCAAATTTGAAAAATGTTTGTTCAAAAGTCATCAACGGTTTTAAATTACTGAGTTTGATAATTTACCTATCACTCACTTTTCACATTACAAGTGCAATACTTTCACATACTAAAACTCCTGAATGGGTGGAATATGTGATTACTGGTACCTGGCCCTTCTGGTGCTATGTTTATTTAAGCCTTTGTTTTAAACCACCTTTCCCTGAATCTTAAGATAGAAAATGTTTCCCATGTGAGTCCATGCAGCCCAGCAAGAAACTGAAGAAATTCTTCTCCTGTCCTAGTCCATTATGAGAACAGGACTAGCATTACTTTTGTGTTTGGTGTGAGTATTTAGTCAATAAAAATGATTCGCCATTGTAAACAGCCATGATCTTTTCAGATATCCTAATGTGCTGCTGGGTTTATCTTGCTCTCTTAAAAGCAGGACGCCATTAAGTTAACCGTATTCCTCTGGTTAATGCCATGACTGAAACTTTTCTTGTATAAAATACTTGTTTTGCAACCAACAGATATAGGTGGCCCCAAGGCAAAAAGATTGGCAGCTTTACAGAAAAACTTTTCTTTGGTAGTTTGTTATATACTTTAATTTTTTAAATCATATTTTAATTTTGCCTTGTTTGGATCACGTATTTGACTGTTTAAGCCATATTTAACCAATGAATTTAAATATTCAATATTTGAAGTTTAAATTATTTGCTGATACCAAAACAAGAAGTTATTTGGGGGTAGAGTCAACCTTTGCTTGTAATTAAAAGTTGCTGCTACTTCTGTAATGTGTATTTTTTTTTTTAACTCGGTAAAGGGCAATAAAACCATTACATGAACTTTTTGTTTATTCATCAAGTTAACAGCAAAAAGTGTATGTATTAAAAATCATACTTTCATTATATAATTCCACCTTTTAGAATTTTCCTTATAACTAGAAATTTATATTTAAAATGTATATGGGTATACCATTTTATGGATATATTTCTTTACTCATCAGTTGAGGGACATTTGGATGGATTCCACTCGGACCATCATTCATAATGACACTGATATGCAGGTTTCTGTGTGGACCTAAGTTTTCAGTTCTCTTTAGGAGTGGAAATGTTGGGTTATGATAACTGGTTAATTTGGGGGGAGGGGGTGTGGTGGGGAATGCTTAACTGTACTACAAAGTGCCTGTACCATTTTAAAAGAAAAAAGCATTTCCACTAGTAGTGGATGAGGGTTCAAGTTTCTGTTGTCAACATTTGTTTTTGTACTTTTGGTTCTAGCCATCTGAGTTATGTATGAAGTCTCATCTTATGGTTTAGATTTACATTTCCCTGATGGCTAACATCTTTTCATATATCATTATTAGCCATTCACATCTCTTTGGAGAAAACTGTGTATTCACATCCTTTTCCCACTTCACAGATGGCTCATTAATCTTATTGTTGATTTGCAAGAGTTCTTTATATATTTTAGATACTAGACAGTTATGTTTTACAAATATTTTTTCATTCTGAGGGCTTTTCACTTTCATGCTACTGTCTTTTGAGACGTAAACTTTTTTGTTTTGGTGAAGTCCCTAACGTTTTCTTTGGTTCCTTGAACTTCTGGGTGTCATATCCAAGAAACCATTTCCAAATCCTAGGTTACGAAGATTTATGCTTATGTTTTTTTCTGTTTTATATTTTAGCACCTACATTTAGGTCTTTGATCCATTTTGAGTTAATTTTTGTATATGGTATGAAGACGTCTAACTTTGTTCTTTTGTATGTGACTACTTAGTTGTTATAATTTACTGAAAAGTTTACCATTTACTGAAAAGGTTTTTTTTTCTATTGTCGAAAATCAATTGAGTACAAATGAATGGGTTTATTTCTGGAAGTGTCAGTTGATTTCTGGGTCTTTCCTTCATGCCAGTACTACACTGTCTTGATTACTGTTGCTACTTAGAAGAAGGAAGTTTCGAATGTGAGAGATGTTAAGTTTTTTCAGGACCATTTTGGCTCTCCTGTGTCCCTTGCATTTCCATATGAATTTTAGAATCAGCTTGTCAGTTTTTGTGTGCACCCAGACACACATATAAGGCAGCTAAAAGTTTGATAAGAATTATATTCAGATCAATTTTTGGAAAATCTTGCCATCTTGATAATATGCCTTCCAGCCCTTGAACATGGAGTGTCTTTCCAGTTATTCATGGCTTCAGTTTCTTTCAGGAGGGCTTTATAGGTACTTTTAATAAGATTATTTGTATTTTATTCTTGATGATGTTGCAAATAGAACCGTTTTTTGGATTATTGTTTGTTAGTATATAGAAATAACTGATTTCTCTGTTGCAATTGCATCCTACAACACTGTTGAATTCACTTACTACTTGTTTTTTTGTGTGGATTCCTTGGCATTTCCTATATAGAAAATCATGTCATCTATAATTAGAGCCTGGACTAGAGCCTCCAATACAATATTCAAGTGGCAGTAAGTAGATAACCTCGTCTTTCTGATGTTAGGAGGAAAGTACTGAGTGTTTCATATACATTTGGATGTCAGCTATTGAGTTTTCATAGATGACCTTTATCAGGTTAAGGAAGTTCCCTTCTATTACATTTTTTATCATAAAGAGGTGTTAACTTTGTCAAAAAAATATCACTTCTGTTGAGATGATTATATTGTTCTTCTTTATTCTAATAATATGGTATATTACGTTGACTTTTAGGTATTATACCCACATTCCATTCCTGGGCTAAATCTCATTTTGGTCATGATATAGGCCAAAGTTGAAGGAAAAAAATTATCAATATACTTGTTTTATTTTCACTAATCAAGTAAGGAACTGGTAGTATCAAAAGAAAAGTACTGATGCACTTCAAAAATGCCCAAGATGTTTTTTCAAATAAAAACAGACATAAGGAGGCATAGATGCATTTTGGCTTTATTGGCCCTAAAAGACAAAGTGTTATTAAGAACATAAGTTATTTGGCTGCTTCACCTTTTGCTGAACTGTTCTGAGGGAACTCACTTGGAAGGGAGGTAACTTGCGCAGAGCTCTTGGAGCTCACAAGTGGGTTCTCTATTTGGGGGCCTGGGGGTGGTGCCTTCCTTGTGAGCAGCGGGTCACTCTGGCTGAAAGATTTTCTCCCCCCGCCCCGCATCCCCCAATGAAAGAACATCCTTTATTAGCCCTTCAGTGATTTTCTTTGCCAACAATGATGATAAACCTGCTAAAAAGGCTGTAGGCTCAACATTTAATTTCTGTGAAATTCAAATGCACAATTTCATTCCACAGTAAAATGGATTCCAGTTGAAGCCATGTTGAGTTCTTTGCTCACATGACCTTTTAAAATAGCAATTATACCCACAGGAGCCAACTAGGTCTTTCTAACAGCAAAGTTTTTTTTTTTTTTTTTTAAAGCTCTAAAAGGCTTTATGGATTTAAAATAATTCTTCAGATGAGGGGGTTACAGGAAAAGATAAACAATGATGCTCTGTTTCTCTGTTAATGATACTGACTAGTATTTAACATGTTTATTTCAGTTAAACTGTAAGGCAACAATTCATCCCTAGCAAGCCAGTGAAAAGAAATGGACATATTCCTTCTTCCACAGCTTCCTGAGTCCTCAGGCTGGCTTCTTAAGTGGTGGTGACGATTTAGAAATCCGCTCATGCCTATGTACATCTGCTAAAGTATGGAAACAGAAGTACTGCATGCAACCGTTATTCTTAGGTAAATTTTTAAGAATTTCTCCAAAATCACAATCCTTCACACTTTTCCCAAATGTGCAGTGCTGTGCAAAAACTAAGAAGTTCTTCAGATTGCTGATCTGACGGTGTGCATATTAAGAGCCATGAGTATTATATGCAATTATTTAACGATTTTTGGCATTAAAGCAGTCGCCCAGAATATTAAGCATGCCCTGAGTCTCATGTGCTTGTTACTGACCTTCTACAACATTAGAGCTTTATAATGCCACAGAAAACCAAAACAAGAGCGAACTGTCCACATAGGAAAATAAAGGCAAAAAGAAAACCATGATTATCATCAAAAAGGAGTTAACAACATGCTTCCCAAGGAGGTGGTGGGTGGGAATCACAGGGAACTCAGGTAATGCCCTTCCTCCACATTTGGAAGTTTGCTTTTCTTTTCCCTATAAATAATTTCCAGTAATCTAATTCAGATTAACCACAAGAACAGAAAATATGCTTGTATTTTGAAATTCATTTAGATACTATTTTTCTCCACAATTGTGAGTCTATAGAAGCTATCAACAGTGCAGACTTTGCGTGTCACTTGAATTATCTAAGACTAGTGACACAGCTGAACCTTGACAACATGGGTTTGAGCTACAGGTCCAATTATACAGGGATTTTTCATTAAATGGATATTACAGTACTACATGATCCATAGTTGAATCCACAGATGCAAAACCTTGCATGCAGAGGTCAGCACTCCTAATCCCTGTGTTGTTTAAGGGTCAACTCTACGGTTCTTACAAAGTCCAGCAAAAGCACTGGGTCCAGTGTCCATGCGTGTGACAGCATGGTACCACCGTTCAGCTCTGGCTGTACCCCTGCTGTCCGTGGGCTCAGCTTTTAAGGACATATGAGGAGCATGATTCAGAATGTGCACTGTATACATCGGACAAGCAGCTTTAAGAAGTAACTTCAAAGACACCTACTACTGTGCTCTTTCTGTTCAGGTAGATTTGAGTGCCACTGTATTGTTTGTTTCACTATGGCTTTTCTTTAAAAAAAAAAAAAAAAAAAAAAGGTTTTTTTTAGCCTAGACTTGCTAAAAACAAAAACTAACTTTTTGTATTTTTAATGGAAAAAAAGAAAGCCAGCAGAATTTACCATTGCTCTCACCAAACTCTTCCACTGCTGGAGCCAACAGCCATCCTCCTCAACATGAAAAGCAGCCTAAGTCCTAGAGCTGCTGTTGTGCAGGACCTAAACCCCGACAGCTGTGAGGACAGTTACAGAAGGACACTCCAGTGCAAGCCACAGGCTCGGGTCTCAGGGAAGCCAGCTCTGCCAGACACAGTGAGTTACTGAGAGACTAACCTGCTCAGTTGGCTAGAAAACAAGGACCCAGTGCATCAATAATATTATGCCCTGAAGGATTAACCTTGGATAACAAGATTCTTAAAAAAAAAGAGCCTCGAAACCCCAGAAGGAAACAGCTATTGAAAACCACCTCAGAAAAGCATCCCAATAATGGATCTTAGTGACCACGCGTCTGAAGGACAGGAGCCGCCACTTCAATACAGGTTTCCACATCGGAGTGCTAGGGCCTCCGAGCCCTAGTGCCAGGCACACTCCGAAGACTGCCTGGAGCAGCACAGCTCCCGGCACAGGCTGGGGCCTCAGAAGCCAGTCTTCCTCTCAATTTCTTATGACCTATCATTAACTCCTGTGACACTTTACCTACCATCTACTGACACACACCAAAAAATAGTCTTGGGCTTTAACTGGAAATGTCGTTTGTCTCATTAACAAGGGATTTACAGTACCTTCTGCATCTTTCTTGATCCTAAGGGCTCAACTAATAAAACTGGTTTGCTGGCTTTTATCGTTAGGTCATATAAAATGATATATGTGTGTAGTACCCACGTGTGCTTAGGTGCCAGAAAACTGGTATTTTCAAGTGTCAAAAGGGCCATGCACTCTACTCCACAGTGTAACCATTATAGATCATGCTCAGCCCTGAAGAGTGTTAGCCCACAAAGCTCTTTGAACATATGCTCGTTAAAATTCACTGACTTACATACAGCCGTCCATGCAACATAAGGAGAAACCATGCCACATGGAGTAATCCCACTGGACATGTACTTAGAGCTCATCCACAAGATCAAAATACAAAGAGATTATAGGTGCACACCCAGGCAGAGGGAAATGTCCAATCTGGGAACTTCTCTTTAAGAGCATCCAGCTGGGAGGATCTCTTGTCTTCCCCAGAAAAATAGTGGGCAGCAATGGCCACAGTGACCATTCCTTCAGGCTGTTCTTCCAAGACCTGCAGGAGAGAGTGGATTAGTTCTCTAGCTCTAAGGAGGCAGAATACTAACTTATTCCAAGGGTCTTGCCAAATGCCACCTGGGAACCTGATCAGTGATACCAGCAAAGCTGGGAGTTTCCCACCTGTACTTCTATCCAGAAGTGCCATGCGGAGGCCTGAAGTCCATGGGAATAAAAGACAAAGTAGTCCCCTCCTTTACTTGTGACTGGGGTGCCGTTGCCGAGGGACCACTGAGAAAGCGTAGCCCCTTTGTGGGTTCGGACATAGAAGGACATGTGGCTTGGTCCTGTAGAATAAGAGGAAGAGCAGTGAAAACCACCTTCTAAAAAAGCAGCAAGAAAAGCAACCCAAACCAGACTAGGAAGTTCTTGCTTCACTAGCAATGAAGACGCTCAGTACAAACCTAGTGGAGGGCTTCTGGTCTGGACATTCATTATGACTCAACAAAGGTAAGCAGTGAGGTGCAGAAAAAGCAGAGTGTTCATAATAAGAAAACTTGTGTTTATAGCTTGGCCCAGGCATTTAAACATATAAGAACCTACCTACCACTCAGAAGCCCTTATTCAGAAATCTAGAGAATAACTGCAAAAACTACAGCAAAAGAGCACTGAGGATTTTAGTGTATCCACATACATTGTATTAAGACAAATATTAATGTAAAGATGGAAGACTAATAATGTGCAAATGCTGCCTGTAACAAACACAGAGGGAAAGGGGAAAGCAGATAAAACTGTTGTGTTGGCTTTGCTCTTTAAAAAAAGTTTCTCGCACTTAAGGTTTATATTTTTGTTTTGATTGCCTATTTAACTTTTTGCTATTTGTATACCAGTTTTCGTGGTATTCTTATCAGCTTATACATCATAGAAAAAGGAATACAAATACAGCAAGTAAAACACAAGTAATTATAAATACTGTGAGACCGTTGCGACTTCAAGTATTGATCATAAAAATAAATGTGAATAGACACAAGCCAGCTACTAAAAGAAAAATGTAGCTTACAAAACTAGACCTAACCACATACTGTATCCCAAGATATTCAGAAAGGGTAAAAATAAAGAACAAAGGTTTTTTCAGGCAAGTGGACAGAGTCTTTAAAAGATAAGGAAATATTACAGATGAAATCAATGAAATAGACAATGGAACAAACAGACCTAATAATCAAAATCTGTTTTGTTTTTTTAAACTCAACAATACAACCACTCGGTAACCTGACTGGAAAAGAGCAGAGCAAACACAAGTATACACAAAGATAAATAAGAACTGATTCAAACGGCTGATTAATGTCAATTTATGACAGAACCACTACAATATTGTAAAGTAATTAGCATCCAATTAAAATAATTTTTTAAAGGCACCAATAATAGAATTAAACATGACACAACCAATAACAAAAAAGATAAATAAAAAATAAACAAGAAATTTTAAAAATCACTACATAAGTTTGAAAACCTGAATGAAATGGGTACTTTGCTAGAAAAATACAGGTTATCAAAATTGAACACAGAGATAATAAAGCTAAAACAGGCCAATCTCTCTAGAAAAAGAAACCACCCTAAGAAAAAAGCACCAGGCCCAAGGGGTCTCAGAGGAATTCCAGCCAGCTTTTTAACAGAACAGTTCTAATGCTCCGTAAACTGCTGTAAGACATGAAAAGTAAGGAAAATTTACCAACTGTTTCTGTGATCTGTAACAGTCATAGTGTGTTTACATTTATAATGTATATCTAAATTGTTAAAAACAGTCCAAAAACACCCCGAACCAGTATCATGTATAAGCACTGATTCAAAATTTCATAATAACATTATTAACCAAATCCAACATCACATTAAGAAAATACATGATGACCTAATACACCAAGGGAGAAAAATCCCATGATTATTTTTGTAGATGCTAAAAAAGATTTTCACAAAATTAAAACCCATTCCTTATAAAAATATTCAAGGAATGGTAAGTGCTGAATGCTTATTTAACATGATAAAAAAAATATACACTCTTTTAGTCCTAAAGTCAGTATCTTAATATAACAGGAAAACACTAGAGACTGTGGTTCTAATGTCAAGAACAAGGCAAGAATGCTTACTATCCCCACAACTGTTCTATCCTATATTAGAAGTATAGGATATACTATTTATAGACAGATCAGAGGCGTAAGAGTTGGTAAAGAAAAACTGTATATGGCTCTTGGGCTAAAAATGGTTTTTTTTGCTTTTAAAGAGTGGCTAGCAAAAAAGGATAGAATCTATAACAGAGACATATGGCAAAGCCTACAATATTTACTATCTAGCCCTTTAAAGTTTGGCAGTTCTTGGTATACATGGAGAACATTAGTATCAATGACTAATTTAAAAAAATTAAAGATTCAGTAAGATAGCAAGATGGATAGGGTGATTCAACATTACAGTGTCAGTTCTTAATTTATAAATTTGTAATGACCCTAACTACAATAACTTTATATTACAGAATACTCAAGTTCTAAATACTAAAATTATGGAACAATAGCATGCAAAGAATGACAAGGAAAACAGTGAAAACCAAAAACTACAAAGGATCTTCACTCTCCTAATCATTAAATGATTAAGCTTCTATAATTTTAAAACTGTGGTAACTGGTGCACAGACAGACACATACATACCACCAACTGTCTTTTTAATGATTTCTTAAACTTTTGTAATCACAAAACACAGGTCAGTAGATGTGCAGTCTGCCTGTCAGGGACCTGATTTTTATTGGAATTCTCCAAATTGTGCATGAAGAAGAGAGGTTTAAATTTTTCTGTGCTTCCTTTCTACAGGCTAGCGTTTAAATAAAAACCAATTATTGGCATGAACAAGATAACCAGTTGGTACAAAATCAATTTATTCCTAATTAAAATGTTAAAGCCTAGAAAAGGGAAGTATTCACCATAAGAGGTGTCAGCTAGGGCCCTTACTTCCCACAAGTGCTTCATCCCACTGCTCAACAACCAGATCTTACTATTTCATGACTACCATCTTGTGTCCTCCAGCTTCCCTTCTTTACTAGATTTTCAAGTCCCCTCTGTCAAAACTGAACTGTGCCTTCACACATAAATGCAGTTACTTTTCACAGTTGATAGGATGGCCACTGGTCACCAAAACATACAAACCCAAAGAGACTACTTGCAGAAGAGAAAGTTCAGAAGGAAGTGGGCAAAGCTGAGGGATACAGAGTCAAAAATTTGACAAGAGCACCAAAGTGACTCAGTAAGCAGAATCTTCAACAGATGGTGCTGGAACTGAATATCTGTAAAGGAAAAGGACCTTGACCTCTACCTCAAGCCATACACAAAAATTAATTCAAGGTGGATCCTAAGCCTAAACATAAAAATCTAAAGCTATAAAGTTCTAGAAGAAAACAAAGTCTATTTTCATAATGTCTGGGTAGACAGGCTTTTTTGGAAGACACATAAAGCATTAATCCTAAAAGAAAAACAGATAAGATGGAATAGAAGTCTCACCAGAAGATATTATTAAGAAAATGAATGGGCAAGAAAATCTGGTAACACTGTATCTAATAAAAGATTTTATCTAGAATGTATAAACTCCTCTTAGACAACAAGCCCAGTTTTTAAAAGAGAAAAAGACATGAGAAAAGAAAGCATATGAATGGCCAATAAGCACTTCAAAAAAACGTTCCACATCTTAATTATAAGCGGAATGCAAGAAATACTACCACTCAACACCTGTAAGGAATGATAAAATGAAAAAAAAAGAAAAACCAGCAAATTCAAGAAGAATGTAAAGTACTGGAATTCTTGTATACTGGTGGGAAAGAAAAATGGAAACAGAATTTTTAGAAAGTTAAACATAAGTCTGTCCTATGAACCAAACAATTCCACTACTAGATATTTATCTACAAGAGGTGGAAGACATATTCCCAAAAAGCTTTTCATAAGAATGTTTATAACAGCTTCATCCACATTAGCCCCAAACTGGAAAGAGCCCAGGTATCCATCAATAGGAGAGTGATAAGCCAGAGAGTCTGACTTACTGACTGATATACTGACTACTACAGATAGTCCGATACACTGACTACTAGTCAGCAATGAAAAGAACAAAATACTGATAACTTAAAAACACCACAGCTCACTCTGAAACACATTATGCTTAACTGACCAGACACTGACTATTACATACTGGCTGATTCCCTGTGTATACATGAAATTCAAGAACAGGCAAATCTCTCAATGCAGAAATCAGAAAGGTACTGCTCAGGCTCAGGGGGACTAGAGTCTAAGGGAACTTTATGGGGTGATGGGAATTTTTGTGTTTTGATAGGGGTTATGTATGATTTTATTAAAACTTATGGAACTATGTAAGATCTGGACATGTCAATGTATGTAAATTAGGCCTTAAATGTATATATAGAAATATTCATATATATGAATGAATAAAAATAAGAGGGAAAGTTATGTTTGAAGATACTTTTCACTCAAAGTCCTAGACAACTTTCTGTCAACCTTTTTTAAACTCCATAATTAAGGTACAGAGTGAACAGCAGCAGAAACTTTTAAAAGTGAACTTCCTGTATTAGGATTTTCTAGACAAACAGGATATGTAGAAAATGTGAATTATTTTACAGAACTGGCTCATGTGATTGTACAGGCTGGCAAATCCAAACTCTGCAGGAGGTGCAGGAAGGCTGGAGACTCAGGGAAGATTTAGAATCCCTAGGACATGCTGGCAGAACTCCCCATCCTTGAAGGAGGCAAGTCTTTTTTAAGGCTGTCAGCTGATTGAACAAAGCCCACCATGGTTACGGAAAACAACCTGCTTTACTCAAAATTTACTGATTTAAATTAAATGTCAATCCTATCCAAAAAATACCTCCACTAGAAATACCTAACATGTTTTTTTTTTTTTCTTTTCCCCTTGTATCTGGGTACCATCTTAAAAAAAAAACTGCCAAATGTAACTCAACAGAATTGAGTGCCCATTAGGTGCTAGTAATATTTACTGGGCACAGAGACTAGAGAGAAAAATAAAAATCAGACATGAACTAAATAACCGTGATACAAAGAGGTCAGTACTACAATAAAGATATGTACAAAAGGCACAAAATAGATAGCAGTTGCTCAGTCTGTTAGAGAACAATGAGAGAAAGGTCTGAATAATACTGACATTTTGCCAAGAGAAGAAACAATGTGAGAGAGAGAGAGAGAGAGTAGCAAGAAAACATCACTCTCAGGAAGAGGGAGTGTGTGCCGATGGAAATGAGCACTTGGATGCCGATGGAAATGAGCACTTGGATGCAGCTAAGGAGTGCATAAGGCAAGTGCCGGAAAAGCTGAAACACCATAAGCCAAATTACCGAAGACCAAACATGCTCTCCCAGAGAATTTGGGTGCATTCTGCAGCAGCAGGAAATCATGGAAAAGCTCTTGTAAGTAGGGAAGTGACATGATCATTTTGCAAAACAAAATTAGAAGACTTATAAGCCAGACCACCAGTTGAGAAGCTCAAGGACCTAACTACTAGTTCCAAACATGATAAATATACCAAGAAAGGTCAAACGGTCTACTAATGCCAGGCCAAATGCTCAAATGCTCTTATATCTGACAATGAAAGTTTTTTAATAAGGCTCCTTAAAAAGTATTTGCTTCAATTACTTTTAGAAACACAAATCACTGCAGATGGTGACTGCAGCCATGAAATTAAAAGACACTCCTTGGAAGGAAAGTTATGACCAACCTAGAGAGCATATTAAAAAGCAGAGACATTACTTTGTCAACAAACCTCCGTCTGGTCAAGGCTATGGTTTTTCCAGTGGTCATGTATGGATGTGAGAGTTGGACTGTGAAGAAAGCTGAGTGCCGAAAAATTGATGCTTTTGACCTGTGGTGTTGGAGAAGACTCTTGAGAGTCCCTTGGACTGCAAGGAGATCCCACCAGTCCATCCTAAAGGAGATCAGTCCTGGGTGTTCATTGGACGGACTGATGCTGAAGCTGAAACTCCAATACTTTGGCCACCTGATGTGAAGAGTTGACTCACTGGAAAAGACCCTGATGCTGGGAGGGAATGGGGGCAGGAGGAGAAGGGGTCGACAGAGGATGAGATGGCTGGATGGCATCACCGACTCGATGGGCATATGAGTTTGAGTAAACCCCAGGAGTTGGTGATGGACAGGGAGGCCTGGGATGCTGTGATTCATGGGGTCGCAAAGAGTCGGACATGACTGAGCGACTGAACTGAACTGAACTGAAGCACTCAATTTTGCTAATCAAAAATAAGTCTGAGGATAAAAAAACCCACATGTAACATTAAAAAGCTTAAGAAGTGAAAGAGAGAGAGAAAAGTTGCTGACTTATCCACTGCTTCAAAGATCAACTTGACAGAATTCCAGGGAGGAAAAAACTGGAGATACTATGTTATAAAATGTCTGAACTACCCATGAAGCAGTATAATGTTACTTGAAAGTTAACTTAATGAAAGCTTGAAACCACTGAAAATAATGTTTAACAAGTATAATTAAAATGCTAATATATCATTAATGCAAAATTTAGGTTTAAAGAAAGTAGGGAAAACCACTAGGTCATTCAGGTATGACCTAAATCAAATCACTTATGATGATACAGTGGAAGTGACGAATAGATCAACGGGATTAGATCTGGTAGAGAGTGTGCCTGAAGAACTATGAGTAGAAATTAGTAACACTGTACAGGGGGCAGTGACCAAAACTGTCCCCAGGAAAAATGCAAGAAGGCAAAGTGGTTGTCTGAGAAGGCTTTACAAATAGCTGAGGAAAGAAGAGAAATGAAAGGCAAGGCAGAAAGGGAAAGATTCATCCAACTGAGTGTAGAGTTCCAGAGAACAGCAAGGAGAGATAAGAAGGCCTTCTAAAATGAACAATGCAAAGAAATAGAGGAAAACAATAGAATGAGAAAGACCAGAGCTCTCTTCAAGAAAATTAGAGATATCATGAGAACACTTAAGACAAAGATGGGCACAATAAAGGACAGAAATGGTAAGGACCTAACAGACACAGAAGACATTCAGAAGACGTGGCAAGCATACACAGATGAACTGTACAAAAAAGGTCTTAATGACCCAGATAACCACGATGGTGTGGTCACTCACCTAGAGCCAGACATCCTAGAGTGTAAAGTCAGTGGGCCTTAGGAAGTGTTACTACAACAAAGTTACTCCAGGTGATGGAATTGCAGCTGGGCTATTTAAAACCCTAAAAGATGATGCTGTTAAAATGCTGCACTCAATATGTCAGCAAATTTGGAAAACTCCCTAGTGGCTCAGACGGTAAAGAATCTGCCTGCAGTGTAGGAAACCTGGGTTCAATTCCTGGGTCAGGAAGATCCCCTGGAGAAGGGAATGGCTACCCACTCCAGTATTCTTGCCTGGAGAATTCCATGGACAGAGGAGCCTGGCAGACTACAGTCCATGGGGTTGCAAAGAGTTGGACATGACTGAGTGACACTTTCACTTTCAGCAGCGGCCACAGGACTGGAAAAGGTCAGTTTTCATTCCAATTCTAAAGAAAAAAAATGCCAAAGACTGTTTAAACTATCACACAGTTGTGTACATTTCTCATGGTAGCTAGGTTATGCTCAAAATCCTTCAAGCTAAGCTTCAGCAGTATGTGAACTGGGAACTTCCAGATGTTCAAGCTGGGTTTAGAAAAGGCAGAGAAACCAGAGATCAAATTGCCAACATTCATTGGATCATGGAGAAAACAAGGGATTTCCAGAAAAATTTCTGCTTCACTGACTACACTAAAGCCTTTGACTGTGTAGATCACAACAAACTGTGGAATATTCTTAAAGAGATGAGAGTGCCAGACCACCTAAGAACCAACGGTTAGAACCGGACATGGAACAACTAACTGGTTCCAAATTGTGAAAGGAGTACAACATGGCTGTATATTGTCATCCTTCTTGTTTAACTTATATGCAGAGTATATCATGTGAAATGCCAGGGTGGATGAATCACAAGGTGGAGTCAACGTTGCTGGGAGTTATATTAACAACCTCAGGTACATAGTTCATAGGCTAATGGCAGAAAGTAAAGAGGAACTAAAGAGCCTCTTGAGGAAGGTAAAAGACGAGTGAAAAAGCTGGCTTGAAATTCAACATTCAAAAAACTAAGATCATGGTATCTAGTCCCCATCACTTCATGGCAAAGAGAAGGGAAAAGAGTTGGAAGCAGTGACAAATTTTATTTTCTTGGGCTCCAAAATCACTGTGGACGGTGACTGCAGCCATGAAACTAAATGATGCTTGCTTACTGGAAGGAAAGCTATGACAAACCTAGACGGAGTATTGAAAAACAAAGACATCACTTTGCTGACAAAAGTTCGTATAGTCAAAGCTAAGGTTCTTCTAGTAGTATGTATGGGTGTGAAAATTGGATCATAAAGAAGGCTGAGTGCTGAAGAATTGCTTCTTTTGAATTGTGCTGGAGAAGACTCTTGAGAGTCCCTTGGACAGTAAGGAGATCAAACCAGTCAATCCTAAAGGAAATCAACCCTGAATAGTCATTGGAAGGACTGATGCTGAAGCTCCAATACTTTGGCCACCTCTTGTGAAGAGCCGACTCATAGGAAGAGACCCTGATGCTGGGAAAAACTGAAGGCAAAAGAGAAGGGGGCAAAGGATGAGATGGTTAAGATCGCATCACCAATTCAACGAACATGAATTTAAGCAGACTCTGGGAACTAGCTGGAAAACACCACCATCAAAAGCATTCATAGTACTTCAACACCAGAATACACCTTCAAGCTCACACGAAACATTCACCGAGAGACCATATCCTGCACCATAAAACACACTTCAATAAATTTAGAATAGAAATACAAAATATGCTCTTAGACCCCAATGAAATTATGGTAGAAATCAATACTGAAAAACAATTGGTAACAAAGTAAGGTGAACCAGAATTTTAATTTATGAGATGCACCAAAATAGTGCTTAGTGGGAAAAACACAGCATTGAAAGCATATATTAGAAAAGATGATCTAAAATCAATACTCTTAAGCTTCCAAATAAACTGGATTTAATTTACTCTTCTTTTTCTAAACTAAGTAGAAGAAATAAGTAATTAAAAACAGCAGAAATTCATAAAATTTTAATAGGAAGTCAAGACTGGTTCTTTGAAAATATCAGTAAAACCAATAAGGCTCTAGCCAGGCTAAGAAAAAAAGAGATGACACGGATCACTAATCTCAGAAATCAAATAGGTGACAACACTATACGATGAGCCCATGGAGGGTAAAAGAATAATGAAAGAATATTACGAACACTGTAGGCACCAAAATTTAATAACCCAAATGAAATAGACCAATTCCTTCAAAGACACAATCTGCCAATACACACACAAGAAAAAGCAGAGAATCTGAAAGTCTTTTCTTAAACAAAATTGAATGATTAAAAACCTTCCAAAACAGAAAGAACCAGGCCCAGATGAGTTCACTAGTGAATTCTACCAAATATTAAAGGAAGAAATTATACAAATTCTCTACCATTTCTTCCAGAAGATAGAAGCAGAAGGAGTAATTTCTAATTAATTCTGAGGCCAGCATCACCCTCATACTAAAGCCACACAAAGACATTACAAGAAAACTTAAAAATTAGTATTCCTTCATAAACACAGATGTAAAAATCCACAACATAATATTAGAAAATCAAATCCAACAATGTATAAGAATTATACACTACGACCAAGTGGAATTTATTCCAGGTATACCAGATTGGTTCAACATTTAAAAATCAAGTAATGTAATCCATCACATAAAACAGGCTAAAAGAAAAACCACAAGATCATATCAAAAGACAGAAAAATACTTGATAAAGTCCAACATTCATTTACAATAGAAACTAGCAGCAAACTAAAAACAAATAGGAACTTCCTCAACCTGATAAAGAACATCCACAGGAAATAGCATACTCAGCTAATAGCATACTCAGTTGGTAAGAAACCTTTCTCATTAAAGTCAGGAATAAGGCAAGGATGACCTCCTCTTACCACTCAGTTTGAAAATCAAACTGGGAAGTCCTAGCTAATGCCATGAGATAAGAAAAGGAAATAAAAAGCATAAAGACTGGGAAGAAAGAAACAAAACTGCCTTTGTAAATGACGTGATCATCTATGTAGAAAATCCAAAAGAATCAACCAAAGAAATCCTGGAACTAACAATTATAGCAAGGCTATAGGATACAAAGTTAATATACAGAAGTCAGTTGCTTTCCTATATACCAGCAGTGAGCAATACTATTTACATTAGTGCCTCAAAAATTACATACTGATGTATAAATCTCACAAGATGTGAGCAAAAGTGTGAACCTACATAAATAAGATATAAATAAATAGAGAGATTCCATGTCATGGATTGGAAGAGTCAATAACGTGTCATTTTCCTGAACTTGATCCGTAGGTTCAATGCCATTCCAATCAAAATCACAAAAAGCTATTTTGCAGGTATTGCCAAGTTGATATATGGAAAGACAAAAGACAGGCAATAAGCAACATACTGAAGAAAAGTAAAGTCGAGACACTGACATTACCCAACTTCAAGAAATACTATAAAGCTACAGAAATCAAGACAGTGCAGTGATGGAAAAAGAGAAACAGAGAACAAAATAGAGCCCAAAATAGTCCCACATAAATGTAGTCAACTGATCTTTGACAAAGAAAGGCAACTCAGTGGAGACAGGATAGTCTTCAACAAATGATACTGGAACAAATGCAAAAAAATGAATCTAGACACAGACCGTATACCTTTCGCAAAAATTTAGTTCCAAACGTATCACAGACATAAGTGTAAAAAGCAGAATCTTAAAACTTCTGGAAGGTAACATCAGAGAAAATTTAGAGACCTTGGGTTTGGCAATGACTTAGATACAACACCAAAAGTGCATTCCATTAAAAAGTAAGTTGGACTTCAATAATTTAAAACACTTATGCTCTATGAAAAACCCTTGTTAAGATATGAAAATACAAAGTGGGAGAAAATATTTGCAAAACACGTGATAAAGGACTTATACCCATATATAAAGAACTCTTAAACCTCAACAATAAATTAATAAATGGACAAAAGATCAGAATAGACACCTCACCAAAGAAGTTATACACATGGCAAATAAGTATGAAAAGATGCTAACCACATATGTCATTAGGGAATGACAAAACAGTAACAAGATACCACTACATATCTATGAGAATGGCTAAAATCCAAAACACTAACAGCGCCAATGCTGGTGAGAATGTAGGGCAACAAGAACTCACATTCATCGCTGGTAGGAATTCATACTTTGGAAAACACTTCAGCAGCTTCTTACAAAGGTAAATGTAGGCTTATTGTACAGTCCAGCAACTGCACTCCTTGATATTTATCCAAATGAGTTGAAAACTTATTTTACACAAAAATCTGCACATGTTTATAGCAACTTTATTCAGAATTACCAAAAACTTGAAACAACCAAGATATTCTTCAACAAATCAGCAGATAAACTGTGGTACATTCACAGCAATAGAAAGAAATAAGCTATCAAGCCATTAAAAGACATAAAAGCACCTTAAATGCAAATTACTAAATAAAAGAAGCCAACCTGGAAAGGGTACCAAGTAAAATTCCAAGCTATATGATATTCTGGAAAAGGCAAAACAGTGGATATGGTAAAAGGTCAGTGGTTGCCAGAGGCAGTGAACAGAGAGGGTCACCGAGGGGACTTGAGGGTGGTGAATCTATGCTGTATGATATTGTAATAGTGAATACATGACAATATGCCTTTGTCACAACCCACAGAACTGAGCAACACAAAGAATAAACTAAGGACTTTTGTTATTAATAATGTATCAATATTGGCTCATCAATGATAAGATATGTTCCACACTTAATGCAAAAGGAGAATAATAAGGGAAGCTGGAGGGTGGGGGGGCAGACATGGGAAATTTTTGTACTTTCTGCTCAAATTTTTCTGTAAACATTTTCTAAACTGCTCTAAAAAATAAAGTATTACATTTTATTTTAAAAATCATAACCAGCTTCAATTGCTTTTAAAAACGCTAAGTTCTTCATAAGTTGCTGGTCACTATTATAAATTTGAGGAAAAACTAAACGTGCGTATTGAAATTTTTAAGAAGTGATAGAAGGAAAAAACTATCATCTGACTTACCTGTTGCTTCAAAGGTCAGCTTTATGGAATCCCAGGGTGTCAGTTCTTTGGATACAAGTCTGAAATGAGCAGGTTCTCTTGGAGAAACTTCTGGGGCAGGAAGATACCAGTTTTTCCTATTTGGAAAGGTAACTTCAATATTTAGGTTGCTTTATTGATTAACTTCTAGCTATAACTCATGGACATGCTCAGAATATAATAAACACATAAACTCTGATGGAAATGATGATCAACAATGTCAGTTTCTCTGAAGCCCAGGTTATTATTTGTGTAGTAAAACCTTCCTGAAGTTAAGAACAAGGATCCCAGGTGATCTGACTTCCATTACCCATACTATTTCTTTTCCTCCATTCCTTCACTGCCAAACCATTAAACTTCCCAGAAATAAAACAATTAGAAACTGATGCTTAGCTGCTTGCTATCTGTTAGACCAGTTAAAAGGGCTACCCTTTGTAACTATTCAGGTTTCTAGAGGAAAGACATCCTAAATCTGAAAAAGCAGAATTTTGAAGGAAAAAAAAAAACAAAAAACTTCTGAGTGCTTTATCTGTAATAATATCAGAGCTTTTGTAGTGATATAAAAAAAATAATATAAACAGCACTCAACTTCTGTGTTAACCAGTTTAAATAAGAGAGTACCGGCATAGTGATAGGAACTGAGAACACACTACCCCCATCTCAAAGGAGAGAAGTGATGAACCGACCTGATGAGGAAGTGCACAGGCAGATACCAGGGGAAGCCACAGAGCGGGGCACTCTCCTCACAGTCAGCTCGGACGGTGTCGTTGATTTCGGGAACGTGAGGTGTTATGTGGGACATGCCGGTATAATCAAATCCATTGATCCACACTCCAGAGTCCCGTTTAACTACGTTTCCATCCAGACCATGAAACGTTCTGGTTATATGCTGAGAAGAACAAGCCTGATGAGGAAAGTACTGTTTGAACTCCTTCAGCTACATCCCTGCCCCACATGAACGAAAATGACTAAGTAACAATACCAAGAGATGAAGAGGCTACCGAGCAACGGGAACCCTCACATACCACTGGCACCAACACTTCAGGAGACTGCTTAGCATCACCTAGTAAAATCAGCATGCACATACCCTGCACACCAGCAACTCCACTCCTGAGTGTGGACCTCAGAGAAACTTGAACAGGGTACAAGAGTGTTGGTTCTGCACTGTCTATATTAGCAAAAGCTGGATACAACCCAAATGTCCATTGATAGCAGAATGGACAAATAAATTAGGGTGTCATCCTAGAACAGAAGTCTATGCAGCAATGAAAAATAATGAACTACAGTGATACAATTCATCCTGGAACACTCTGACATGCTGTTGGGCAATAAGAAGCAAAGTCACCAAAGAGTATTTATGGTTTGGCTTTATCTATAAGAAGCTCAAAAACAGGCAAAACTTCTATGTTGTTTAGAGATTCATACATATGTGGTACAGTGATGGTTAACTGCAATCTTTAAGATAGTACTTTGGAGGGTGGTAAGAAGGAGAGGAGCAAAAGAGTTGGGATTAAGGAGGGAACACAAGGGTTTTCTAAGGTGCAACTAATGATCTTTTAAATTCAAGATGATTGTTTTACTCTTTCTTACAAATATACTGCTATATTTGTATTTCATACAAATTTTTTTGAAAACCAACTATTTCAGATTTAAAACACATGAACACTAAAACTCCTAAAAGGTCTTATTTAAAAGAAATACACACACATACACACACCCCCGCCTTTCCCTTTCAGTCTGTTACATGAAGCTAATTCATGTGCAAAAGAAAAACAGAAATCACAGCTCACCACTAGACGACAGACTTGTGCCTAACAGAATGAAAAGGCACCTTGCTCCATCCTGAATAGCTCTATTGACAGCAGAAACCAGCCTGAAGAATATCAAATTCGAAAAGAAACAGTACAAAGGGCAGGGGTAAACCAAAGCCCACAGGCCAAATGGCCTGCTACTATTTTTATAAATAAAGCTTTACTGGAACACGGCCACATGCATCTGCTGGTACTGTCCATGGCAGCTTTCACTCTGTAAAAACAGAGTGGCTAAAACAGAGATCGGCTGGCAGAGCCTGAAATATTTATTACCCGGCCCTTTAAGTCTAGCTTCTCCTAATGATTACTGATGTAACATCTGTCACATAAAATGGATCACTGTGTTCTACAGGTCTGTAAACAAGGAATAGTTGGCTCTTCCTCAAAATCTCCTCTCTGATATTTAAGTTCAAACATATTATTATTAACTTACTCAAGTCTCTGAATAGTAATCTAGGTTATGACTCTTGGCTTTTCTGTTTGGCCACTCCATTCCCTCTTACAGGAAGACTGAAAATAAGATGACTTAAGTTCTTTTTCCTGTTTTTTAGCAGCTCTAAAAAGTTTGCAGAAAAACCTGAAATCTAAGAAAGTTGCAAATCTCATTCTATTAATATCTAAGTTGTTATACTTTCACTATCCCGTATTACCTTGAATATTACCTAAGATCAGTCTTACCAGCATTTTAAAGAGTCTGTTTCCTTTTGCCAGTTAATAGGAATTCATATTTTTACTCAGTCTGCAGACAGCTTTACAATCTATATTTCTAACAGTTGATACATATATGTGCTCATTTTTCTAAGTACATTTTTGTAATCTGAACAGTAGTAAAAACAAACAGGTTTCCTTTCAGTTCCTTGGGAGAAGGGTTTCTAGCTGATCAGAATGCCTCTTGATGGTCAATCTTTTCCTCACTGCCTTACACAAAATAGTCAAGGTACAATCAACAGGTCAACAGTAGAAAAGTCACTTATGTGTTTTGAGCTTTACTGTTGACCAGTGAAACTCAAAATACCATAAGCCTTTCCTGTCCAGAATCTCAAATAGCTCACACAAAATCACTCTTACCTGAAGAAACACTCTCTTAGGCTTTGGACTGGCAGGGTTGGAGCTGTACGGGAAAAAAGTTCCACTGCAAACAAGGAGGAATGTAACTGTACATACCAAAGTTAAACTTAGCATTGTTCTTTTTGTGCTTTTGACAAGGTAGATGAAGTTAATCTAAAAACACAAAAACAGAAAAATTACCATTGGCAGGAATGTGGTTTTAGTGACTTTCTAACAGGCATTGTAGCAGATAATGAAGGACATGTATCAGCATGTGCTAACACACTCCAGCTTCCGGTACACAAAGCACTCATTATAAGGGATTTCCATCACAAGTCAAGAGTCTAAATAAATGAGAGATGCCACCATCATGGAGACAGTAAGCAGACTTCCTGGCAGGCAGCAAGACAGTACGGGGGAACAGGGAAACTGAGACAGGGTCTCTGCTCAGTCAAGAGATTACAGCATGTACATCTGTCAGCCAAACAGTGACCGTATTTTATTTCTATCAATACTCTGCAGCCAACACTGTACAGCAGACAACTATTTAACTGTACCAGACATCATGACATGCTTTTATTAAAGAAGTAACCTTTTATGCAAGTAAGCAGGCCTATTTCAAAACAAAACTCAAGTTCTATTTGTAATGCTTTCATAACATGCCCAGGTGCTAGATTCACCTAAATGAGCATTTAGATGCACCTTCAAGACTGCCCTGCATGTAAAGAAAAACTGCTATAAAAGTAGTTCTGCACCTGAAACTTACACAGTATCATAAATCAACTTTTAGTTCAATTGAAAAAAAACAAAACTCTGAAAACTGAAACAAACTGGGAACATAAAAGTCATTCTGCTCTTTTCACTGCCAAGTTAACCAAAGCCAACACAAAACAACAGATCTGAACTTGGGCAGGAAAACAAGTGGCTCAGTCTCAAGATGGGCATCCTGAAAGTCCTAAATATATTAGTTTCTTAGTTGTAATGAAATCACTGAATTAAAGTTTTGGAGGACACACAACTCATAGAATATGTCCACAGATCCCCCAGGGGTTTTGAAGGAGCCACTCCAAGAAACAATGACCTAATCCCTGCTCCCCTTATCAGCTACCCTCCCAGGGTCAATAAGAAGAAAAGTGAAGAACATAAAGGTGAAAATATGTTTTTGAGATGAAAATGAAAAATTATTCATACCAAGTATTCAACTATATGAAACTAATAAAAAGAATTTATATCTACAGTGTAACATACGCCATCCAGAGTACTCTCCAGCAAAGGAGTACCAGCCTTATGTTTTCACACTGGGGCCAGAAAGGAGAAAAAGTGCCCAAGGCTTTAGGGCAGTGAGTCAGCGAGACACAATGTGTTACCCTGTCTGTCCCTCTTCCTCCTAAGGGTCACAATATTTAAAATGTGGCTCCTCAGAACAGTATCAAATATCCTGCCACGTAATGAGTTTCGCCTCCAGTGGAAGGCTGGTTAGGTTTCGGTACAGTCGTGTGGGTCCAGATAAAGCCTCCCTGTGACTCCTGCCATTCTCCACCTGCTGCTCCTAGAGCCGTCCTACAGCTTCTGCTTAGGCGACAGCTCCCACATCCACATTCTCTCTTCTCCATGTTACGAGGCTCATCTTTTCTGCCTCTTGTGTTCACCTTCTGGAAGAGGTTTGGTAATGGTGATAAATGAAAAGGTGATCCCAGAGGGAGAGAAGGAAGAAGAGAATGGTCTAAATAACAATGTATCTGGATCCCACTGTCTTAACTGTCACTATCTTTTGTCTTAAATATGATATCTGATACCACTCTAGGTTCCAAAATGGGTGTGAATTAAAATGAAGAGAAGCATGAGAAGGGACTATGCAATGTCCAGTGTGTACTGGCTTTTTCTGACAGTTTAACCTCCTGATCCCACTCCTATCAGTAGTCTTATGTAATCAATATAACCACGACGGCCCCAGCACAAGATAACTCCCAGAAACCTGTTAACCAGTCATTTGACAGCAATTTAATTGCTTCCTAGCAAATATATTTAATAAATCCCCATAGACTAAGAGAAAAGCTCTCAGAAGTATGCATTGTGGTTCAGTTCTCCACTACCCAAGAAGAAAAGGCTCACTCTATTAAAAAGCCACTATCTATAACACAGGTACACACAAATAAGAAATGAGTGAAGAGAATGGTAACCCACAGCATCAAAGAGCAGCAGAGTTATCTCACAGTATAATGACAATCAAATTCGAGCTTAAAATACTCCAAGAGGCACTTTCCAAAAGCTTTCCAAATAAAATATAATTTAGAAGATAATAACTTTAATCTAGTTGCTTATGGTTTCAAAGATTTTCATGCTTTGGAGTCACTCCCAATTTTCAGGGTTCTTTTTGTCCCCGGTTCATACTGAACTGATCTGAAATGCCCCACATTTTGATCATCTTTTATGAGTATTAAGAGCCTTCATTCACGGACGATGATTTAAATATATTTGGGGGCTGGAGGATCCAGTTCATAACTTTGCTTACTCTAGATTAAACCTAATCTCCATGTGATGACACTACAAACTCCTTTAATTCTCACAACAGCCAACCTATCAAGAAACACAGAGGATTTAAAGGCTTAACATTAAAACCAAGAGAAGTAAACTTTGAAGAGAACAAAGAGCACTTCAGAATTTTCCATTCATTCCTGCAAATACCAGTAAAGACTTAACCATAGTATTAATAGTTTAAAAAAACAGTTCTGTGTATAAGAATTACTCTACAGGGCTACAGACACAGTCACATACACAGCAATTTATTGGCTATTTTGGAGAAGGAAATGGCAACCCACTCCAGTATTCTTCCCTGGAAAATCCCATGGGCAGCAGAACCTGGCTGGCTACAGGCCATGGGCTCACAAAAGAGTCGGACACGACTTAGTGACTAAACAAGGACGAACTCTATTGAAGGGCCTTCCATGGATAGTGCTGACTGTATCTCTGGTTCCTAGATCTTAGTCTTCACATGAGATGCCTTTTACTGTATCTGTGTGAAAAGCTCGTTATTATCTCCATGCAGGAAAGAATTCTAAGAGTCCTAACTACTTTTTCTGTTTTGTCCCCTAGCCTCAAGTCTCAGAGTATAACTACAGGTATTCAAGTAAGACAGGTATGTCTTACTCTTAGGAACTGCAATGAAAAGAACCACAGAACAGGGGAGTGCTGACGCCACGCTAAGGGCAGAGCTCCGCCTGCAGCTTGCTCCAGCAGGGTGGGTGTTACCCACTGCACCGTTTCTTCCCCCCTCTCCCCTCTGCAGAGTCCCTGGGAAGAGAGGCAGGCATGGCAGAGGCAGGACTCTCCCTCCGAGGGCGGAACACTGACAGAGCAAAACGACAAGGCCTGTAACACGTTCTCATTACTCGGTAAATGAAGGCATGTTTGGGTGCTGTGTGTCACTCAAGGACACAGACTCCACTAATGACCTTGGTGGTGCCAGCAGTGAGGCAGGTGAATGACAGTGGAAAAGTCCTCATCAGAATTAGTCTCCCTTCACTAGCTCTAACAGCAGCAGTGAAACTACCACGTATTTATTAACACTTGCCTCCAGTCAGTAAGTTCAAAACACATTCTAAAAATTCACCACCAAACAATCTACCAGTTCTCACTTGATATTCATTCCACACATTTCACATTCAGGTGGTTTGAAAGCTATCTGAAAAGAAGTATCATCAGAGGATTTGGGAGCATGAGGCAAAAATAACAACAAAACCCCCCTTCTACGTTTTCTGACCACACTGAACCTACAATATGCACCATTTCTTTTGCTTAAGAGTAGAAAGTAAGTGTTGGCCACTCAGTCGTGTCTGACTCTGAAACCCCATGGACAGTAGACCACCAGGCTCTTCTGTCAATGGAATCCTCCAGCCAAGAATACTGGAGTGGGTTGCCATTTCCTTCTCCAGGGGATCTTCCCGACTCAGGGGTTGAACCCAGATCTCTTGCATTTCAGGCGGATTGTTTACAGTCTGAGAAACCAGGGAAGCTCTTCAATGCTATTTCATAAGATCTAGCATGGTTAAACTCATCATATATTTATATATAAAATGAAGAAGGAAATTTAAAAAAAAACAAAAACCTTTTTCCTTACAAAATAGGATGAGAGAATCATGGTACAACCAGCCAAAACAGAGGCTAGCACAACGTCAGGTGGAATTTCCGAACCACTCCTGCCAAGGATAGGGGTAAACATCTCAAATACGGCCCAGATGAGGTACAGTGCATACAGATATGGAATAAACATCCCCAAAAGGTAAAAGGCAATAAATTTTCCTCCGGCACCTAGAGAAAAAGAGAAAGAAAACATACATCTCTGAAATTCTCCAGTGAGATAATAGCTTTTTATAGCAACAGTGTATCTTTACACCTAACAAAAATTAGGTTAGCAGTGACTTGGCCTTTTGGTACATGTTATAATGAGAGATAAAACACTTTGAGAGGGTAAAATACAAATAAGAAAACAAAAAATGTAATATATTACCATGTGTTCATTTATGTGAGAATGATGGATATAAGATAAACATCTGTGTGATCTTAAAACAGCAATAATTTTGAAAGCCTACCCAAGAAAATCAAATAAGGAGACAAGTCTCTGGAAGCCTTAATGTATTTTAAGGCATTTCCCGTTTGTATCGCAACCAAAAATACCCTACCATGCTGCTTCAAGTCCTTTTGCACGCAAAGCTTTGTGAGCAGCGGGAATGCCACCCAGACAGCGCTGATAAATGCAGAGCAGAGCCCCCGGTAAGTGAGAGCTGTTAGGAACCCACAGTGTACAAACAACGAGACATCAAAAAATACTTCTCCCAGGTACTGGCCACTGGCGTTCTGAAAGAAAGAAAATACAGACAACTCATCAAGATCTTTTATTGCAGTATAATTTCCACTGCTCAGAAAAGCTACATTTTGTCTTGAGCAGGGTCTATTCTTTAGACTATGAAGTAAACACTGACAAAGCTACCTCCTCTCACGAAGCAATAAGTTCAAATTGCTGCACCGGAAAGGAGAATTTAACAAGTTGGGGTAAAAACATCATTACTCATATATAAGCTTTCCCTCCACTGGGCTGAGAGACCTTTGGAAATGTTTTGAAGTAGAAGAAAGCACTTCCCTTAAAACATTCACTTCTATAAGCTCTTTTATTCATGAAATTTTCAAAGAATGTCAAGCAAACCAGAGAAACAACCCACATGAAGAACAGTATAAGCTGTTGCAGCACCACCAACAGCACGCCTCAAGAACTGCAGGACCCTTAGAGCACAGGGCCATGGGGGGTTTGATCAACACTTTCTGAGCTTTGAAGTCTGAAAGTCTGAGGATTCCTGTAGAGCACCTTGAGTTCTTCAGGGGAAAGTTGCCTTATGAACTTTATACATCTTAACTTCTACACCAGTGATTCTATTAGTGTAAACAGGAAAGTTGTAATTTCGGTGCACAAACACCAAAACAGAAATACATATGTTTAAGCTTTTCTCTCTCCTCTGCCTTCTCATTTCTATACAGTCCAGGGCATGTTTGTTAAAAGAGCCCCTACTTCAAAAGTGCAAAAGAGTAGTTTCAGTCACACGTGTTTCAAAACAAACTAAAGGTCACTTGGCAAACCTCCTTGGACAATGAAAGATACGCTATTGTCGGTAAAATATTAGATGTTCAACACTATTAATCAAGAGTCATGGTCTCTAAAAAGAATAAAATAGTTCTCAGGATGCAATTTGAAGCAGAATTCCACTCAGATATTTAAAAACAAAGACATCAACAATGAAGACTGTAATAACTGAAGATGTTTTACACTGTTCGCACTTTGTACCAAGTTCAAACATCCCTTAAATCCCTGCTCCCCACCTCTATCACCCTTTCCCCCTTCCAGTCCATTGGTAAAATATACTGTTACCAGTGTGTTCCTGCTGAATCACAAATCTTCTCACTCAATATCCTGCTTAGAAAGTTTAAACTGTGGCCCCAGTGATTTTTAGGGTTATGCTCTAACTATCAACCTTATCTTCACCACACTGAACTTTTTATTGCCTGTGACCCAAACGCATCTTGTATATTCTGACCTTTGCCCATCAACCAGTTCCCTGGTACACTTCTACTCAGGCCACAAAAAACACAGTTCAAATGTCACCACCCTCTTCATGAAGCCTTCCTGACTTCACAAACAAAATTCATCTCTCCTGGCCCTACAATCCTACAGCACTGTGAAACTATCACTCTATTTCACTTCATCCCAGTACACTGAAATCACTGTGGTTTCCCCATCATTTCATCCCCCAATTGAGACTGTGGCCTTCTCAAAGAAAAGACTATGTCCCCAATCTCTGTACCAGGCCTGAGGATGGGAACCCACTGGGTACTCAAAGACAATGTCAGACAAAAATGAAAATATTACTTTTTCTACTGTGCCTTCAGCCCAAAGTTTCATAATTGGACAACTGAAATTAGACAGAATTTTACTAAGCATTTCTGTCTTACCCTCTACTGTACCCCAATGCCATATCAACAATAGTCAGCCACACTCTGGTTACATTCCACTGCAGCAAGAATACCTGAAATTGAGCTGCATCATGTAATTCTTTTGGAAACTGAAGTCATGAAGATATAAGTATTGGCTCAACCATAAACAGATGGCTAACCTCAGTGTATCTCTTCAGTAGGGCCTGCCACACAGAAGGGCTCCTTACACCATATCCCAACATGAACTGAACTGAGACCAAGCTTCAGTTCTTGAAGACATGCTAGTCAAAGTATGCTGTTTATAATCCTCCGTGTCTCCAGTCTAATCCCCAGCAGGAAAAACTGAAATAAACAGGTGTGCACATGCCATACTGAAAATGATGGAAGAAAGAAAGGTTTTCCCTTTTATTATCTTAGAAAACCAGAACATGAGAGTGGCTTACTCTCTAATTATTCAATTTTTAGTCCTGCTGTCTCACAAACCTAATAGTTAACTTTGTTTTTACCAAACAAATGTATACAGTTGAAACCATGACAATACGGCCATTTCTCTACGACAGCATATGTCATTTTGGAACTCTATCTCCCTTCCCTTTCTCTCTTCAGCAATGTGTCATTAACCCCCAGATCACCTAGCATGCTGACAGAATCTGTATCAACATACAGGTTAAAAAAAAAAGTAAAGGAGACTGAACATGTTCAGTGCAGCGTTAGATACAGTGCTCATCCAGGCAGAAAATAGTGTCAGTTCTGTGCCAGAGACTGCCTCAGCACGGGGGAGAGTGAACATCATCATCCCTGCCCTCAAGGAGCTGACAGTCCAATGGAGAACAGAGCTATTCAAATAAAAATAACTGGTGGCCCCAGGGAAGGTTGGCAGATTAAAGATCATGGTTACAAAAACTGCCACTGTCAGCAGAAGGAGAAGACCATGCTAACACACCTTGCTGTCACCAACACCCCAAACACTGTTTGCCAGCCATATAAACTCATTTATTTAAAGTCTGCAACCCTCAGAATGAGAAGTTTTCCAGAAAGTCAACATGGTTCTGGGAGTCAATTTTCCATAACTATGCCAAACAATTTTTGGTGTCACAAAAGGTGAAACATAAGGAACCCCACCTGAGTTTGTCTTCAATCCTTGAAGGTGGCAGAAAGAAATCAATAAAAAAGCCCAACACTTACCACATAATAAAATCTTTTTGCAAGGGTATGTATGAATATTATTTTGGCTACAGCTGCAGTTCCATACAGACAAACGGAGACATAGAAGTGGTTATACCATGAGAGGGATTGTCCAATAAGGGAGATGAATACTGCTATAATGAGAACTGTAACCAAGCTGGTAAACCAGCTTATCAGAGTGATGCCAAGTCCACAGAAGAAGTCCTTTGTGTAGGTAGCAGCTGACGGAGAGAAAACAAGAGTAGTGATCACTGTCTTTATCAATTTCACAAGCAGTTAGTAAAATTAAAGGAGCAAACATTAAAACAAAATTTACCACTATAATTGAAAATACTAAAATTTCCTAGGGGTAAGGTTTGTTAAACATTACAACAAGGAAAGTATCAGTGAATAAAATTCAAGTATGAACATTTGCTGAGAGTCTGTGGGTACAAAAGACCCAAAGAGGTAAGTCTTCAGGAAAAGTTCAGATATATTCCTGACTGGAAAAGGGAGTCATCTTGGTTTTTATCACCTCTGGCATGCTTTGTGTATTGAAATAACAGCAAAAATGGAATGCAAAGTTACATATAAAATCTTACCAAAAGAAACTAACACAGGAAGAGAAGCAGCATGAGAAAATAAAAGCAGTGATTAAGGAGTATTTAAATGGCTGCTAAATATCTGACCAGCTAACAGCACACACTATCTTAAGACTATAAAATAGTTCAAGCAGAAGCAGACCAATTTAACCACAAGCAGTTCATTCATACTCCAGAACAGGGTGCTACTGGTCTGCAATGTGGACATTTTTTAAGGGGACTCTTCACTAAAAGTCAATACTTACAAACCATTTTCTACAAGCTTTTAAAGTACTTCCATGAAGTGCATAAGTACATAAAAACTGCATGCCTCACCAAGACTAAAAGTATAATGAGCATATCAACCTGATACTCATTTAGAAATTTCTTCAGTTCAGTTGCTCAGTTGTATCCAACTCTTTGCGACCCCATGGACTGCAACATGCCAGACTTCCCTGTCCATCACCAACTCCCAGAGCTTGCTCAAACTCATGTCCACCAAGTCGGTAATGCCATCCGACCATCTGATGGATGTCGTTCCCTTCTCCTCCTGCCTTCAGTCTTCCGCAGCATCAGGGTCTTTTCCAGTGAGTCAGTTCTTTGCATCAGGTGGTCAAAATATTGAAGTTTCAGCTTCAACATCAGTCCTTCCAATGAATATTCAGGACTCATTTCCTTTAGGATTGACTAGTTTGATCTTGCAGTCCAAGGGACTCAGCAGAAGAATCTTCTCCAACACCACAGTTCAAAAGCATCAGTTCTTCGCTGCTCAGCTTTCTTTATGGTCCAACTCTCACATCCATACATGACTACTGGAAAAACCACAGCTTTGACTAGATGGACCTTTGTCAGCAAAGGAATGTCTCTTCTTTTTAATATGATGTCTAGCTTTGTCATAGCTTTCTTCCAAGGAGCAGGCTTTTAATTGCACGGCTGCAGTCACCACCTGAGTGATTTTGGAGCCCAAGAAAATAAAGTCTGTCACTGATCTATCGTTTCCCCATCTATTTGCCATGAAGTGATGGGACCAGATGCCATGATCTTAGTTTTCTGAATGTTAAGCTTTAAGCCACCTTTTTCACTCTCCTCTTTCACTTTCATCAAGAGGCTCTTTAGTTCCTCTTCACTTTCTGCCATAAAGGTGGTGTCATCTGCATATGTGAGGTTACTGATATTTCTCCCAGCAATCTTGATTCCAGCTTGTGCTTCATCCAGCCCAGCATTTCACATGATATACTCTTCATATAAGTTAAATAATCAGGGTGACAATATACAGCCTTGACATACTCCTTTCCCAACTTGGAACCAGTCTGTTGTTCCATGTCCAGTTCTAACTGTTGCTTCTTGATGTGCATACAGATTTCTTAGGAGGCAGGTAAGGTTGGCAGAGGTATTCTCATCTCCTGAAGAATTTTTCTACAATCTGTTATGATCCACACAGTCAAAGGCTTTGGTGTAGTCAATAAAGCAGAAGTAGATGTTTTTCTGGAACTCTCTTGCTTTTTCTATCCAACGGATACTGGCAATTTGATCTCTGGTTCCTCTGCCTTTTCTAAATCCAGCCTGAACATCTGGAAGTTCTCAGTTCATATACTGTTGAAGCCTCACTTGGAGAATTCTGAGCATTACTTTGCTAGCGTGTGAGATGAGTGCAAGTGTGCAGTAGTTTGAACATTCTTTAGCATTGCCTTTCTTTGGGATTGGAATGAAAACTGACCTTTTCCAGTCCTGTGGCCACTGCTGAGTTTTCCAAATTTCCTGGCATACTGAGTACAGCCCTTTCACAGCATCATCTTTTAGGATCTGAAATGGCTCAACTGGAATTCCATCACCTCCACTAGCTTTGTTTGTAGTTATGCTTCCTAAAGCCGACTTGACTTCAATTCCAGGACATCTGGCTCTAGGTGAGTGATCACATCATCGTGGTTATCTAGGTCATTAAGATCTTTTTTGTATAATTCTTCTGCGTATTCTTGCCACCTCTTCTTAGTATTTTCTGCTTCTGTTAGGTCCATACCATTTCTGTCCTTTATGTAAGAAATTTCTTACAACAGTGTAAATCAAATGTTATTTTTCTTAAGATTTGTAACTTCTTGGAAAGATACAAGAAAAGTGCCAAAAAACTTTAGGTAAATTCTATACCCATCCAGTATTGTAGTTTTAGAGGAAAATACTTACTTTTATATTTGGGATGCAGTAATTTCCTTCCCAGGTATAAAACAACAGCCATTACCACCATATAGTTAATTATTGAGCCAACACGAGACGGGTAGGCGATGACAAACAGGCCAAGCACATCAAAGAAGACCATGTTTCCATGTTGATACTTAGAAGAAGAAGCCAACATATCAGATGTAGCTAGATATTTAAGAACTGCTAAAATGTTGTCACCTATTAGTAAAAAGAAATGAAAGGTAACAAAGTTGAATAAACCATCCACTGTTGGCATCAAGGAGTACCTAGAAAGACTATCAACAAAAACAGCTTTCTACCATCCTACTGTTCTCCCCAATTTTTCTTGCTAAATATCTCTTATAAGGTCCATGCCCTCTATGCTGTTTCTTCTCTGCTTTGAAGCTCAGTGACCTGGTCTTCATCCTTTCTCTTCTATTTATTATAGCTACTCCCTGATCAACTGTACCCTTGCTGGTGACAAACCCAACAGCTATTTCTCAGTCTCTATTCATTTAACATATACTTAATGTAGTGGACACTGCTCTGACATAGGAATTCGGTGGGGAACCAAGAACCTCAAGAAGCTCACAAACACCAAACAAGTTCTTACACACGTATTAAGAATTAATAAGGACTTCCCTGCTGGTCCAGTGGTTAAGAATCTACCTTGCAATGCAGAGCATGCAGGTTCAACCCCTGTTCAGGGAACTAAGGCTGCACATGCCATGGGGCAACTAAGGCCTCGTGCTGCAACTACTCTTCTGAGCCCATGCTCTGGAGCCTGCGCCCACAACTGGGGAAGCCTGCATGCCCCAGTCAGAGATCCCTGTGTGCCGCAACTAAGACCCAATGCAGCTGAATAAATAAATACTAAAAAAAAAAAAAGGAACATCAATAATATCTTAATTAAAAAAAGAAATAGTATGGAGAAAGTGCCCTAAGAACGTATCAGGGAGACTAGTGGAGTTGGAGAAACCAAGGAAGCACCTGAGGAAGTGAATTTCTAGCTAAAGGATGGATAGCAGCTATAACGGGGGAGAGATTTTGTTTAGAGACCTGTGTAGATAAAGGCCCCGAGGAGGGGAAAAGTGTCCAGAATGACGAGTGAGAGTCTTTTGCAATGAAGCTGGAGAGCAGCCTGAGTCATTGTCAGGCAGAAGCTGGCACCTCAGAGGCCGTCATAAGTATCTGTTACATCAATCAATGACTGAGTTTAAATTACAATGAAGAATTATAAGAAGCTCTGAATGGTTGGCGTATCTTCCTGATGCTCATTTCATCCTGGACTTTCTCTTCTTTTCACTGAAGACACCACACTGTCTCTTTCATTGGCTCTCCTGCCGCCTTCAAATGTGTCTTCCCCCTAAGCTCCGGTTTGTTTCACTCTTCCAAAAACCATTTCCATTTTCCAGACTTCTGTGGTTTTGACTATGCCTTTAATTTCCAAACCCAGATACCCAGTTCTACCATGGTCTCTAATGGCGTATCTACATTTTCATCTTGTCAGTTCACAGACATCCTCTGTCTCGTGTCTGACAGAGTTCACAGCCTCTTTCCCCTCCTCACTACTGCTCTGGGCAAGAGCCACCTTCCCATGTCCAGTTATGGTCAGTGGTATCATCTCTCCCCAGCCAGCCAGGCTTTACCCTCTGAGGTCTTCTTTGCTGCCATTCATCTGATTCATCCCTGCTATGTAACGTATCAAGTCTTGCTGAGTTTTCATTCAAAATGTACCTAGTTTTCCACCCTTGCTTTCATGTCTATCTTTTGCCAGCACTACAGTCTAGGTCCTCCGTATTCCACACTAAAATCACTGTTGGCACAGCCTTGACTCTTGGCTCTCTCCTCTTTTCTCCCATACACTCCATACTGCATCACCAGACTGACAGCATTTTAAACCATCATTCATTCACATATGCAGGCCTTTAATGATTTCTTATTCCTACAGCATCCATTTGCTGACTTTTAAAGCCATCTACAGCTTTCTCTACCTCCATACACCTCTGCCTCATTCCCTCTATGTCTGAAAAATGCAGCCTCCATTCACACTGTAGTCTAACAGTCCTCGCCACAAACGAGCCCTACTCACGCAGAGCTCTTACTCTGCACGAACAGGCTCTTTCCCGCTGTGCCAAATCCTAACTCTCTGCAAGGCTCAGCCTCAGACTCGCCTCCCCTGACTACTACTGATGTCTGTGGAAAACATTTTAACTCCTCTGTCCTATATAGCTGGCTCCCCTGTCCTCACCACCCAACATTGGATCAATGTAACTTTTCCATACCTGGGCAGGTTGCCCAAACATGTGCTTGTGCCACCTCCAATGTACAGCTTCCGTTTTGGCTACACTCTCAATACTCAGCAGTGTGTGCATAACCCTAGGTCAGCTCCCTTTCAGATTCCTCATAATGAACAGTCTTACGTTCTTAACTGCTAAACTAGACTTCGAGGCTAAAATTCAAAGCCTCGTCCAACTCCAAAGCCCCACTTCATTCACACCATACACTGCCTCCCTAATGCACAGGACACAGAGTATCTATAGGCTCACAGGTCATCCATAATATCCCATCTTAATATCAAAAGTCTAAATGAGAATACCAACCTGCTCTCTGAATGGAATCTGTTAGAATTCTGTCCGCTGTATCATACTTGGTGTGATAAATGTATCCATTCTCAATAAAAGCTAAGTCTATTCCTAAGACATACAGGAAAAAAAACAAAACAAAAGTCATTTTACTTTAAAGATCTACCTCAATTTAAGGCCTCTTTGTTTAATGTATTAAATTCCTAAAAGACGTCAAAGCAGTACCATGACTGCTTTGTCACATTCTTGAAGGAATGATGAAATTCTCACAGAACCTATAGCTGTGATACATAATTCCATATATAATGACTGGGGCATTACAAGTCACACAGCAAGGAGTAGGAACACTGGCATGGGAGGCCATCAAAACTTTGCCATCTACATCCTTCCCAGTCCAGAGCCAAGTTTTCACGTTAAATAAGCTGTACAAGTCCCCAGGGCAGTTGGCAAAGCAAGGTAACAATGAAAACGATCCCTGAAGGGTCTGTTACCATCTTTTGGGAATCAAGTGCTAAACAGTTCTCCCCTGTTCTTCTGTCACACTGTGGGCCAAGATGACATGTTCTAGAAAAAGGAAGCATTTAAAGTAAATTGGGAAAAAAAAAAAATAAAGTAAACTGGAGTTTAAAAGAAAAGGAGAAGATCAGGAGCTCTCTTTCAGCGAGTCAGAATATACAGTTCTCACATAAAAATCTGCTCTCAGAAAACGCTGCTTACTCACAAACTTCCAAAAAGACTTGTTTTTGATTAATCATTGTCACAGAAAAGTCCATAACAATTGACAATACCTGGAATGTTCCCAAAATCCCTGTAGATCCGGAAGTCAGTATCTGAAGGAATGATTCCACTCTGGAAAACCTCCTGAGCCACCACTGAAGCAAATGGGTGTTTAGCTGCTGAGACATAAGCTTGGACCAGCCAAGGATTTTCAGGACCTGAAATGAAACATGACAACTAAATGAGGCTAATCTGGATTTTTTTTTTTTTAAACATACATAAAATAGTTACTATGGTGATTTGGGGAGACAGGTCAAGAGTTTTGTTTTTTTAATCCTCTTTTCTGTATGTTTCAACATTTCTTTGATAAATGTGTATGATTCTTTTAAATGAAAAATAACCTTGTGGAAAACAAAATTTCTTTTAATAGTAACAGCACTATAAAAAGTTTAAGTTTAAAAATGAAAAACCACTCACAAGCCCATCATCCAAAGATAACTATTATCATTTTTATGTCTTTGACTTATGTATGACTTATAAATGTATGTGTGTACACAGATGTACTGATAGGGTATGTATAATCTTGACATTTCTCTTTCACTTAACATTGTACTAAACACACTCGTATGTTGCCAGTTATTACAATGATTATTTCAGATATTGCAATGATCATGGTCCAGTGGTTAAGAATCCACCTTTCAATGCAGGAGACACAGGTTCAATTCCTGGTCAAGGAACTGAGCTCCCATGTACTTCAGGGCAACTAAGCCCGCACACGACAACTAAAGAGCCTGCACGCTGCAGTGAAAAGATGCTGCCTGCCACAACGAAGACCCGACGCAGCCAAATAATTTTTAAATGGTCATTTTAATAACTGCATAATTACTGAATATATCATAAAGTTCCTTATTATTACACATAATTTTTATCATTATTAATAATTTCACATTAACATCTCCATGCATATACAGTTTTCAAATACAGGAGTTTTTTCTTTTGGATAGCAAGATAAATTATATTACTGTCCCCAGTTATTCACTCCTCCCTCTCACATAACTTACAATGCCTCCTGTGGAAGCAGCACATACATGAATTCCTTCAGCCAACTGACTGTGAATGGGAGAGACACGGACCCTGAAGAGCCATCACATGGTCCACCTCTCCCATTAACTTTGGCCCTGAGATCGCTATGTCCCTGATTGGGGGCTTCTTCAGCCTGGATCCCAGGATGAATAAGACACATGGAACATAACAACCAGGGGATGTAGCTGCAGTTACCCAAGAACCAGAATGTAACATGAGCAACAAATAAACCTTTGCTGCTGTAATCCACTGAGATTCAGGGGTTGTATATTACAACTAAATTTAGCAAAAAGTTATCTGATGTTGACGGATCAAGTAACTCCCTTTCAGAGAATCCAAGAATATTAACATTTTTATAACTTTATAACCAGACAATCAATTTGCTTTCCTACAGAAAAAAAAAAAAAAACCATAAATGGTGGAGGATAGAAGGGGTGAAAAAACACTACAGAATCAGATATCTAGGTGACCCAGATACTGGAGTTACCAGGCATGAATTTTAAAATAAATATTATTAATTATTCATAAACACAGATGATAGCAACGGTATCACTAGACAAGTACAAACTATTAACAAAGAGTGTGTCAAATAGAAACCCTAGAACTAAAAACAAGAACTGCTGTTAAGAATTTTAATACATATACAGCTTAATACAAAGGTAAAAACAGCAGAAGAAAAAATGATAGATCCAGAGAATTAAAGCACAAAAGGAAATAGGAAAAGAAAATTCAAAAATGCTTATAAGACATATGGGACCAAAGTCTGTTCTGTACATCGGTGTCTCTTTTTCTGTTTTGCATATACGGTTATCGTTACCATCTTTTTAAATTCCATATATATGCGTTAGTATACTGTATTGGTCTTTATCTTTCTGGCTTACTTCACTCTGTATAATGGGCTCCAGTTTCATCCATCTCATTAGAACTGATTCAAATGAATTCTTTTTAATGGCTGAGTAATACTCCATTGTGTATATGTACCATAGCTTCCTCGTGGGAGAAGGCGAGGGTGGGATGTTCTGAGAGAATAGCATCGAAACAAGTATACTCTCAAGGGTGAAACAGATTACCAGTCCAGGTTGGATGCATGAGACAAGTGCTTGGGGCTGGTGCACCAGGAAGACCCAGAGGGATGGGATGGGGAGGGGGGTGGGGGGGGGGATTGGGATGGTGAACACATAGTAAATCCATGGCTGATTCATGTCAATGTATGGCAAAAACCACTACAATACTGTAAAGTTATTAGCCTCCAACTAATAAAAATAAATGAAAAAAAAGACATATGGGATAGAGTGAAAAGGTCTAACATGAGTAACTGGAATCCCAGAGGAAGGGGAGAATGGGAATTGAAACAACATTTAAAAGAAGTTAAGGCCAATAATTTCTGAAAACTTACAGGAAACACCAAGCTATAAATTCAAAAGGACCTAGAAAGCCCAAACAAGATAAACATAAAGAAAAACATACTCAGCATCAGGCTCTTTGCTTTTGAATGCCATTATCCACTAAAGAACCAGTTCTCCCTAGAGATATGCCAAATTCCAAAACTGAGGCTAGGAAAATACTCAAAAGTGGGAACATCTTGTGCCAGAAACAAAGTGCTCAAACACGTCAGAGACGTGTCAAATGGACAGGCACCAGCTGAAGGGCTGCCATTGGCCTGAACTGGATCAAGTCATACATTAAAATGGTTACAACAGAATATAAAATCCATAAAATAAAACACATGAAAAACACTGAAATAAACACACACACATAAGGGAGAAGCCTTACAAGGAGCTGAGAGAAGAAGAGAAGTGAAAGGCAAAGAAGAAAAGGAAAGACATACGAACTGAATGCAGAGTTCCAGAGAATAGCAAGGAGAAATAAGAAAGCCTTCTTAAGTGAACAGTGCAAAGAAATAGAGGAAAACAATAGAATGGGAAAGACTACAGATCCCATCAAGAAAACGAGATGCCAAGGGAACATTTCACGCAAAGATGGGCAAGATAAAGGACAGAAATAGCAAGGACCTAACAGAAGCAGAGGACGTGGCAAGAATAAACAGAAGAACTACCCGAAAAGTCTTAATGACACAGACAAACACAATGGTGTGGTTACTCACCTAGAGCCGGACATCCTGAATTATGAAGTCAAGTGGGCCTTAGAAAGCATTACTACATATAAAGCTACTGGAGGCAGTGGAATTCCAACTGAGCTAAATAAAATCCTAAAAGAGGATGCTATTAAAGTGCTGCACTCAGCAAGTTAGCAAATTTGGAAAACTCAGCAGTGGCCACAGGACTGGAAAAGGTCAGTTTTCATTCCAATTCCAAGAAGAGCAATGCCAAAAAATTTTCAAACTACCACACAATTGCACTCATTTCATATGCTAGCAAAGTAATGCTCAAAATCCTTCAAGCTGGGTTTCAACAGTACATGAACTGAGAACTTCTAGATGTACAAGCTGGATTTAGAAAAGGTAGAGGAGCCAGAGATCAAATTGCAACATCCATCGGATCATAGAAAAAGCAAGGGAATACAAAAAGACATCTACTTCTGCTTCACTCACTACGGCAAAGCCTTTGACTGTGTAGATCACAACAAACTGTGGAAAACTCTGAAAGAGATAGGAATACAAGACCACCTGACCTGCCTCTTGAGAAACCTGTATGCAGGTCAGGAAGCAACAGTTAGAACTGGGCATGGAACAACAGACTGGTTCCAAATAGGAAAAGGAGTACGTCAAGGCTGTATGTTGTCACCCTGCTTATTTAATTTCTATCCAGAGTACATCATGAGAAACACTGGGCTGGAGGAAGCACAAGCTGGAATCAAGACTGCTGGGAGAAATATCAATAACCTGAGGTATGCAGATGACACCACCCTTATGGCAGAAAGTGAAAAGCAACTAAAGAGTCTCTTGATGAAAGTGGAAGAGGACAGTGAAAAAGTTGTCTTAAAGCTCAACATTCAGAAAACTAAGATCATAGCATCTGGTCCATTCACTTCATGGCAAACAGATGGGGAACCAGTGGAAACAGTGTCAGACTTTATTTTTGGGGGCTCCAAAATCACTGCAGATGGTGACTGCAGCCATGAAATTAAAAGATGCTTACTCATTGGAAGGAAAGTTATGACCAACCTAGACAGCATATTAAAATGCAGAGACATTACTTTGCCAACAAAGGTCCATCTAGTCAAGGCTATGGTTTTTCCAGTGGTCATGTATGAATGCGAGAGTTGGACTATAAAGAAAGCTGAGTGCCGAAGAATTCATGCTTTTGAACTGTGGTGTTGGAGAAGACTCTTGAGAGTCCCTCGGACTGCAAGGAGATCCAACCAGTCCATCCTAAAGGAGATCAGTCCTGGGTGTTCACTGGATGGACTGATGTTGAAGCTGAAACTCCAATACTTTGGCCACCTGATGGGAAGAGATGACTCATTTGAAAAGACCCTGATGCTGGGAAAGATTGAGGGCAGGAGAAGGGGACGACAAAGGATAAGATGGTTGGATGGCATAACTGACTCAATGGACATGGGTTTGGGTGGACTCCGGGAGTTGGTGATGGACAGGGAGGCCTGGCATGCTGCGGTTCATGGGGTCGCAAAGAATCGGACACGACTGAGCAACTGAACTGAACTGAACCACTCTAATGGCAGAAAGCAAAAAGAAACTAAAGAGCCTCTTAAATAGTATGAAAAAGGAGAGTGAAAAAGCTGGCTTCAAACTAAACATTCAAACAATGAAGATCATGGCATCTGCTCCTATCACTTCATGGCAAATAGATGGGAGACAAAGTAAAAACCGTGGCAGATTTTATTTTCTTGGGATCCAAAATCAGTGTGGACAGTGATTGCAGTCAAGAAATTAAAAAGAGGCTTGCTCCTTGGAAGAAGAGCTATGAAAAACCCAGACAGTGTATAAAAAGAGACATCACTTTGCCAACAAAGGTCCATAAAGTCAAAGCTATGCTTTTCCCAGTAGTCATATATGATGTGAAAGTTAGACCATAAGAAGGCTGAGCACCAAAGAATTGATACATTCAATTGTGGAGCTGGAGAAGACTCTTCAGAGTCCCTTGGACAGCATGGAGATCAAACCAATCAATCCTAAAGGAAATCAATTCTGAATATTCATTGAAAGGACTAATGCTGAAGCTGAAACTCCAATACTTTGGCCACCTGATGCGAAGAGCTGACTCACTGAAAAAGACTCTAATGTTGGGAAAGATTGAAGGCAGGAGGAGAAGGGGAAGACATAGAATGAGATAGTTAGATTTCATCACTGACTCAATGGACATGAGTTTGAACAAGCTCTGGGAGTTGGTGACAGACAGGGAAGCCTGGCGTGCTGCAGTCCAGCACTGGACTATAGCCAGTCAATTCCTAATAAATTATTATTTGCTGTTTATTTTCTATGTATTTTAGACTATGGAAATGATATTAGAGAAAAAGAAAATTTGAGCAGTTTTCTTATTCGACTTCAAACGTGTCATAAATCAGCAGAGACAACTCACAACATCAACAACGCATCTGGCTCAGGAACTGCTAATGAGCATACAGTACAGCAGTGTTTCAAGAAGGTGTGCAAACAAGACGAGAGTCTTGAAAGTAAGAAGCACAGTGGCTGGCCGTCAGAAGTTGACAACAACCATCTGAGAAGATCATTGAAACTGATCCTCTTATAACTACACAAGAAGTTGCCCAAGAACTCAATGTCAACCATTCTACGGTCATTTGGCATTTGAAGCAAATTAGAAAGGTGAAAAAGCTCAGTAATTGGGTGCCTCATGAGTTGACTGCATCTATTTCTGCTTTATTGACTATGCCAAAGCCTTTGACTGTGTGGATCACAAAACACTGTGGAAAATTCTTGAAGAGATGGGAATGTAAGACCACCTGACCTGCCTCCTGAGAAATCTGTATGCAGGTCAGAAAGCAACAGTTAGAACTGGACATGGAACAACAGACTAGTTCCAAATAGGAAAAGGAGTATGTCAAGGTTGTATATTGTCACCCTGCTGATTTAACTTATTTGAAGAGTACATCATGAGAAATGCTGGGCTGGATGAAACACAATCTGGAATTAAGATTGCCAGGAGAAATATCAATAACCTGAGATATGCAGATGACACCACCCTTATGGCAGAAAGTGAAGAAGAACTAAAGAGCCTCTTGATGAAAGTGAAAGAGGACAGTGAAAAAGCTTAAAGTGTTGGCTTAAAGCTCAGCATTCAGAAAACTAAGATCATAGCATCCGGTCTCATCACTTCATGGCAAATAGATGGGGAAACAGTGGAAACAGTTTATTTTTGGGGGCTCCAAAATCACTGCAGATGGTGACTGCAGCCATGAAATTAAAAGACACTTACTCCTCGGAAGAAAAGTTATAACCAACCTAGACAGCATATTAAAAAGCAGAGACATTACTTTGCCAACAAAGGTCCGTCTAGTCAAGGCTATGGTTTTTCCAGTAGTCATGTATGGAAATGAGAGTTGGACTATAAAGAAAGCTGAGCGCCAAAGAATTGGTGCTTTTGAACTGTGTGTTGGAGAAGACTGTTGAGAGTCCCTCGGACTGCAAGGAGATCCAACCAGTCCATCCTAAAGGAGATCAGTCCTGGGTGTTCATTGGATGGACTGATGTTGAAGCTGAAACTCCAATACTTTGGCCACCTGATGGGAAGAACTGATTCATTGGAAAAGACCCTGATGCTGGGCAAGATTGAAGGCAGGAAAAGGGGATGAAAGAGGATGAGATGGTTGGATGGCATCACTGACTCAACGGACATGAGTTTGGGTGGACTCCGGGAGTTGGTGATGGACAGGGAGGCCTGGCGTGCTGCCGTCCATGGGGTTGCGAAGAGTCGGACATGACTAAGAGACTGAATGAACTGAGTTGACTGCAAATCAAAAACATCATTTTGAAATGTTGTCTTCTCTTATTCTATACAACAACAGTGAACAATTTCTCAGTCAGATTATGAAGTGCAACAAAAAGTGGATTTTATACAACCAGAGACAACCAGCTCAGTGGCTGGACCAAAATGAAGTTCTGAAGCACATCCCAAAGCCAAACTTGCATGAAAAATAGGTCATGGTCACTGTTTGGTGGTCTGCTGCCTGTCTGATCCACTCCAGTTTTCTGAATCCTAGAAAATCATCACATCTGAGAAGTATGCTCAGCAAACTGATGAGATACACCAAAACCTGCAATGTCTGCAGCTGGCACTGTTCAAGAGAACAGGCCCAATTCTTCTCCACCACGTCACCTGTCTACTCATTGCACAACCAACATTTCAAAAGTTGAACGAATTGGGTTACAGACTTTTGCCTCATTTGCCCTGTTCACCTGACCTCTCACCAACCAACTACCACTTCTTCAAGCATCTCAACAACTTTTTGCAGGGAAAATGCTTCCACAACCAGGAGTACACAGAAAATGCTTTCCAAAAGTTTGTTGAATTCGAAAGAGCAAATTTTTATGCTACAGGAATAAACTTATTTCCTATTGGCAAAAACGTACTGACCGTGATGGTTCCTATTTTTATTTCCTGTTGGCAAAAATGTATTGTCTGTGATGGTTCCTATTTTATTAATAAAGATGTGTTTTAGCCTAATTATACTGATTTAAAATTCAGGGTCCGAAACCACAGTTACTTCTCCACCAAACTAGTATTTGAGAAAGGGCAGGTGGAAAACTTCTGGGAGCGTATGGCCAGAGTCTATCTTCTTTCACATATTGAAGTTAGATGGGTATTGACTTTATAATAATTACGTTCACATATATTTTTTACTTGTGTGTTATGTGATGATTGTGATACATCAAAATATCTCTGCTGTTTGATCCTGAATTGGAACTCAGATTAAAAACAGCTAAAATGTTATCAGAACAATAGAAATCTGAATATGCAGTTTATTCACTGACAGTTTTATATTAATATCATACTTTCTGAATATGATAAATGTACTGTTATTGAAGGAACATAAACCTTGTTCTTTATATCCTGAGATGATTACATTGAGATTTTCAATTGAGATGGTAATGTGATGAACTACACAGAGTGACTTTCAAATATTAAGCCATCTTTATATACCATTAGTAAAAAATTTAGGATGTATAATCACTCCACAAAACCAGATGCATTTCTATACACCAATGAGGTATCAGAAAAAGAAATTTAGAGAACAAACCCATTTCCAATTGTATTAAAAAGAAGAAAATACCAAGGAACAAATTAACCAAAGAGGTGAAAGACACAATACACTGAAAACCTTAAGACACTGATGAGAGAAACTGAAGATAACACCAATAAATGGAAGAAATTGTGTGCTCATGGATTAACTAAATGCAGTGTTCCAGAGAACAGCAAAGAGAGACAAGAAGGCCTTCTTCAATGAAGAATACAAAGAAATAGAGGAAAACAACAGTAAGGGTAAGACTAGAGACCTCATCAAGAAAATTGGAAATATCAAAGTAACATTTCATCCAAAGATGAGCACAATAAAGATAGGAACTGTAAAGACCTAATAGAAGCAGAAGAGATTGAAAATATCCAGAAAGAATACACAGAAGAACTGTACAAAAAAGATCTTAATGACCAAGATAACCACACTGGTGTAGTCTGTCATTCAGAGCCAGACATTCTGGAGCGTGAAGTCAAGTGGGCCATGGGAAGCACTGCTGTCAATAAAGCGTGGAGGAGATGGAATTCCAGCAGAGCTATTTAAAATCCTAAAAGATGATGCTATTAAAGTGCTGCACTCAATATGTCAGCAAATTTGGAAAACCCAGCAGTGGCCACAGGACTAGAAAAGGTTAATCCTCATCCCGACTCCCAAGAAGAGCAGCACTAAAGAATGTTCAAACCACTGGACAACTGCACTCATCTCCCATGCTAGTAAGGTTATGTTCAAAATCCTCCAAGCTAGGCTTCAGCATTACATGAACTAAGAACTTCCAGATGTTCAAGCTGGGTTTAGAAAAAGCAGAGGAACCAGAGATCAAATTGCCAATATTCAATGGATCATAGAGAAAGCAAGGAAATTCCATAAAAACATCTACTTCTGCTTTATTGACTACGCTAAAGCCTTTGACTGTGTGGATCATAACAAACTGTGGAAAATTCTTAAAGAGATGGGAATACCAGACCATCTTACCTGTTTCCTGAGAAACCTGTATGCAGGTTAAGAAGTAACAGTTAGAGCCTTATAGGGAACAATGGACTGGTTCTGGATTGAGAAAGGAGTATGTCAAGGCTGTTTATTGTCACCCTATTTAAGTTATATGCAGAGCTGCAAAATGCCAGGCTGGATGAGTTATAAGCTGGAATCAAGATTGGCAGGAGAAATATTAACAACCTCAGATATGTAGATGATACCACTCTAATGGCACAAAGCAAAGAGGAACTAAAGAGTCTCTTAAATGAGGGTGAAGGAGGTGAGTGAAAAAGCTGGCTTAAAACTCTATTAAAAAAACTAAGATCATGGCATCTGGTCCCATCACTTCATGGCAAACAGAAGGGGAAAAGATGGAAGCAGTGACATATTTCCTCTCCTTGGAATCTAAAATCACTGCGGATGGTGACTGCAGCAATAAAATTAGAAGAAAATTGCTTCTTGGCCAGAAAGCTATGACAAAACGTATACAATGTGTTAAAAAGCAAAGACATCACTTCGCCAACAAGGGTTCATATAGGCAAGGCTATAGTCTTTCCAGTAGTCAAGTACAGCTGTGAGAACTGGACAATAAAGAAGGCAGAACACCAAAAAATAGATGCTTTTGAACTGTGGTGCTGGAGAAGACTCCTGAGAGTTCCTTGGAAAGCAATGAAATCAAACCAGTCATTCTTAAAGGAAATCAACCCTGAATACTCACTGGAAGGACTGATGCTAAAGCTGAAGCTCCAACACTTTGGCCACCTGATGCAAACAGCCAACTCATTGGAAAAGTCCCTGATACTGGGAAAGACTGAAGGCAGAAAGAGAAGATGGCAACAGAGGATGAGACGGTTTGATGCCATCACTGATTCACTGGACAGGAACTTAGGCAAATTCTGGGAAATAATGAGGGACAGGGAAGACTGGTTTGCTGCAGTCCATGGGGTCCCGAAGAGTCAGACACAACTTGACAACTGAACAACAACACAGATTAGAAAAATTAGTATTGGTAAAATATCCATGCTACACTAGGTGATCTATAGATTCAATGCAATCCCTATCAAAATGCCAATGGTATTTCTCACAGAATTAGAACAAACAATCCTAAAATTTGTATGGAACCATAAAAGACCCCAAATAGCCAAAGCAACTTTAAGCAAGAAGAATAAAGCTGGAGACATCACACTTCTTGATTGCAAACTGTATGACAAAGCTCTTGTCATGAAAACAGTATGATATTGGCATAAAAACAGAAACACAGATCAATAAAACAGAACAGAGAATTCAGAACTCCATACATATATGGTCAATTAATTTACAACAAGGAGCCAAGAATATACAGTGGGTAAGGAACAGTGTTTGAAACAAATGGTACTGGGAAAACTGGACTGCCACACACAAAATAAAGGAAATGAACAACTATATTATACTATACACAAAATTAACTCAAAATGGGTTAAAGATTGAATACATAAAACTGAAATCATACAATTCCAAGGAGAAAACATAGGTAGTGAGCTCCTTGACATTGGTCTTGGTGATGATGTTTTGGATTTCACAGAAGCAAAGGCAACAAAAGCAAAAAATAAACAAGCAGGGCTACATCAAACTAAAAAGCCTCAGCCCAGCAAAGAAAATCATCAACAAAGTGAAAAGACAGTGTACTAAATGAAAGATAATATTTGCAAACCATATATGTAAGGGTTAATATCTAAAATATAAAGAATTCATACAAATCAAGAGCCAAATAAAAAATCCCAAACAATCTGATTAAAAAATGGGCACAGGACTTGAACAGACACTTATCTAATGATGATAAACAGATGCCTAAGATGTATTTAAATGGTGCTCAACATCAATCATCAGGTATATGCAGATCAAAACCACAGTGACATATCACTTCATACCTGTCAGCACGTCTGTTATCAAAAAGATAAGAAATAAGTGTAAGGATGTGGAGAAATGGGAATCCTTGTGCACTGTTGGTGGGAAAGTAAATTGGTGCTTCCACGAGGGAAAACAGTATAGAGGTTTCTCAAAAAATTAAAAACTATATGGTTCTACTTCTGGGTGTTTATCCAAAAAAAAAAAAACCAAAAACGAATTCAAAAAAATATTTGCACGCCCATATGCACTGGAGCATTATTTACAACAGCCAAGACATGGAAGCAACCTGTGTCCATCAACAGATGCATGGATAAGGAAAATGTGTGCACACACACACACACCCATTATCATATAGTTGCAAATTTTTTCCTTCCACACACACTGGAATATCATTCAGCCCATCCTAAATGAAGTAAGTCAGAAAGAGAAAGATAAACACCATTTGATCTCACATGGAATCCTGACCCTTCCCCCTGAGAAAAGGACTTCACAGATACAGAGAACAGACTGTGGTTGCCAAATATGGGGGGAGGGGAATGGGGGAAATGGATGAAGGTGGTCAGAAGGTACAAACTTCCAGTCACAAAGTAAGTTAAGTTACGGGGACATAATGTGTGTGCAGCATGGGGACGAAATTTAATAATACTGTACTGCATACGTGAAAGCTGCTAAGAGACCTGTGGACACAGCAGGGGAAGGAGAGAGCAGGATACAGCGCGGGACTAGCACTGACAGATACACACTGCTGCATGTAAAGCAGCCAGTGGGAGGCCGCTGTGTAACGCGGGGAGCTTAGCCCAGGGCTCCGTAATGACCTAGACGGTGCGATGGGGTACGGGAGGTAGGCTCAACATGGAGGGGGTATATGCATGCTTATAGTTGATTCATGTTGTTGTACAGCAGAAATTAACACAACACTCTCAAGCAATTATCTTCCAATTAAATTTTTTTAAATTTTAACAAAGTTGCTAAGAAAACAGATCTTAAACCTTCTCAACGTAAGGAAAAAAAAATCTGCATCTGTATGGTAATGGATGTTAACTAGAATTATTGATGATCATTTTGCAATACATACAAATACTGGGTCACTATGTTGTACACCTGAGAGTTGAAAAATCTTATATTCTTGAAATAAGCTTAACCTGGTTGGAAACATTATCTTTTTTGTATGCACACATATACATATAAATACACATATTGATACATGGCTGGATTCAGTTTGCTTTTTTTTTTTTTTTTTTAGGATTTTTGCATCTCAGCATGGCATTTATTTACCAAAACTATCTACCAAACCTGAGACTACACACACCTTATGACTAGTAGTTTCACTAAGAACTGTGTATACACAAACATGTATACTAAAGACACTCATTAAGAATGTTCATAAGACCACTCATAAGAGCCAAAGCCTAGAAACAATCTAAGATCACCAGTAGAGTGGATATCCTTGTCAATGGAGTATTATTTGGCAACGAAAAAGAATGAACTAAATGTAACACAGATGAATCTTACAAACATAATACTGAGGAGAAAAAAAAGCCATACACAAAAGAAACACTATGTATGAGTCAATTTAAAGTTCAAACACAAGCAAGATTAAATCTACCAAGACACAAGTTAAAATAGGGTGATCCTGGGGAAGGAATGACTGAGAAGGGACCACGGCAGAGGCTTCTGGAAGCAACCAAAATACTCTGAACCTTGATCTGGGTTCTAGTTATATTACTTATTCAGTCTATAAAAATTCATTAAGCTAAGCATTCAGAGCTGTGCACTTTTCTTAGCTAATAATAAAAGATGAGACAGGGACTTTCCTAATGATCCAGTGGTTAAGAATCCACCTTCCAATTCAGGAGACTCGGGTTCAATCCCTGGTCAGGGAACTAAGATGCCACATGCCACGGAGCATCTAAGCCCATGCACAGTAACAAAAGATCCCATTTGCCACAACTAAGACCCAACCCAGCCAGTCAATGATGAAACAGACACCTAAAGATAAAAGTTTAAGTTCATTTTATGCACTATCCCATAAAAAATATTTGAGAAAACCGTAAGATCCATCAATAGGAAAAGGTTTTGAGTAGCTGCTACCTGGCCTTTGACCCCTTACAGACCCCATGGCTGTCCAGCAGTGCTCCAGCCCTACCCAGGCTCTCACTGATCGTCCACAGAGGCCTACAGGTCACAGACAGGTCCAGTGATGGTGTAAAAGGGAAAACTGCAGAGACTGGGATGAGGAAGGCAGATGAAATCCAGGCTAAGGTAGTTTCTGGGAGCTCTTACACAAGAAAGTACAGACTTGAGGTTTTTACCAAGTGGTTATTCATCCTAAAAGGTACACACCAATACTAGCCCAGTTTTACAGATGAGGAACTGAAGTATGGAGTGGTTGTGTGACTTGTCCAAGGTTGCAATGCTACAGCTGAGATTTGAACTTGGATCAGCAGACTATAGAGCCTGTGCTCTTTAACACCACCTACCCTGCCTCCCCCAGAAAGCTCTTATCTTAATTATCTCATAGAGAAATATTTTCACCTTATAGTCTTTCTCCTACCATCATCTAAATCCCATGATGCTCCCAGTTTCTTGTGCATTAATTTCTTCTTAAAGAATGAAGCCCATCTTCCTTAAAGCAAAAGTTATGCACATGTGTGATACTGAGGGAAGGCAGATCTCAATGTCAACAAACTCACCATTAATATAAACAGTCTCTTATGCATGGACCTGAAAGGTGTTTTCAATTTTTCATTCTTAGAAAAAAAAAACAAGACGACTATGCAGGACTTAGATCTATGCATCTATGTGCAACTATTTCTACAGAATAAATTCCTACAGGGGGACCTGCTGGAAGAAGGATCTGTACATTTTTTAAAGTGATATATATGGCCAAACTGCCCCAAAACTGCACCAATCTATACTTCTAGCAATAATGTATAAAAACGCCTGTTCCTCTCTATTCATCAGAATTGGGCATTATCATTCTACTTACCTTTTGCAAAACTATTAAAAAGTTCTTACTGTTGTCTGAATTTACATTTCTTCTAAAACAAAACTTAGTTTAACAGTTTCTCAAAAAGTTAGAACATAAACTTGTCATATAACCCAGTAATTCCATTCTTAGGAATCCAAAGAAATAAAAATACATGTCCACACAGAGAACTACACACAAATGCTCATAGCAGCATTATTCACAATGGCATAAAAGTGGAAACAATCCAAATGTCCATCAACTGATGAATGGATCAATGAAATGCAGGATATTCCTACATGAAATATAATCTAGCCATAAAAAAAAATGAAGTACTCAGGAATGCCCTTGTGGTCCAGAGGTCAGGACTCCACGTTTTCATTGCCAAAGGTGCAGGTTCAATCCCTGGTTGGGGAACTAAGATCCCTGCAAGCCATGTGGTGTGGCAAAAAAATAACAGTAATAATAATTTTTAAAAGAGGATGAAGTATTGATACACACTACAACATGCATGAACATCAAAGAATACTGCAAGAAGTAAAAGAAGCCACTCATGAGTATGGGGTTTCTCTTTGGCATTATCACCCCAAAGGGTGGGAGATGAAAAGATTCTGAAATTGATTGTAGCGATGACTGTGCAACTCTGTGAATATACCTAAAAACTACTGGGGACTCCCCTGGTGGTCCAGTGGTGAAGACTTCACCTTCCAATGCAGGGGGTGTGGGTTTGATCCCTGGTCAGGGTGCTAAGATCCCACATACCTCACAAACAAAAAATCAAACATAAAACAGAAGCTGTATTGTAACAAATTCAATAAAGACTTGTTCAAGTCAAATTCAAGATTACATATCGTATATATTTATATTTAGATGAATAGGAAAAAAAAAAAAAATCCCAGAAGGATAGAGACTAAACTACAGCAATAGTTTGCTCTGGGTTGTAAGATTACAGGGTCGTGGATATTTTTCACAAGAGAAAAAAAAAAAGATTTCATTGACCCCCGTTGTTTATGGGCTTTCTTCTACTCAAGGTTGATAGCATATAATTTCTTTACAAGGAACATGTATTACTGGTTTAATCACTTTAAAATTTTAAACAATGAATTTTATAACACCTTCAAAACTATTAAATTAAGCCTTGACTCATGATACATATCATCAGTCTGATAAATTATGCCATTCTTTCATGCATTCTGGCCCCTTTAAAAAACTTAAGTAGTAGTGATTATTCTAGTCACTAAAAACTCCCCAAATGAATGTCTCTCTGAAGTGACAGCAGGACACTGGAGAGTACAAACTGTTAACTGAAACATTCCCAGGCAGGACAAACGCTTCTGTGCAGGAGAAAAGCGCCTGCTACAGAAGCTGAGGACGGAGTGGTCTGGCAGTGTTCCCCAGGACTGCAGACCCAGGGGGCCTCCGCCTGCCTCTGCAGACACGGAAGCAACACTAACTAGCTTTCTGAAAGCAATGCCCATGAGAAAGCCAGTGTTTTGTAGCAAGAACATTTGGAAGTGAGAGATATACTGAAAAAGGTATTGGACCATCAGAAAATGCCCAGAAAGCTTTGGGGTATAGCATTTAGCCACAGGAATAAACTACCAAAATCTAGAGGGGAAACAGCATACAAAGACTCAAAGAAAAGGGAAAAACATTCTTTACAAATCTTTTGTAGAATGCCCCTTCACAAAGAAAATTAATTTTGAAATATGGGGAATTTTATTCTAGAGTAAGTAAAACATTTAAACTGTATATATATTGCTCCTCTGTCCATTGGATTTTCAGGCAAGAATACTGGACTAGGTTACCATTTCCTGCTCCAGGGAATCTTCCCAACCCAGGGATTGAACCCACGTCTCTTGTGTTTCCTGCACTGTAGGTGGATTTTTTACCTGCTAAGCCATATATATTGCTAACTAGTAACAAGTCTGATTTTGTTTTATTATTAATCATGTGCTGTGTGCTTAGTCACTCAGTTGTGTCCAACTCTTTGCAACCCCATGGGCTATATCCCACTAGGCTCTTCTGTCCATGGGGATTCTCCAGGCACGAATACTGGAGTGGGTTGCCATGCCCTTCTCCAGGGCATCTTCCCAACCCAGGGATCGAACCCAGGTCTCTCACATTGCAGGTGAATTCTTTACCATCTGAATCACCAGGGAAGCTCAAGAATACTGGAGTGGGTGAGTGAGTGAGTGAAGTCGCTCAGTTGTGTCCAACTCTTTGTGACCCCATGGACTGTAGCCTACTAGGCCTCTCCGTCCATGCGATTTCCCAGGCAAGAATACTGGAGTGGGTAGCCTATCCCTTCTCCAGGAGAACTTCCCAACCCAGGAATCAAACCAGGGTCTCCTGCATAGCAAGCAGATTGTTTATCAGCTGAGCTACCAGGGAAGCCCATATGAAATGCAAAAATGTAAACAGTACAGAAAACTATAAAGAGTATAAGTAAAGCTGCAATGGCAATTCTGGTTTTAAGTTTATGAAGCAATGGAAAATTCAAATTGGCTTTTCACAGTCTGCCCCATCCTCCCCTCTAGTCACTCACACCACAGCTCCATCAGCAATGCCCACCATCCAGTGGTGACTGTTATTAACAGTTTGTTTATATCCTTCTAAATAATGCCAATATATCTAAAAATGTAAACTATAGGATTCTTGAGCTTAACTGTCTGCGTTTAGTAAAAAGAGCATGGACTATAAATTAAACCGGTAAAGTGAGTACTCAATAAATGTAAAGAAATAAATGAAACGACTTGTGTCTTGGCCTCCCTGACCCTAGGTAAATGTGTTTCTTTTTAAAAAACTTTTAACACAATTTTTAAAGGTTACTGCATCTAAGTTACTGCAAAGTATGGGCTAGATTCCCCATGCTGTACAACGCATCCCTGAGCCTGTCTTACACTCAATAGTTGGTACCTCTTCCTCCCTCACCTCTGAATGCCCCTCCCCCTCCACTGGTAACTGCTAGTTCTGTTCTGTGAGTCTGCTCCTTTTTCGTTATAGTCACTAGTCTGTTGTATTTTTTAGATTTCACATATAAGTGATATCATACAGTATCTGTCTTTGTCTTATTTCACTTTGCATAATATCCTCCAAGTCCATCCACAGTGCTGCAAATGGCAAAATTTCATTCTTCTGTATGGCTGAATAGTATTTCACTGTACACACACACACACACATACACTCTTATACATTCATCTGCTGATGACACAGGTTGCTTCCATATCTTGGCAATTGTAAATAATGCTGCTAGAAACACTGCAGTGCATGTATGTTTGAATTAATGGGGTTTTTGGGGGGTTTTTTTGGATATATACCCAGGAGTTAGGTAAATGTGTTTGAACTTCTCTGGATTATATGTATGAAAGATATATTAATATATACACACAGAATATGTATGCATGCATTAATACATATGCACAGAAAAAATTCAGGAAAGGCACAGACTAAACCTTAAAACTGGTCCTTCTCCGGGTTACAGAAGTTCAGGGGCAGGGTCCTGTGATGACAAAAAGAATGTATGTGGCACTTCCCCGGCGGCATAGTGGATAAGAATCCACCTGCCAACACAAGGGACACAGGTTTGCTCCTTGGCGTGGGAAGATTTCACATGCCGTGGAGCAACTAAGCCCATGAGCCACAACTACGGAGCCCGCATGCTGCAACTACTGAAGCCCATTTGCCTAGGGCCTGTGCTCTGCAATGAGAAGCCAAAACAATGAGAAGCCCATGCACAGCAATGAAGAGGAGCCCATCTTGCCTGCATGCATCAATGAAGGCCCACCACAGCCAAAAATAACTAACTAAAGCATGGATTAAATTATAGTATACTTCCAGGAGAGAAAATATAAAAAGACACACTCTTCTTGCTCATGTGTGGTCCAGATATTTTCAGAGAAAAGAAACACATAGTCCTCTCTGCTTACAGAATGTTCTCCTGCTGCTTTTTGATCTGGTGGTTATTATAATCAAGTGTTTCTCCTATCCTGACCAATATCCAAGAATTAGAGGGAAATGGTTAATAGTGAATCATCCATTTACCCCCACAGACATTACATACCAGCTGCTTCTCACTATTCAGATGAAGAGTAAGCAGAAAGCTATGAGTTGAAAAGAAGGGAGAACCTTGCTTCTGACTACGCAACTTTAAGATCCTCAAAGGTTTAACTGAAGTCAAAATATCCATTTGAGTGGGAAAAGTCTAAAGTAAGTTAGATGGAGAATATTAAAATGTGTATTGTTTAGGTTATGAAGACACACTTAGCATATCTTTATAACGTAAACAATATCATGTCTGTGAAAGGTGCTAAAAATATAAAAAAGTTCCCATCTCACCTTATTCACTTCCCCTAGCCCACCTCATGCCTAAAGATACTGTTCATTATTAAGTTTCTAACGAATGTGACATCTCTGGCTAAAATCCATTACACACATTTCTAACAGAGCGGAAAAATAATAGCATGAAACCACCAACAGCAGATTTCAATATCTCCTAACTAAACAAATCTGAGTTCTGAACTCTAATATGATTTACTGGATTTTTACGACATTAAATATTATTTTGTTTAAAACTTTAAAAAGACAAGCTAAAACTATCTCATGCTTTAAAAACAATGTTCATGTCATTAGATTATTTACATTCAGAAAGTTTTCGCTTTTATAAAAACAAAAATTGCATTACAATATACAATGCACAGCCTCACATACCTGTTTGGAATACAAGTTCTTTCCCTCCTACACCTGCTGCCTCCAAGTTAATAAACGCACGGATCAAGCTGGCCCAGGGGTGCTGGGTAATAAAACCATGACTGGCCTGAATGAGAAGAAAACAAATACTGGTTACACAATCTTATATTATTGAAGTCTTTATTTTGCTGTTTTAAAAGATGGAACGTCTATGCTGATGAAGCAAAGAAAAAAATAGAACAATCATTTTTTTCAAAGGCAGGATCTAAAGACATCCTCTGTTTCCCTCCCTCTGCCTAATGGCCGTGTGCAGTTTGCTCAGTGGAAAGTCACTCATCACAGAAGGCGGCCTCATTTCCATGAGTGAAGTCAAATAGGATCTTTAGTAAGTGTGAGCCTGTGCAAAAGAAAACGCAAAACAAAAGAAGGCACTATTCCTATGGTTGGGAACTCATGACGTGCCTGCCTCAAACCATCTCTGAAACTCTAGAAAACCTGAGGCAAATTATTATGCCATCAGAGAGCCCTTTAATGAATAAAACACTGACAAGATGATCTGTCCTAAGTTTTCAAAATTAAGCATGCATACATAAGTGGCTATCGATTTTTTTTTTAAGCACTGCCTGTACAGTATTTCTTTCGCATGTCATTTTCTACTACTCCAACAAAACCCATGTGTTAGCTATTATTATTATTCTCATTGCCACTATTACTCAAGCCTAGTCTTTAAAATAGTGAAAGCTCACTTGCAAGACGTTCTCCTCAGCACCATTAAAGAGAAATATGACCGCATGATATAAGGCTTCTGAAGATGTCGACAAGACACGAAGGACTTCCAGCATCACTGAACAGCTAACTGCGTCATCGCTGGCACCTTTAAATCAGAAAAACAGATTTGCTTCTCAGAGTTTAAAACCTTTACAGCACAAACCATCATGGCAAGAAACGGAGTTTCCCTACGAAGGCGGCATCACAACAGCTGCAGCAGCACAGCTCTGCCGTCGTCAGGTAATAACTGCACCCACCAGCAGCGACCTCCAGGACAGCGATCTTTGGTTCGCTCGCTGACTTACTCTCAGTATCTCCAACTCTGCCTCGTCCCACAGCAGTTGCTCAATTAGTATTTGTTAACTGATCAACTAGAGGGGACCTAAGGCAATACTGAAAACTGGCATGCTCATCACCAAAAGCAATTTAATTTATCCTTATTCTACATCCTCTGTAGTATCTTCACTTCTGGTTTCCTATGTCATCTCCAACTGCCACCTACTCCTTTCCTGCTAGTTTTTCTGCCAAAATCATAAAAGCTGCAGATCACTCCACATTTAGAGGGGTCAGTTTGGATAGTGTAGCAATATTTTAAAAGTTTCTCCAAGGGGATCGTGTGAAGACACCTAGTAAGAAGACACCTAGTAAGAAACAGGAAAGGGGATTAATGACCAAAGTATTAATAATATCCCTGGTCTAAGAATTGATAAAACAGAGGAACTTATTAAATCACTTAACCTTTTGATTCAGAAACTTTAGATATTAATCAAAGGTGACTATAAAGGTGACTTTTGTACTTAGACACTTTTAAAAGTACCATAAGAGGTAATTAAAGAAACTAACTGGATATTAGCTGATTTGTTAGCATGCTCAGTCATGTCTGACTCTGTGTGACCCCATGGACTGTAAGCCCGCCAGGCTCCTCTATCCATGGGATTTTCCAGGCAAGAACACGGGAGTCGGTTGCCATTTCCTACTCCAATTTGCTGGTATTAAGGAATTACTACTAAGTTTTTCAGTGAGGTAATTCATGGTATTATGAGCATGTCAAAAAAAAGAGTTCTTATCTTTCAATCATACAGCCCAGAATATTTACAGAGGAGCTGATATACCTGAGATCTGCTTCAAAATAGTCAAGGGGAGGCGGTGGGGGGAGTACAGAAAAAAACAAGATTGAACTGTTGAAGCTGGGTGACAGGAACACTCAGGTTCATTAAACTATTCTTTTTGTATACACTTGAAATTTTCCATAATGAAAAGTTTAAATAATCATCAATCATCAAAGTAAACAGACACAGTAATAACCCAGGCAACAGCATTTCTGGGTTTACATACTGAGAGGCAGGGTGCTATAGAGATTAGTGTAGGTTTTGGAGTAAGAAAGACTTGGATGTAAATTCTAGCTCTGCCCCTTTTCTCCTTCCTGGCCTGGAGGGCAAATTAATGACACCTACTCACAGATGTGCTGAGGATGACAAAGCAATGTAGAGTGTCTAGTGTGTGTGTGGTAGGCATTCAGGGTCAGTTTTCCCTTCTTTTCTCTACACATTTAAGGACGGCTTTGCAGCCAGCTAAAGTATTTGTTTTGGTGCTATTCAATTCAAGACCTCATTCCTGCTTGAGAAGAAACTACCTGTTAGCTATGCTTGTCTTAGTAGTGATTACTGGACTGTAATTTAATCAAAGTGAAACAAAGTAATAATTACCTCATTACTATCGAGCAGGAAGTACACGTAGCTATCAATAAAAAGTGCCATCTTTCAAGAACCAAATGAAATAAATGGTCTTTGAGACTGTGACTTACTTTAAAATAAAAAGCGGTAAAAGTTTTCTTTATTCAAAGGAAGACAAATGGAAGTTGAAAGATACATATCTCTATAGGGTGGATTAAAAGTTAAACTGTACTTTCATCATCTATTTTAATAGCTCTGGTGTCTGAGAACAAACCTAGAGAAGGGTCAGACGTCTTTAAGAAAGACAAGGAAAGTTAGAGGACAGTATCAAAAGGGCTGGATGCTTAACCAACATCCCTTTCCATTTAGAATTAACATTGAAACTGCAGCCACCTCCAGAATAACAGCCTGGAACTATGCAAACCCAAGAAGGTATTTAAGGCCTCTCTGTGGGTAACATTACTCCTAATGGATATCAATTCCTAAGTTTCAGATATCTTGCTGAGAAGTACTCTTAAAAAATACTCATACTTCAATCTGTTCATCCACTAAAAAAATTTAGGTGATAGTCTATTTTATAAAATGTCTTTAAAACTATCTTTTAACAATTCAGAAATTTCCCTGAGATTGTTGGCATGGGTATCCTTACAAAATTTGAGTTAAAAATGGGTTCCAGTAACCAAATGATCCCACCCTTATGCCTGGACTCCATATATGATTTCTAACATTTAGCACTGTTTCTGACACTTGTATACACATCTTTCGTATATGATGCTCTTAAATAATCATGGTGTTAATTTGTCCCTTCCTAGATTTTAAGCATCACAACAGTAAGCAAAGGGTGATGCTTATTACTGCTTTGAATTGGACATAAAAGACCACTAACTTCCCCAACACAAAAAGGTATCTCTGACTTTGTAAAAAACATGAGTGCACGCTGATTTTTGAAAAAGCATGTTACATTCTAAATGCAACTGGCAAGATTTCCAACTAAAGATATCCTAGTATGAAAAATTTTATCAAGCACATAAATTTTATTTTAGACTTTGTATAACTCTGCATGTTTACATTGAGCCTGGTTTAAGTTTAAACATTCTGGAAGAACCTAATATTAAATAAATACTAATAAAAAAAGGATTTTTCATGCCAGTTGCTAGTCTACTGTTTCACTCATATTTAATCCTCACTTAATCCTCTAAGCAATACCATTAAGAAAGTACTATTATATCTCTGTTTTTCTGATCAGAAACTGAGGAAAGAAGAGGTTAAGTAGTTTGCCAAAGGGAGTATTAACTACATCCTAATACTCTCCTTTCTTTCAAATACAGCTAAAAGAACCGACTAGCCAGAAAACCCAGGTCCAGGCCCTGTCTAAGATCAGTGGTGTCAGCTAAGTGTATTCCTATGTTAAATGAGGGGACTGAACCAGACGCCATCTCACTGTAAAATGCTATTTCTATTCTTCCCTATGTACATTCCCTAGCTACTGAAAACCTTTTTCTGAGGAATCTTACTTTAAAAAATTGAGGTTGAATTTAGGAGATATTCATTCAACAAATATTTATTGTTTCAGGCCCTGTCCTAAACATCAAGTACTCTAGTTTGGTAAACTATTTTCAGGGCAAGATTTATGGATTAATAATCAAAGTGCTCTAACAGTATGGCATCCCCAATGGACCAACATTCTCACTTAACTGGTCGAAAGAAAATGCTAGGAGAATGAGTCTCCAATTACACGTCGCTTGAAGGCCAAAACTGTTCCTTAATCCCATATCCCCAGAGCCTAGCACAACACCTAGTTGAGTAAACACTTGAAGGGGCAGAACCTAACTCCGGGACTCAAGAACACACACTGGTAACAATGATAAGGCTATTTCAGTCTTGTAGAAACACTCGATACCCTGTAGCTGGGCTGCTGGCACTAATGTTTAAAAACTAAGTAAATAAAGCACTTGAGAGAATACTAAAAGGTAGAATCTTAAACAAAAGTATACTATTCTAATTATCCTGTCTTCCACCACAATGAAAAAAAGAGTTTGTCTCAGAAAATGGTGTCCCACAATTGCTCAAGCAGTTTCGAGTTAACCAAGTTTTTGGGCTATGAGGACCTCAAAATGACCAAAAAACAGGCACATACCTGGTGAATTCGCCACTGAGTCAAAATGACAGTTAGCCAGGACAGCATGCTGGGCTCCATCTCTGGGTTCCAGCTTTACCACAACATTGGTAATGTTGTCATAGTAGCTTGTAAACCCTCCCAAGAAGTCAATGCTAAAGGAGCCTGTGGGCCGTTGTACATCTACTGAAATCTTGTGAAGGGTGTTGCTTTGAACTTCAATCAGTTTAATCTGTTCCAAAAGGTAATGTACTGTCAGAATTTCATTTTCTGGACTTCCTGTAGTCCTGGGGCCAATGGATGTTATATGTTCAAGATAATCCCTGGAAGCAACGAAAAGAAGCATGATGACAGGGCGTGCTGGCTGAAAACTAACACTTAGAGCAACTTTCCCTCCACACTCCCCCTACCCAAAAGACAAGTTCTTTGACATAAAACAAGTTCTTCTCACACAAAAAAGGCTGCCTTTAGTATTTCAGGTAACATGTGAAAATCACTTGCCAAGTTCCATCATTTCTTTTGCCTTCCATGAATTCATCCCTTCAGTTTTCTCCACCCACACCCACTCCCAACTTCTCCCAGCACCCACACAGAATCAATACAAGGACCAGCAAGTTAATTCAAAATGGGTAACTGTCAATGGCTAGATGGGAAAGCAAACAACTTTATTTTGTCATAGTCTGGAGGGTTACTGACTCTGGGTTACTGATTCTAAGCAGCAGAAACCAATGAGCAAAGACAATTTAGTCAAGGGGTTAAATAAGCAAAGAAAAACTTTTGATTTTGAAGAATGGACTCAGTCTTCCCAGTGTGCACAGAGGGCCTAGTAACTTCAATTCAGGGTAAACCAACTCTACCCCTAAAACAAACAGAATTTTTTTTTGTCTTTTCATTGCATTCCAAATGGGGAAAAGAGGGGGAGGAGATGTGTTTCAGGAAGCCTTTAAAAAAAATAAGCTTCCAGTGCTTTGTACTTAAAAGTTTTTTGAAACACAATAGTTATTGAAAACTCTGCAAGCATATTTTATGCACTTTGGTTTTTACACTACCTCTGACTTAATTCACGTTTTCTGGCATACTTAAAAGAAACCAATGAGGAAAGTTTTAGTTAAAACTTTGTTTTTAATTAAAACAAACCAACAAAAAAACCTGACACATCAAGGACAAGCTCCAGGAATCTCAGAACTTCTGAAACTGTAAAATTGTGAATGTGCAGTGCTCCAGAGAAAGCCTCCACAGCGCTCAGATTTGAGACCTGTGACCCTCAAAAACTTAGATCACTGCATTATTCCCTTCCGAACCCTCCCCGAAAACCTAACTGGGTTCACAAATTTCACAGCTTTTCGTTTGTATAGCAGGAGGACAAGTAAAAAGTGTAAGTTGCTCTGAGAGACGGGGGACGACTAACAACCAGAAAGTGGGTGGAACAACCGACGTAATCGCCCTGACCACCAGCAACACGAGCTTAACAGGGGACAACGCGAGCCCCGCGTCCCTTAAGTTGTACCTCCTGAAAGGGGATGCGCGAGGCCACCCTCACTCCACCCCACGTGCAGCCGGACAGGGCCGGCGAGCCCGGGCGGTCCCGCGGGGGCGGGTACACTCAGGTGAGGTGCCCCGGGCCGAAAAGGAAAGCACCGGCCTGAAGAGAGCGGCAGTACCTGGCTTGGAGCGCGTCGAACTCTCCCTGGCGGCCCACAGCCGCCCCGCCGAGCACGAGCTGCTGCAGCGAGAGCTGCACGAGCGCCCGCAGCGCGAGCAGGTAGAGCGCTAGCCCCAGCGCGGCGCGCGCCTCAGACAGTGCGGTCCCCGCGCCCCGGCTCGCGCCGCCGCCGCTCCCCTCCCCGCTCCGCTTCCGCGTCCTTGCGCCGCCGCCGCACGCGTCCGCCAGGGGCTCCTGCGCCAGGGCCTCCCTCTCCGGCTGCTGCGCGGCCGCCGGGCCGTCCCGGCGCTCCCCTCCGATGCGGTGCCGCCTCACGGCCCCCGACTCCGAACCCCACTCCATGGCCACGAGAATCAGCAGCCAGTCCAACCGCCCCGGCCCGCGACAGCTCTGGGAGCCGCCGCGGCGGCCGCAGCGCCTCCTAGTGAGCGGACGGAAACTGCAGAGGGCCAAACTTCTTCTGATTGGCCGGTCCCGCGGCGCCGCGCCTCAGGTTCTTTGGGCAGATTGCCTGAGGCTCAGCGGCAGGGCCCACACCCGACTGGGTGTGATGGGTGTGCCTTCTTAGGCAGGGCTTCCCTGCCTGGTATTGGGACACAGATTAATAAATGGAAAGATAACCATAAACTTGGAAACGTGAGAAAAGAGACTGCTTTTATTTTTTTTTTTATTAATTGGAGGCTAATTACTTTACAATATTGTAGTGGTTTTTGTCATACATTGACATGAATTAAAAGACTGCACGAGGGTCATCATTTATGCTTCATGAAGGCAATGGCCCAGCTTGCGCAGGGAGCATTAGAACAGGCTCTGGACAGGCTCTGAAAAAAGTAGGCTCCTGGCTCTTCTGACTAGAAATAGGACTGCACAGAGGAGGCCTAGCCTCGTGCTTACACGTACTATGATCTAATCACAGATCATCATAACCATGTGAGGTAGCCACTGTCTCCATTTAACAGCTAAGAAAAATAATAGCTATTATTTCTTGAATACCTGCCATGAGCCAAGGACTGTGTTAAGTGCTTTAATACACTATCTCATTTGGTTCTCAGAAGAATCCTGAAAAGAAAGTATTTTTATTCCCACTTATTAGCTAAAGAACTTACAGGTAAACAGATGAAGGGCTTAAATCTAATTTAGTGGGCTCCCAAAACAACCTATTGCTTATGGCACTCTGGAAAGGAAGGTTTAGAAAAGTATTCCTCTCTCCATGTCACCCTGTGGGGGGATGAGGTAGAGCCTTGGTTTTAGAGCAGATCCTAGTAAGCATCTAGTCTTCTTCCTGCGTGCTGCTGCAAGGAGCCTGTCTGCTTCAGAGCTCTGCATCTCCAACATGGAGTTGCTGCAGTACGCTGTCTGTTAACCTAGAGAACAACTGGGAAGGTGTAGTACCTGACTGGCCTGCTCCTGCCGGCCGCTTAGGCCCACTTGAGACCAGGGCACTCCTTATTCCCAATTCTCCAGCCACACTGACCTTTCAAAGTCCTTCCTGCTCACCATCTTTCCTTCCGCAAGAGGATCTTTTCCCATGCTGAGTTGTCTAGAATGTTATTCCTTCCCCTCATCGCCTTGTTTTAACTCCTGTTTCTCCTTCAAGTCAAAGCTTAAGTGGAACTTCCCCAAGCAAGAACCTCCTAATCTAATGAATCCAGTTTCATGGCTCAGATCATGAACTCCTTATTATTGCCAAATTAAGACTGAAATTGAAGAAAGTGGGGAAAACCACTAGACCGTTCATGTATGACCTAAATCAAATCCCTTATGATTATACAGTGGAAGTGAGAAACAGATTTAAGGGACTAGATCTGATAGAGTGCCTGATGAGCTATGGAAGGAGGTTCGTGACATTGTATAGGAGACAGGGATCAAGACCATCCCCAAGAAAAAGAAATGCAAAAAAGCAAAATGGCTCTCTGAGGAGGCCTTACAAATAGCTGTGAAAAGAAGAGAAGCGAAAAGCAAAGGAGAAAAGGAAAGATATGAGCATCTGAATGCAAAGTTCCAAAGAATAGCAATGAGAGATAAGAAAGCCTTCCTCAGCGATCAATGCAAAGAAATAGAGGAAAACAATAGAATGGGAAAGACTAGAGATCACTTCAAGAAAATTAGAGAAACCAAGGGAATATTTCATGCAAAGATGGGCTCAATAAAGGACAGAAATGGTAGGGACCTAACAGAAGCAGAAGATATTAAGAAGAGGTGGCAAGAATACACAGAGAACTGTACAAAAAGACCTTCATGACCCAGATAATCATGATGGTGTGATCACTCACCTAGAGCCAGACATCCTGGAATGTGAAGTCAAGTGGGCCTTAGGGAAGTATCACTACAAACAAAGCTAGTGGAGGTGATGGAATTCCAGTTGAGCTATTTCAAATCCTGAAAGATGATGCTGTGAAAGTGCTGCACTCAATATGCCAGCAAATTTGGAGAACTCAGCAGTGGCCACAGGACTAGAAAAGGTCAGTTTTCATTCCAATCCCCAAGAAAGGCAAATGCCAAAGAATGCTCAAACTACCACACAGTTGCACTCGTCTCACACGCTAGTAAAGTAATGCTCAAAATTCTCCAAGCCAGGCTTCAGCAATATATGAACCGTGAACTTCCAGATGTTCAAGCTGGATTTAGAAAAGGCAGAGGAACCAGAGATCAAATTGCCAGCATCTGCTGGATCATCGAAAAACCAAGAGAGTTCCAGAAAAACATCAATTTCTCCTTCACTGACTATGCCAAAGCCTTTGACTGTGTGGATCACAATAAACTGGGGAAAATTCTGAAAGAGATGGGAATACCAGACCACCTGACCTGCTTCTTGAGAAACCTGCATGCAAGTCAGGAAGCAACAGTTAGAACCGGGCATGGAACAATAGACTGGTTCCAAATAGGAAAAGGAATACATCAAGGCTGTATATTGTCACCCTGCTTATTTAATTTCTATCCAGAGTACATCATGAGAAACACTGGGCTGGAGGAAGCACAAGCTGGAATCAAGACTGCTGGGAGAAATATCAATAACCTCAGATATGCAGATGACACCACCCTTATGGCAGAAAGTGAAGAAGAACTAAAGAGCCTCTTGATGAAAGTGAAAGAGGAGAGTGAAAGAGTTGGCTTAAAGCTCAACAGTAAGAAAACTAAGATCATGGCATCGGGTCCCATCACTTCATGGAAAATAGATGGGGAAACAGTGGAAACAGTGGCTGACTTTATTTTTCTGGGCTCCAAAATCACTGCAGATGGTGACTGCAGCCATGAAATTAAAAGACACTTACTCCTTGGAAGGAAAGTTAATACCAAACTAGAGAGCATATTAAAAAGCAGAGACATTACTTTGCCTACAAAGGTCCATCTAGTCAAGGCTATGGTTTTTCCAGTGGTCATGTTTGGATGTGAGAGTTGGACTGTATATAAAGCTGAGCGCCAAAGAATTGATGCTTTTGAACTGTGGTGTTGGAGAAGACTCTTGAGAGTCCCTTGGACTGCAAGGAGATCCAATCAGTCCATCCTAAAGGAGATCAGTCCTGGGTGTTCATTGGATGGACTGATGTTGAAGCTGAAACTCCAATACTTTGGCCACCTGATGCGAAGAGCTGACTCATTTGAAAAGACCCTGATGCTGGGAAAGATTGAGGGTGGGAGGAGAAGGAGATGAGAGAGGATGAGATGGTTGGATGGCATCACTGACTCAATGACCATGAGTTTGGGTGGACTCCAGGAGTTGGTGATGGACAGGGAGGCCTGGCATGCTGCAGTTCATAGGGTCACAAAGAGTCGGACACAACTGAGTGACTGAACTAAACTAAATAGCTCCTTGTATGCATGTAATTATTTAGTATCTTCCTCATTATACTGTAAGCTCCATGAAGGCAGGAATCATATCTGGCTTTGCTCACCATTTTATTTCCTTAACACAAAACATGATATGTAGTATGTTGTCAATAAATATTTCTTGATTGTGTGAATAAATGAAATTGTAACAGTTTTATGGCAGAAGCATAATTTTAGATCAATAAGATCCTTTTTAGTCTTTAAGACCCATGAGACCAAAGACAATGTCTATCTTATTTCTTTGTTACTGTGTCCCCAGTGCTTAGCCCTGTGCCCAGCCCATGGTCATTGCTCAATACATATTTACTGAATGAGGAAATGAGTATATATTGTCCTTTGTAAGAACCATTTCTCTTGCTGTCTTGTCTCCTTTTAAAAAGTCAGCACTTCCATTGTCTTTAGAAGGTAAAACCTCAGAAGTGCCTCTATCCAATGCAGAATGACAAGATGTGAAGATCTCTAGTTCCTAGGGGTAGGGCTCAAATGTCTCCTGGTCTTTTAAACTTTATACTGTGACTTGCTGAGCTGGGTGGATGTCGGAAAACCTAGGGATAAGTTCTACCTCTCAGGAGCTGTGTTACAACTTAAGTCATTTGAGCTTTCTTTTTCTGAACACATAATGTTTGCTAAGCATTTCTGACAATATTCCATGGGAGGCAATGTACCATAGTACGAAAAAAAAGCCTGTTTGTCAGTCAAATAGAACTGATCGGTGGAGCTGACTCAATTCATCTGGCCCGACAGACAGTTATGTTATTTTTTTTAATGTGTCCCTTTATGACAAAGTGAGTTAAACCAACTTGATGGGCATTGAGAGTCCCAAGTCCCCATTTTGCCATCTCTCCATTATTTCCTATTAACCTGGCCAAGGCGAGTGGAAGGGCATGCCAGTTATCAGGTTTCAGGTGAATTGCCAGTCTCTGTCTTCCACAGAGGTCATCTCATGGCCTGTGTGCCTCCTTCCTTGGAAGAGGGGTTAGTGGGGGCATATGGTAGAAGTTCTCTGGGACTGACTTTAACATCAAGGGAAGTGCCAAGCCAAGAGGTGAAAAGAGAATCCAAACCATTTGCAAAAGACAGAGCAGATGTCAGAGGCTAACACAGGATCAAAGACTGAGAAATCAAGAACAGTGATTCCAAAGGCAAAAGAGATCTTTGATAAATACTGTAGACAAGTCCTATTGCTACAGCAATAGGATTAGATGTACTCGAGGTGGTGTGAGAATGGGCCAACTATGTTTAAACATGCAGGAATAGGGCTATGCCAAGGTTCAGGAGACACCATTAGTTTGTTTTCTGGTTTGTTTATTTGGGGCTCAGAGGGCAGGGTTAGGTCCCATCAGGTTTAAGAGAGGGCCTCAGGGTGCTAACAGACGATTGGTCTTCCCAATTATGCCACTCTGCAAGGGAACATTTGAGAGCTGGTGACAATGGTCAGCTACAGGAAGCACCTGCAATAAGCCAGGCAGCCTGGGAGCTAACAGTGCTGGTGGAAAAGAGCTTTCTTAAGGGCACAGAAGCCAGATCTGCAAATCTCCCTTTTGTTCAGAGTTTTTCTACCCCCATGAGCTGAGCTGTCCCTGAAGCCTAGGAAGAGGGTGATAGTACACCACTCTTACCTCCCCTTCAAGCTCCAGGCCAGTCCCTCCTGTTCCTTAGTGTCCTGTCACTGGTGGCCACACAAGAGATAGAAAACCAGTCCAGTTGCATTATAGCTGAAGCTACCATGTCCAATTACTCTTTTCCATGGCCAATTGGAAAGGAGATGCTCTGATTTTGGAAGAACCTATATCTGACTAAAAAGGCCTTTTGAACGGGCAGAAGATCTAAGGAGACTAAGACTAAGAAGATCTAAGATCCAAAGAAGAAATACAGATAGTCAATAGACATATGAAAAGATGCTCCACATCACTAATTATGAGAGAAATGCAAATCAAAACTACAATAAGGTATCACCTTACACCAATCAGAATGGCCATCTTAAAAAGTCTACAAATAATAAATGCTGACGAGATGGAGAAAAGTAGGAGTGTAGGAGTCTCCTACACTACTGATGGGAATCTAAGTTGGTGCAGCCATTGTGGAAAACATTATGGAGACTCCTCAGAAAACTAAAAATAGAATTATCATATGATCCAGCAATCCCACTCCTGGGCATATATCCAGACAAAACTATGACTCAAAAAGAGATATGCACTGCTATGTTCATAACAGCACAATTCACAATAGCCAAGCCGTGGAAACAACCTGAACGTTCATCAGCAAGAGGAATGGATGAGAAAGCTGTGGCATATGCATACAATGGAATACTACTCAGTCATAAAAAAGGACAAAATAATGCCATTTACAACAACATGGATGCAACTAGAGATTGTCATACTAAGTGAACAAGTCAGAAAGAAAAAGACAAATGCTGTATGATATCACTTATATATGGAACCTAAAATATGATACAAATGAACCTATCTATGAGACAGAAACAGAATAAGGGACATAGAGAATAGGCTGGTGACTGCCAATGGGGAGGGAAATGGGAGAGTGTAAGAGTGGGTGGGAGTTTGGGATTAGCACTTGCAAACTGATATGTATAGAGAATGGATAAACAAGAAGGTCTACTGTATAGCACAGGGAACTATTAGTATATTTGATATTCTGTGATAAGCCATAGTGGAAGATAATATGAAAAAAATGTGTATTATGTATAACTGAGTGACTTGGCTGTACAGCAGAAATTAACAACATTGTAATTCAACTATGCTTCAATAAAAAATAATTTTTTAAAAAAGACCTTCTGGAAACCAACGGGGTAAGAAAATTGGCTCTTTTGGAGGAAAATATTAAATTGGAAACTTGTGCCACATTACACTCCCCCAAAATCAAGTAGAAATCAGAATATGAACAACTTTTTAACTGGTAAAAAATAAGGTAAACATAATTTTAAAATTGTAATTAAGATTTAAAATGGCCAAGGACTCTAATCAAAAAATATTTAGAGGAGATCATAAAGTGAAAAAAAAATCACATGTTGAGCAAATAAAATTTAAAATTTCTGCATATCAAAAGCAATCACCAAAAAAATGAAAAGTCTAATGACAAACCTGAAACATTATTTTAAACAAGTTTTTAAAACAAGAGACTAATATGTTGTGTACTCTGTCTCTCACCCCCTCCGTCTTGAGAGGTTCAATGTACATATCTAATTTCATTATATATTATTATATATAATTATAAATTAATAGCTATATTTAACTTAATATATATAAAGTCAGCAAGAAAAATATCAATGCCTCATTAGAAAAATATGTAAACCATTTATCCTTTGTATCAAAGGAACACATGTGAAAATGTAGAGCATTTTAAACTTATCACATGGAAGCTTCTTGCATTCTACTTTTAATTACAATATGCATGCTGGCAAAAATTTGATTGATAAGCACTTACATGATGTAGGTGGAATAACTATCAGAATGCCTTTTTGGAAAACAATTTGGTAAGATGTACCAGGAGCCTTAAAAGAATTCACAATTTTTGATGTAGTATTTTCATATGAAGGAATGTGTTGATGTGATAAACTTTAAAAGAAAGAAAAAAAAGAAATATGCAGGTTCCCTGATGACTCAGTGGTAAAGAATCCACCTGCCAATGCAAGAAACAAAGGTTTGATCCCTGATCCGGGAACATTTCACATGACACAGAGCAACTAAGCCTGTGTACCACAACTATTGAGCCTGTGCTCTAGAGTCGGGCGTCACAAATTCTGAGCCTAGGTGCCAGCACTAATGAAGCTGCACGTCCTAGATCCTGTGTTCCACAACAAAAAGAAGCCACCACAATGAACCACGTGCCCCACCCATGCACCACAACTAGAGAGAAGCCTGCGCAGCAATGAAGACCCAGTACAGCCAAAAATAAATAATGATTTTCTTAAATGCAAAAGGATTGCTCATCTATTAAAGTCAAATATGTGGAAATGACTTCAGCGTATAAAAATCCAGTCCAATAAATTATAGTACATCCAGAGTGTAGGACATCATGTAGTATTAAATACAACATTGCCAAAGTCTATCTGATAATGTGGGAGAAATGCTCATGTTGTAAATACTAACAGAAAGGAAAAATATAGTCAAAAGTGAATAAAGGATATACTTAAGAATATTAAAAACATGGAAGGAAATACATGGATACAATGACAGTGGTTTTTTGTGGGTGATTTTTTTCTTCTTCATTCATTTCTCTCTCTTCCACCTTTCCTATCATGATCTCAGTGTTCCCTTTCAGAGCCTCCGGCTGTGATGTCAGGCTCCTCAACCCTGTGCCTAGGATGACACTTTAAAATCTGCTGCACTTTAGAAGGCAGTTTTTAAATTGATTCCAGCATGGATGTGATCCAACAGGGGAATGCAATGTCAAAACCTCATCTCTGGCCTAAGCACAAGTACATTTCTAGACTAAAAGGTTTTAGGGTAAAGATTCAACAATTAATGAATAGCTGAACCAATTAAAAAAAATTAGGGGAGAATTTTCAATAGAGAAGAATTCATGCTTAGACTTTTATTTTTTTTATTTTTTTAAATCATGCTTAGACTTTTAAATGGCTTTGGATTTTGCATTTTCTCTTCGCTCATCCATAGTACATTCCTTGTATTAGAGGAAAAGAAGCCAGAGAGCTGGAAGTCTCTAGGAATTTACTTGAGGGCCACATGCCCAGGGCTTTGTTTGCATTTGTCCATGGGCTGTAGGGGCAGGAGAGCCGGGACAGAGGTGGGTGACTCAGCAGTTTAGGGGGTGGAAGAAGCTGACTCCAGACCAAAGTTCAGCTGTTTTGAACGTATAACAAAATTAATGTTCATGTATGTTGCCAGGGTTCAGCACATCTAAGAAAGCACGCCCAGAGACCACCATCTCTAAGCAACTACTTCACCTGCAGCCCCCAGAACCCCTCTTGCAGGCTCTGACCCAGGCCCATTTCATGTGGCCTGTGACCTCCACTGGGACCTCTGCAACTGTGCTTCTCCAAGACGCCCAAAGGAGAAAAGGGACAACAACGGATCTGGGATGAGAATAACAAATCTCTCTCCCAGTGTGGTCTGAGGACCACGTGTCATGAGAATCACTTGGGTACCTGCTAAAAAAACATCTTCCTGTGCCCTACCCACATATTGCATCTGACTCCCTGCAGGTAGAGCCCTGGAATTGTGATTCCTGCCTACACTGAAATGATAAACCATGGTGCAGTCAAGGGCCTTCCATCTCTGGTCCACAAGCCCAAGATGGCACATAGGCCGACTGTGAGCAGAGCCTGGGCCAGATGCCCCTTCTCTCACCTTTAGGAAGATTGCGTCAGCATCGCTGCTGCCACCGTCTCCCAACCTGCCATGGCCTCCTGCACCCGCCATGGCCAGAAGGGCTGTGTAGCACCTTGCCACATCTTATTAGCAGTTAGGAATGTCAGGCCCAGAAGGTGTTAAGAGCGTGGGTTCTGCACTCAAACGGCTTCCATCTGGGCTCTTTACTAGCAGCCTGCTGTGTGACCTCCAGTGGGTTATTTACCCTTGCAGTGCCTCAGTTTCTCCAACTGAGAAGGTTAATAGGGCTATTTTGAGGGTCTTGAATGGGAGACCTGGCAAGAGCTCAAGGTGGAGAGCTGTTGCTCCTCTTCTGTGGTGTGAACCCATTCTGCAGGACAGTCACAAGATGAAGAGACATCTCTGGGTCTCTGACCTGGTTTCCAAAACCTCCAGGTCACTCTTTTGCTGGTGGCTATGTGAGTGAAAGGAAATCAGAGAACTGGGACAGACCCTTTACAGAAACTTAAAGTTGTGAAGATCACTGCAGACGGTGACTGCAGCCATGAAATTAAAAGATGCTTGTTCCTTGGAAGAAAAGTTATGGCAAACTTAGACAGTGTATTAAAAAGCAGAGATGTCCCTTTGCTGACAAAGGTCTCTATAGTCAAAGCTATGTTTTTTCCAGTAGTCATGTATGGATATGAGAGTTGGTCCATAAAGAACACTGAGCTGAGCACCCAAGGAAAACTGATGCTTTCAAATTGTGGTTTTGGAGAAGACTCTTGAGAGTCACTTAGATAGCAAGATCAAACCAGTGAGTCCTAAAGGAAATCAACCCTGACTATTCATTGGAAGGACTGATGCTGAAGTTGAAGCTCCAGTAATCTGGCCACCTTATGCGAAGAGCCAACTCATTGGAAAAGACCCAGATGCTGGAAAACATTGAGGGCAGGAGGAAAAAGGGACGACACAGGATGAGATGGCTGGATGGCATCACCAACTCAGTGGACAAACTCAGTTTGAGCAAACTCCAGGAGATAGTAAAGGACAGGGAAGCTTGGCGTAAACCTCAGAGATGAGGTCCTTAAAAGGGGCTAACTGGCGTGCTGAACCGATGGGGTTGCAGAGTCACACACAAGTTAAGCCACTGAACAACGACAACAAAGTTGTGAAAGGCAATTTGCAATCTTAGCCTGAGGGAAACTTGCCTAACCTTGAAATACAGGCATTCACATCCTTGCAAGTATTGTACATTTTTCTCTATCCCCACCTTCTTGGTGAGAGGGTTTGTGGAAAAACTATTTTCCTTTCTTATCTCAAGTCTTGGTCTTCTATGGTACAAAGCAGTCAATGAGCAAAAAACCAGAAGTACCAAGAATAGGTACTCTATTTTTTTTAAATAGTAAAGAGTATTCAGTCATTAAATTATTATTATTATTATTATACAGTCATAAAAAGAAATGAAGTGCTGATACATGCTACAATGTGGATGGACCGAGAAAGCATTATGCTACATGAAAGCAGCCAGACATGGAAGGCTGCCTTTTGTCTGATTCTGTTCACACACAATATCCAGAATAGGTAAACTCATACAGAGAGAATGCAGATTGATCATTTCCAGGGATAGGGAGGAGGGGGGATGGAATCAACTGCTTTATGGGTACAAAGTTTCCTTTGGGGGTGATGAAAACATGTTGGAACTGGACAGAAGTGGTAGCTTGTACAATATTGTGAATGTACTTAGATGCCATTAAATTGAACACTTTAAAAATGGTTAATCTTATACTATGTGAATTTTACTTCAGTAATAATAAAGTTATATTCACTATAAATTATACACAGCTGACCAGATAGTAAGTGGAATTAAAAAGAATTCTTAGCTCCAGAAACAGATGCCTGTCCAAGTTCAAAGTTACAGTACAATGATTTTCTACACCAATGCTATTGTTATAAATTGTGATGATAATAAAATCTGTGGGTTATGATAGCCTCTTATTTCCAAGCGACTCAAACTAGGATTTCTCACCCAAGCTTTATTTATTAATTTATTTCTAAGATAAGCAGACAGATCTGTGGCAGAGATGCTCATTCTTCAGAGAAAGCAAAGAACAGATCTTAATTCATGGCCTCATTTTTAAAACCACTTCCTCCAAGATTCCTCCATGGTTCTAATTTCACTTAACAGAAAGAGTTACCCAAATACCCTGGTCAGAGGTAAAGCTAATTTTTAAGGGACTCCTGTAAGATCGGGAGGCCAAGTCGAGAGATTCAGAGATAAAAACCCACAAGGTTTTGGGCTATTGTGCTCACAGGGTGGTTTTGACTAATTTGGGGTGACAGAACAGAGCATTTATAAACTATTTTCTGATATGGGTAGATAAGGTAAGACTGGAACAGTTCAGATTACGGTTGCAGGGAGTGGTAGGAACTGGGGTGAACTGTGACCCCCAAGCCCCATCTAAATCTGTGACGACTGCTCTGTGGAATTGGGAAGCCCAGCATAGCCAGGTCTTCTAATCTTTCAAGAAATGGCAGAAATTCAGATATTTATTTGAAAGTTTCTGCCCTGCCAATGTCAAGAACTAATTTTAAAAAGAGAAGGTCATTGTGCACACCAAACAAAACAGGTCTGTAAATGATCCTGCCTGCCAGCTGCCAGTTTGGAACCTCCGAACCCTTATCTTTAAGCCTTCAAGGACACCCTTGCCAAAGATAAATATTTCCCTGAGTAAGAATCAGATTATACACTGAATTCTTAGCTCTCAATTGAGGGTAAAGTTTATAGTGCTAGAGTGGATCAGTTGTAGCCAGTGTAGCCAAGGCCTCTTTCTTTTCTTTGCAGGTGACAGGTGAGTCCTGTCTAGTGCTTCCCCATTCTACTCCTCACCACACCCAACTTTATTTTGCTTTCAACACACTGGAGCATGAAACTGGTCTGCAGTTACAGCCCTGTTCCATCCTCTTAGATTTGGACCAAGCTGGGGCTATGCCACTGTGTTTACTCTCCGTGTGTCCCATGGGAAGGACGAGAGGGAAGAGCAGAGAGTGAGTGGGCCTAGGATAAAGCCCATAGCTGTGGGAAACAGCATTTCTCCACAGAGTGGCCAATATCAGGAGCAACATTTTTTTTTTTTTTTTAAATCTTTTGGCCATGCCACATGGCTGTGGGATCTTAGTTCCTTGGCCAGGGATTGAACCTGCACCCCATAGGTTGGAAGGCAGAGTCTTAATCACTGGACTGCCGGGAAAGTCCCTGACTTTTGATTTGAAGTGGAATCCTCTGTAAAGTAGGAGGGAACTTCCAGGAGTTGAGACTCAGTCAAACCTACAAATCAGTTCTGATGTAAAGAAAAACACTTTCTTCTTAAAATTAGATCCCTGTCCTAAAAAAACACTGCCATCCTACATCCCAGAACCTTCCTTCCTGCAACTTTGAGCTCTTTTTGTCCAGGTTCAGACATAAGTGGACCCAACAGGAGAGATTATAAATTCAACTTTTGTAAGAGCTAAAGAGAAACCTCTGCAGTCCGTCTTGCTGAGACCTAACAAAAAGCCACTTGGGTCAGGCTGAAAGGCCCTTGCCCCTCTTGAAGAAACCCAGGCAAGCTACTTGCATCCATTCTTCTCCTGATTTTGTGTATACTGGGTGGGTTTTTCAGCTTTATAGCCTTGCAGGAAACCATAAAGAGACTCCAGTTGACACTCATGCATTCTGGTTATGTCAACCCCAGTTCTTCCTTCCAGAGACACCATCGTGACTATAGAGATAAAATTCAACAAATATCACATTTTTTCCAACTGGTCTATCATAAATTATGGCCTGTTTGAGCATGTCAGCCTTCTGGTTTTCTCTGGAGTGCAAGCTGTTCCCTGGCCCCACTGGTGGCTTAGCTGGGTTTCCTGCTGACACGAACAGAGGGAAATGCCCCCTTCCACTGGCCGGCCCCCTCCCCAGGAACAGCATCTGGCTGGCCTTTGAATCTTTTATAACTCCACTTGCTGAGCCTAAAACCTATATCTTGGTATTTTGCTTGTTTCTGTTTCATCAGGTGACCTTCAGTGCCCTTTCTGTATTGGCTTAAAAAAAAATGTTATTTATTTTTAAACCTGTAATGCCCCTGACCTATGACCCTGAGAGAATCTGACAATTTTTTCTGCTCTTAAAAAAAGAAGTTTCTTAAACTTTGGAGGAGTGGGGAGGAGAAAGTGTGAAAGAAATTAATTTGTTCAAGTTATTAATCTTCTCTCTCTTCTGTCTGGCAAAACCAACTCCTAATTGACTGATTATCTGTGCTCTTCCTGGCTTGCAGGTTAATCACACACGCCCTCCCCACCTCCCGCCACCAATACTTCACCCCTTCCTTCACTGCCAAGTATCTTTGTTGTTTCTGCTAAGGAAGAGGAAAAAGAAAAAATTCGAATTAGTTCTCTTTGATTACCCAAGAGAGGTTTGTGGGGCCCAGGCCTTATCTTGATCTCTCTTGAAGCAAATAATGGGGTCTGCTCTCACCTCTCAGGGAGTACATCTTACTGAGAGCCCTTTGAGCATTCTGTGAGAAAACTTCCTAGAATGAACTTCTTGCTAGAGTGAGCCAGGACTCCAATGTGGAAGGGCTTAACAGAAAAAATTGTGGGGAATGAACAAGCCTACGAAGTTCTTTTGAGGCCATCAAGCCATCAACTGGTACAGGCGGAAGTTCCAGAAGGAAAGAGGAAATCAGTGAAATTCCATTGTTACAACCCTCGTGGTGTTTGGGACAGGAAAAAAGGGAAGAGAAGGAGTCGTTTTGGATTACCAGGTACACAGACATGGAAGGGTAGGGCTTCCTGAACTTGATTGTGTGTAGGAGACACCTAGGATCTGAGTCTGGAGGTCTGGGGGCAGGGGGGTGATTCTGCATTTCTAACAGGCTTCCTGACAATGCCAGTGTTGCTACTTTGCTACTCTTTTAGAAGCAAAATGATGAGTATTTGGGGGACTAGGGACTAGCATAAAGGTGAGGGGCAGTGAGGGCAGAGGCAAGAGAGAACGAAAAGAAGTCTCCTACCACCTCACTATGAAGGCAACAGATGGACAGCCTTCCAGTGAGGCAGCCAAGAGCAGAACAAGACAGCCAGTGGAGATCAATGTAGGTTGACATTCTGGCTCTGCCACTACTCTGCTGTCTGACCTTAAGGAAATCATTTCATCTCTTGGTGCTTCTGTTTCTGCACCTGTAAAAGTGGAGATAGTAAAACCTGCTTTGGCCAATTTCCAGGGTTACCCTAAGGATTACATGAAATAAATATAAGGAAACTCTTTATAGACACCAAAGTACTTTGCAAATGTAACTTATGATTATGCTGATACCACTGCAAAGTTTCACCCACATATGATTAACATTAACTACCTTTCTCAGAGCACTGGACAAGCACTTATTCCCACGAGACTGGAAAAGAGGAACTTGTATCTGTTTCATTATCCTTCAAAGCCTTTGTGATGTTCACTGGTCCATGTCCAGGCCTTTGCTATCCTGCTGGTTCAATATTAATCACTTCATCTGTTTTATTGGATGATTAGTCCTCTCTGAAAAGATGAAGGAAGTGTTTGTGTTGATGGAGACTTCTCTTTTCTATTTTGGGCTGTCTCACATTTCACCTACACTCTTGGGCAAAAGTTGATTTTCCTGTTTGATGTGGAACTAGATGCCCTTTCGTTAGGAAACTCCAAATGAGTAACCCACAAAGATGTGTTGCAAATACTTCTCCTGAAAACAGGGCTCATTTTCCTCCCAGCTCGCCAAACAGTGTGACGGGGCCCCTCCCACCAGATTCAGTACCTTCCTTGGGGCACAACCTCAGCACCAATGCATAGGCACCCACCTAGGCAGGCCTCCAGGACCACAAACACCAAGGGGAGAAGGGAAGATCTGGCAAATAGAATTTTTTGTTTAACTCACCATTATATCTAGAAAATATGAAGGTCCCTTCCCCAAGTCTTATAATTAAAAATTTCTCTAAGACAGTACTCTCCAATTTACTACCTTAATTAGGAGAATATCTCAAACAATTAAAGCTTTTGAAGATTACGATTTTGCAGCAGCTGAGTCATCATCCTGAATATCATCACTGATTACACATGATGCTAAGGTGTAGATGACTGCAGACAGGCTCCAGAAAGGTTTTTAAACTAAAGTCCCAAATTTTCTCCTCTCAAGTATAACACAGTAGACAGTATAACAAATTTTCTCCTCTTAAGTATAACACAGTAGACAGTATGCCATGGGCTTAAGCATTTTCTTATTTAATCCTCAAAAAACCAACCAATTAAAACAAAACAAAAAACCATACAGTGATTGGTTATTAACCCACTTCAACTGACGAAGAAACTGAAGCCCAGAGAAAGGATATAATTTACCAAAGGTCACACATAGTGGCTAAAGTGGGATTTGAAAGTAAATCTGCATGTTATGCAAAATAATAGCCCCCAACAATGTCCACACCCTAATGTCAGAAGCTGCGAATATACTGCCTTTCTTGGCAAAAAGGAGTTTGCAGATTGCTTAAATTAAGGATTTTAAGATGGGAGATTATCCAGGATTATCTGGATGGGCCTAATGTAAACATGAGGGTTCTTATAAGGGAAAGTGAGAGGTGGGAGAATTAAAGAAGTGATGACGGAAGGACAGGTTGGAGTGACACAGAGCTACAAGCCAAGGAATGCCGTCAGCCTCTTGGAGCTAGAAAAGGCTAGGATATGGATTCTCCCCTGTGGCCTCCAGAAGAAGAACAGCCCAGCTGAGCCATTTCGGCCTTTTTTTTTTTTTCTTTTTTAAAAAGAAATTATTTATTTTAATTGGAGGCTAATTACTTTACAATATTGTGGTGGTTTTTGCTGTACATCAACATGAATCAGCTACAGGTGACCTCCAGAACTACAAGGTAATACATTTGGGTTGTTTTAAGCCACGGCATTTGCAGTAATTTCTTATAGCAGCAATAGGAAACTAACACACATACAGGTGTTTCTTGGAGATACTGCAGATTTGGTTCCAAACCACCACAATAAAATGAATATGGCAATAAAGTGAGTCACATGAATTTTTCATTTACCAAGGCATAAAGAAGTTAGATTTACATTTACATTACTGTGCACTTAATGGATGACAGTAGTACTACATATACACATACGCTGGATCATAGAAAAAGCAAGGGAACTAAAAAAAAATAACATCTGCTTTATTGACTACGCTAAAGCATTTGACTGGATCACAACCACCTTCAGAATATTCTTAAGGAGATGGGAATACCAGACCACATTACCTGCCCCCTGAGAAATCTGTATGCAGGGCAAGAAGCTACAGTTAGAACTAGATGTGAAACAATGGACTGGTTCAAAATTGGGAAAGAAGTATGTCACCCTGCTTATTTAACTTATATGCAGAGTGCATCATACAAAATGCTGGGCTGAATGACTCACAAGCTGGACTCAAGACTGCCAGGAGAATTATCAATAACCTCAGATATGCACATGATACCACTTTAATGGCAGAAAGTGAAGAGGAACTAAAGAGCCTCTTGACGAAAGAGGAGAGTGAAAAGCTGGCTTAAAACTCAGCATTCAAAAAATGAAGATCATGGCATTTAGTCCTATCACTTCATGCAAATCGACAGGAAAAAAGTGGAAACAGTGTCAGATTTCATTTTCTTAGGCTCCAAAATCACTGCAGACAGTGATTGTAGCCATGAAATTAAAAGATGTTTGCTCCTTAGAAGAAAAGCTATGACAAACCTAGATAGTGTATTAAAAAGCAGAGACATCACTTTGCCAACAAAAGGTCCTTATAGTCAAAGCCATGGTTTTTCCAGTAGTCATATATGGATGTGAGAGTTGGACCATAAAGAAGGTTGAGTGCCAAAGAATGGAAACTTTCCAACTGTGGTGTTGGAGAAGATTCTTGAGAGTCCCTTGGACAGCAAGGAGATCAAACCAGTCAATTCTAAGTGAAATCAACCCTGAATATTCACTGGAAAGACTGATGCTGAAACTCTAAGGCTTTTGCCACCTGATGCAAAGAGCCAACTCTTTGGAAAAGACCCTGATGCTGGGAAAGATTGAGGGCAGGAAGAGAAAAGGGTGAGAGAGGATGAGATGGTTGGGTGGCATCACTGACTCAATGGACATGAGTTTTAGCAAAACTCAGGGAGTTAATGAAGGATAGGGAGGTCTGGCATGCTAAAGTTGATGGGATCACAAAGAATCAGACACAACTTAATGACTGAACAATAACAGCATTAAATATAAAAATGTACATGTATTACATATATGTTTAAAAATACTTTACTTCTAAAAACAATCTGAGCCTTCAGTGAGTGGTATTCTGTTTCCAACAGTAACAACACTGATCACAGATCATAACAAATAAGAATGAAAAAGTTTGCAATATTGCAAGAATTACCAAAATGTGACACAGAAGTATTCACAGAAGTGAACAAATGTTTTGAAAAAATGGTGTCAAAAAACAGAAAAAAAAGAAAAAAGAAAAAAATGGTGTCAAAATGGTTGCTTTGACACAGGATTGCCACAAACCTTCAATTTGTAAAAAGTGCACTCTCTAAAGTGCAATAAAGTGGAGCACAATAAATCAAAGTCTTCCTGTACCAACAGGAAGAACAGTGGAAAGAAAAGTCTGGTTTTCTCAATGAGTCATATGTATGTTGCTGTTAGACACTTCTAGTTTTACATATAGATTTAGGGAACTGTAATTATTTTTCAATGCTCAGAGCCTGAACTATTAACCATAGAATGAAATAGGCTCTCCTCACCTCCACCCCCAAACAAGCCTTTTGTTATTTGAAAGTGGTTGTGTGTAGCTAGAATTCTGGTTTAATACAGAGTATTAAAGAAATAAAGACTATCAAGTTTATTTACATTGGAAATTACTGGTAGACTTCTTGAGTATCACCTTTCTAAGAGTGAATAGCGTGGACTGGTTTATAGAGGTGTCAGTTTGAATGCGGGTTGAATGGCCGAAAGGGAAGGAAGGACCCACTTGGTTTACTCTGATCACATGGGGTGATTCTGAGCAGAGAGAATGAATGGAGAAGACTTTCAGAGCTTCAATCTTGCAAGCAGATAGCCATATCCTGTGGGGGACAGAAGGTACCCTCAAGGTAATCATCCAAACCTTCATTTTACAGAAGAGGAACTTAATCCCAGGGAGGAGAGCCAACCTGCCCAAGATACATAGTGAGTCCTCGGGCAGGACTAGAGCCCAGATCTGGCTCCTGGCTCCAGTCTCTTGCTCTGCCCACTCCCCTGACTTGGTGCATAGTGTAGTTTTTGTACACTAATTGGGCATTTCACATAAAAACATTCACAGTTTGGTCACTGTTCAGAGGACAGTATTTGTAGACACTGTCTTAAATCAATAAGAAATTTTCATACTTCAATAAATTGTCCTATTATACTTGTCCAATAAAACCCATGCTGCTTTTTAACAGGTTTATTTCAGAGCCACAGGTGTTACAAAATCAGTGAATTGTAACATGTCTTTTGCAAGTTCCATTCTTGTAGGAGTGCCTATGTCAGCAGCGGCTGTAGGATTACATCCAAATCCATGCAAATTTTGACATAAGATAGGCGAAACCAGGCCAAAGGGCACCCTTCCACCCATGCCCTAAATTCACACACATAGGATTAAATGTATGAACCTAGAGACCTAGATTTCCAGAATTTCAATCTAGTCTTCTGTACACATATCAGCCCCCCTACCATGCACACACCTACCCACCCAATAAAAATGCATACCTGATGGCCACAGACATACTTAATCCTTTTAAAATCTGCTTTCCTACATAGGAGCACATCTTCAATTTAGTTGAGTCCCTACTGTGTGCCAGGAATTGATGTAGGTTTGGGGGGGGAGGGGAATACAAAAATCAAAACACTCCAGTCCCTGATTGGTGGAGCTAGATATTAATAAATGTAGGTATAGCAGATTATTTCTATAACCATTTTACCAATGAGGAGCAAAACTAGAGTACTTATTAATAGGCCCAAGGTCACACAGCCTGCTGTTGTCAGAGCAGACTAGACCCCAGGGTGTTCCTCCTTTAAACTGGTGTGAGTCTGTGAATAGGCTGCCTCATAATTACCTAGGGTTCTTGTTGAAAATGTCGAATTCCTCAGCCTTCAGAGTCGGAGGCTGGGAGGATTAGGAGGCATACTGTGACTGAGGAATTTTAATGTTTAACAAGCTCCTCAGGGGACTGATACACCCTCAGGTTTGTAGACTTCCGAGTATACCCAGTTGTCTGTGTGTCTCTACTCCACTGGCTATACAAAAGAATTAGCTGGAACATTTAAAATATATATGAATTCTGGGATGAATCCTAGAGGCCTATATCCAGTTCACCTGAGTGGTGCCTAGGCAATTACATAATTTTGGAAAGTTGCCAGAATGATTCTAATGTGCAGAGTTCAAAATCCACAACTCTGTGAACAGTGATAACAAATACTACACCCCAAAGTCAAGGTAACTCCCCAAGTAAGTCAACCCTATCCTTCTGGCTGTGTTCTAGCTTGCAGGCTCCCAAGAGGAAGTATGGGGTTTAGAGAGAATAGAGAAGGAATGAGGAACAAGGTTGGGTCCCCTGAGAAGACCAGGGCTTTGGATCAGAAATAAGTGTAGAAGTGCTAGTCGCTTAGTTGTGTCTGACTCTCTGCAAGCCACGGACTGTAGCGTTGCCCTGATGGTCCGGGAGCGAGCGATGAGAATAAAGACAGAACACGAAACCTGGTGCAATGGGTCAGGGGACCTGCAGCCTCTATTGGACTGAGGTGCAGAGTCCAGTCTGAGTCCAGCTTTTAATCCTAATTGCAGACTACAAGACTTTTTTTGATCTTATCTTTCCCAAGACACTACACTGACTACTACTCCTTGGTTTTATCCCAGGCTGTTCCCTTTTGGGCTAGTCTCAGGAACAAGCAGCAAGTGTGTAGGCAGCGTTCATGCCTGACGCTGACCCCAGTGTTCCAAGGACCATGCTTTCATGATCCCAGTCATAGTCCCTTCTGGATCTGGCCTTGGGGGTTGTAACAAGGAGATTATTCTTAAGAAAAACATGAAAGATAATTATTAATACATTTTCTTAATATATGCTGTTTTGCCAGGTGCTATTTCTGTGGAATTTTTCAAGGCTGTGAAAGGACATTATTAGGAATTCCCACTACACTATAGCCTGCCACGCTCCTCTGTCCACAGGACTCTCCAGGCAAGAATACTACAGTAGGTTGCCATTCCCTTCTCCAGGGGATCTTCCTGACCCAGGGATCGAACCCAGGTCTCCCTCATTGCAGGCGGGTTCTTTACCATTTGAGCCACCAGGGAAGCCCATCTCATTCCCAAATCAGTGAGGAAGGAACTGCTCAAACCCTTAGGTCTTTCCCTAGTGATGTTTCCCAAAGATTCCCCCAGTGTTCCCTCTTTGCTGGTACCAAGCAAAGCTCCTGGAGTGTTTGTTTCCATTTTGTGGACACAGTGAATCTTATAATTGATTTGTTTTTTCCTTTGTCCTCCTCTGAAACTCAGAGCCAAATCTGAGGCTCACCTTTAGCAATAATACAGCACCTATGGCATGCTCTGTGTATTTTCTTAGCCCTGAGCCACTTCTTATTTCCCTTCTTTGGTTTTTTTCATCCCTTGTTTCTGCATTTACCATTTTTTCCCTTGGACAAGTGTTCTCTTAATTTATTCTGACAGACTATAAGTGAGTAAATCACTATTTAAAGAGCTATTATCAATACAGTTTTTCTTTCTCTTAGGTCATAGAAAAAACAAAAGAGCATGCAAATAATACTAGAAAGGAAGTGGGTAGGGAGAGAGGCTCCCGTGAGAACCTTGCACAGTGTGATGCCCTCCAAGAGTGAGAGTTAATCTGCTCAGAGCCACTTAACAAGGGTTTTTAAAACTTTTGTGGTCAAACCCTTTCACACTTTCCTTCTTATTTAAAATCAGGCCACTTGCTGCATCATTGGCAGTAGGACTTACAATATCAAGGCCTGGCAGTTGGGAAATAGGTATTATGACTATGAGTCATTTAAAAAAGAACATGACATGGATCTCCTTGCTGGTCCAGTGGTTAAGAATCTGCCTTGCAATGCAGAGGACATGGGGCTCACTCCCTGGTCTGGGAACTAAGGTCCCACATGCAGGGCAGCTAAGCCTATGTGCCGCAACTACTGAGCCCGAGTGCTCTGGGGCCCGTGTACTACAATAGAGCCTGTGCACCACAAGGAAAGATCCTGCATGATGCAACAAAGATCCTGCCTGCTGCAACTAAGACCCAATGCCCAAATAAGTACTTTAAAAAATTATTAAAAAAGGGACAAGAATGAATGTCTTTCCTTTTTGCTTATTCATACACACATAAAAATGTATTTTAAAATGAAAAATTGATAGCTATGACAGGGAAGCAACCTAGACACCCACTGACAGATGAATGGATAAAGAAGAGGTGGTACATACACACGATGGGACATTATTCAGCTATTAAAAAAAAAGAGCAAATTTGAGTCAGTTCTATGAGGTGGATCAATGTACAGCCTGCTATACAGAGTGAAGTAAATCAGAAAAACAAATATTGTATATTAATGCATATATATGGAATCTTAAAAAATGTTATTTTTGAACCTATTTGCAGGGAAAGAATGGAGACACATATAGAGAGAGTGGATTTGTGGACACAATGGGGGAAGGAGAGAGTGGGACGAAAGGAAAAAGTAACATAGACATAAAGACACTACCATGTGTAAAACAGATAGCTGGTGAGAAGTTGCTACATAACACAGGGAGCCCAGCCATGGGCTTTGTGATGATCTAGAAGAGTGGGGTGGGGGCAGAGGAGGATGGCTCAAGAGGGAGATGATAGATGTATAACTATGGCTGATTTGTGTTGTTGCACAGCAGAAACCAACACAACATTAGAAAGCAACTGTCCTCCAATTAAAAAATAAATTAAAAAATAAAAAAAATTGAGAAAAAGTTATAACACTACATCTAAAATGATTTGCGAAGGAAATTTTCTTTACAAGTGGCCTGAAGTAGTCAGATAACAAGTTAGGGAGATTTTGCTTACATAGTGAGTCAACAAGGCATTTATGTTATCATTTAAAGATACTCATTGCCTTACAGAAACATTTTTTAGTTTTTGATGATCCTGTAAACAAAAAAGCTCCCATTTCAAAATAAAAACTGAATCCCAGACCATATAGATATTTATAGCAATTATATTTATCTAAGTGACATACATAATTCAGTGGTAAGATGTTAACTACATTTCAGTAATAAATATGCCAAGAACATAGTGTAATATATAGAGCTTTTTAATAGCCAAGAACATACAGCTTTTTAACATAAAAACATAGAGCTTTTTAATAGCTAAGAGCAACATAGAGTGCACAGAACCAGAAGGATAATCTCAAAGTCACTAAGTTTTTCTAAAGTCTTTACTTAAGATGCTATTTCCAGCACAGGTGACTAGCAGAGGCTTTCATATGCTCGAACACTGGAACCTTTGGTTGCTAGCAATCCAGCAAAGCAGCCAACCATTTTAAGAATGTTTTAAATGAACAATTTGAAAACCCCTATGATGTCTATTTTTTAGCCTTGTACTATATATACATTAATATATATAAATATATAAATAAGCTGCCTCAAATCTGCATTTTGAAATAAGGGAGATTATAGAAAATAACAGCAACAGAAGAGAATCCATTCACCACAGAGAAGTGTTTTATAAGTGGGATGAAAATCTTTTCCTCTTTCAATACCAAAGGGCCATGCCACGTGTCAGTTCTTGCCACTGAAGCAGGCAGGAAGAGGGGTAACTTTTCCCTTTATTCTCCAGTTTAGTCACTGGGACCTGCAAATTAAACTGACAGGAGAGGGAGTTCCCTGGTGGCCTAGTGGTTAGGATTTGGTGCTTTAACTGCAGAGGCCTGGGTTTGATCCCTCATCAGGGAACTATTCCATATGCCAGCCAAAATATAAAAATATAAGAACAAAACAAAAGCACCCAAACAACAACAACAACAACACTGCCAGAAGAAAAGGCATACAAATTTTATGTGCACAGGGGCTTCACAGAAAACAAGTGAAAACTCAAAAAAGTAGCTAGACTTATATATTATTTCAACAAAGTGATAAATAGTGGAGAAGTGACTAGAAAAAGGAAAGAGGGTTTGCCCCTATTCTAGGGGCAATAAACTATGGGAAAGTGACTAGGAAATGCATGGAGGAAACTACTAGGAGGTAGAAGGTAGGGTTATTTTAGTAAGGTCTATTTATGCAGACACATCTTGGTGCCAGCCTTCCGCCTACAATGATAAGTATCATTCTCCCCACCCTAGTACAAGAAGTGGGAAAAATTATTGCCACCTTCAAGAGGGAAATTTATGCTCTGCTTTATAAAGAGGGAAGGGCAGAGAGCTCTTGCATTTGCTGTTTCTCAATTGCTTCAGCTCAAAATAATTAGCATGCCAAAATGGCATTCTTGGCATAGCTTATCTGGAACCACATCACTTGTCTTCCCTCTCGCCCTGTGGCTGTCGCTCAGAGGTACCTGAGGTTTCAGGGCTGAGCTCCCAGGATTGTTTTATTTGTCCTGTAAGGAATCACACTCTGCCAGCTAAGAAACAGCCACCACATGGGGTTCAAAGGATTCCACACCCCAGCTTGTGTGTCTTCCTAACTGTGCTTCAACCTTGAGAAACAAGGGTTGGGAAGCCTTGGAAAGCCAGGTAGGTGGGAGTCAGAGGCCCTGGCAGGGGTCCTAGAGGCAGCACTCCTCACCCCCAGTTCTCCAGGAAGTGGGTCTCAAACTTGAGTGTGCATGAGAATCATCTGGAGGTCTTATTAAAATCAGATTCCAGGGCTCTCCCCAATAGATCTAGGAGGCCCAGCAATTTGCATTTCTAGCAAGCTCCCAAGAGATGCTGGTCAGGGGACTCCACTCAGTATCACTGCCCGAGAGGTAGGACCTTCCAGTCAGGGTGATGTGGGGAAACAGGGGCTGTTGTGGGTGAAGATCCCCTCCAGACTGGAGGGAGGAGAGGGGGCCACACTCCTGTGGATATCTAGGTGCTAAAAAGAAAACAGCTGGGATTATCCATCAACTGAGTATTGATCAGGATGGTACACTTAGACGGGATAGGAAGGAAGTTTAATAAGGGACTGTTTACAAAGGTGTGGGCAGGATGCAGGGAATTCAGCAAGGGACAGTGAAGCACTCTAGGGCTAGCTGCAGTGGGGACGTGTCTCCACCCCAGGCACCTAAAGGAGCAAGGAGAGGCAGCTGCTACCAGAAGTCTAAAACAATCAGTGTAGCTCCAAAGAAGTTGCCTGGATGGGAGCCGTGGCTTTTGACAGATGGGTGGGATCAACCTCATGTCAATACAGCAGTCGGGAAACTGCCTGGGCAGTAAATAGCTGATTCTCATAATTCAAGGCAGTTATGCTCCAAGAAGTAGCTGCTAATACCGAATTAGTGAGCACTGAAACTTCATTCCCTGGGGAGATCCAGAGTTAGGGTGCTGCCACAACATTTTCATCAACCAATCAATATATATCCTTGTTTAATGCTTGTTTCTTTCAAAGACAAATTGTTGTTGTTATTGTTTAGTTGCTAGGTCCTATCTGACTTTTTGCGACCCCATGACTGTAGCCCGCCAGGCTCCTCTGTCCATGGAATTCTCCAGGCAAGAATACTGGAGTGGGTTGCCATTTCCTTCTCCAGGGGATCTTCCCCGACCCAGGGATCAAACCCAGGTCTCCCGAATTGACAGGAGAATTCTTTATCACTGAGTCACCTGGCATATAAATTGTTGATTCATTAACCTTGAACTCACAGCCATGAGCACCTGAACGCAGCTTATGTAACACACATACATATTTTTTCCATAAGGAACACTATATAGCACTTCAGCAGTATGCTTGGGGGCCATTTAAAACTGAAATCACCAGCAAAAAAACCACAGGCGTGCGAAAACATGGTGTTAATGGACTGTGAAATGAATGCTTGTTCACAGTATGAGAGCTGAAACAAAAAGGCAGAGCAGTTGCCTTGTCTGACCTCAGCTGGGAATGTGCACGTTGGGCAGCAAACTTTTTTTTTTTAACCATTCTGAGCGTGTCTACAAATGGCCACAAAGGCACCACAAGCATTGATTTGGGGATTGCAAATAAACTTTAGCAAGTAAGCAAATCTGCAGCTGTAGAATCTACAAATAAGGAGGATCAACTCCACATATACTTCACTCTTCTCCTCCCTCTAATCCATTGGTGCCTCCCATTGACCGAACCCAACCAGAGGGCACAAGGACCCTTGATACAGTCTTATAAAGGTCCATTTTCAAGGATACTGAGAAGGATGAGGAAAAAGTGGTGAGCAGTTCTGGGAAGGACCTAGAGAATATTAGTGCATCATCCCTTATTAGTTACAGACTTGGCTGAAACCCTAAGGGATATGGCTATTTTATAAGCCATTCATTCATTCATTCTCTCACTCATTCATTCATCATGGATTTTTTGAGCACAGAGCACTAGGCTATACACTCTAATCTGTGTAGGAGAAGGTTGAAAAGGTTAGAAGATAGTTTCCCATATGGAACTAATACAATATTATAAATAACTAAATAAAAGATACAGTTCCCATTGAGCTATTAAGCATCTCCTACATTCCAGACCCTGTTTTAGGTGCCCAGGATATAGCAGGACCCAAGAAACATCCCTGCCCTGATAGACCAGGAAAGGGGAAAGACAAGTGAGTGAAGGACCCTGCTCTGGGATCCTAAGTGGAGCAGAGAAGTCTCTACTGTCAAGGGAACAATGAGAGGCCCCGGATCTAATTAGGGCAGAAAGAATGACCATGGAATAGTCAGGGAGAGCTTTTTAAAGGCAAGAATGAGTGTTTTAACGGACTCTGAGTCACTGCCAGGAGCCTAGAGCAGAGGAAGTAAGAAAGGCGAGAAGTGAAGCCATGTCTGTGCACAAATGTGATTACATCGTGTGTCCAAATGCTGAGAAGTGCCGGGGAGAGCAAGAGATAAAATGCTGTCAGAGCTCACAGGAAGGCAAGGTCACACTGCACTGGCCCTGAAAGCATGAGGAGGACTCAGGAGGCTGGAGCACCAGGCAAGTTATTCTAGAGCTCCTGGCTCACCGTAATAATTTCCTAAAAGCAGGGACCTGTCCCCTGTGCCCGCCACGTACAGGACGCACAGGGCAGCACTGATGGTACTTATTCTTCCCGCCTGCAGCTGCCTTGAATTGCCCAGGGCAGGCCACTGCCCCCTCTGGAATTCAAACGTCAGAGTTGTAAGCAAAGTTCCTTAAAGAGAGCCTCGAAAACTTAAAAGGGGTAAAACTGCAGGGCAATTGGGATGCTGGGGAAATGTTCAAATCACATCATGCAAAAGGGTCTTCTTTACCCCCATAAATTGTTCAACAACGTTGCATGGATTCCCCTTGCTCAGCTTCAAGTGAGTGCACTCGAAGAAGTAGGAAGGAAGGAAGGGGGGGAGAGAAGATGAATTGATGGATGAATGGTAACAAGTAAAACCTAACATTGTCTACACTTGGGGCACTGAGCCTGCTCCAAGCTGTGGCTCTTTCTACTCATCAGGTAGGCGAGTTCACCAAGCCGGTCCTGTGTGCCTGGCTCAGGGTCAGGCCCTCACACAGAAATGGAATCACTCCAGGTTTCCAATAACCCCGAGAGGGAGACACTGCTTCCTCCATTCACTGAGTGAGGAATGAGGGGCCCAAGGAAGCTGAGTAACATCTTCCAACTCCATGCTCTGTCAGAGGCAGAACTGAGACTGGAAGCTAGGCCTCTGTCTCCAATTCATGTCTTCTTTCCTTATTCCTTTTCTATTTTGCTTCCTCTTCTCCTTTACTTCTCTGTTCATAAGAAGAAAATCCTTTTGAAACAGTATTTTTTCTGTTCTAAACAGGCCTTAATGGAGCTTTGTCACCTGGCAAAGATGCTATTTTTGTTTCTGTGAATCCTGGGTGCTCTTGCTACCCTCTTAGGAGTACTTTGCTCTTTTAACCTTTTAAGCACTTTCCCATCCCTCACACCATTTAAACCTTCAGTGGTCTATAGGGGAAGTTATGGTCTCCATTCTACAGATGAGTAAATATTAATACATGCTCAGAGAAATTTAATGACTTACCTCAAAGTGCATCCCTACACTGAGATTAAAAAAAGTAGACTCTCTGGACTCTTAGTCTCTTTCTCCTAGCCTAGGAATGAGAATCTTTTTCTGCTTTATTGACTATGCCAAAGCCTTTGACTGTGTGGATCACAACACACTGTGGAAAATTCTGAAAGAGATGGGAATACAAGACCACCTGACCTGCCTCTTGAGAAACCTGTATGCAGGTCAGGAAGCAACAGTTAGAACTGGACATGGAACAACAGACTGGTTCCAAATAGGAAAAGGAGTACGTCAAGGCTGTATATTGTCACACTGCTTATTTAACTTATATGCAGAGTACATCATGAGAAACACTGGGCTGGAGGAAGCACAAGCTGGAATCAAGAGTGCTGGGAGAAATATCAATAACCTCAGATATGCAGATGACACCACCCCTTATGGCAGAAAGTGAAAAGCAACTAAAGAGCCTCTTGATGAAAGTGAAAGAGGAGAGTGAAAGAGTTGGCTTAAAGCTCAACACTGAGAAAACTAAGATCATGGCATCTTGTCCCATCACTTCATGGAAAATAGATGGGGAAACAGTGGAAACAGTGTCAGACTTTATTTTTGGGGGCTCCAAAATCACTGTAGATGGTGATTGTAGCCATGAAATTAAAAGACAGTTGCTCCTTGGAAGGAAAGTTATGACCAACCTAGACAGCATATTAAAAAGCAGAGACATTACTTTGTCAACAAAGGTCCATCTAGTCAAGGCTATGGTTTTTCCAGTGGTCATGTATGGATGTGAGAGTTGGACTATAAAGAAAGCTGAGTGCCGAAGAATTGATGCTTTTGAACTGTGTTCTCCAACACCACAGAGAAGACTCTTGAGAGTCCCTTGGACTGCAAGGAGATCCAACCAGTCCATCCTAAAGGAGATCAGTCCTGGGTGTTCATTGGAAGGACTGATGTTGAAGCTGAAACTCCAATACTTCGGCCAGCTGATGTGAAGAGATGACTCATTTGAAAAGACCCTGATGCTGCGAAAGATTGAGGGGAGGAAGAGAAGGGGACAACAGAGGATGAGATGGTTGGATGACATCACCGACTCAATGGACACGGGTTTGGGTGAACTCCGGGAGTTGGTGATGGACAGGGAGGCTTGGCATGTTGCGGTTCATGGGGTTGCAGAGTTGGACACGACTGAGCGACTGAACTGAACTGAACTGAGGATGAGAATGGCAAATGGGCTAAATCTCTGACAGATAGGAGGCTTCTGAGGCTATGTTCTGGCTCCAAGGGGAAGATATCTGTTAATTGATTAGTAATGTCTGCTGTCAGAGAGGGAATAAGGTAAATGGAGGCACATGGGCTTCGTTTTTGCTAACCCAACCTAACTATTTCTAAGCCTTATCTCTTTAATGAAGAATTTTGTTAGTTCCCTTAGCCTAGCACAAAGTTGATGCTCAGTACAGAGAGGTACTACAATTTATTGAGTGACTACTGGTTATCAGGCACAGGCTGCTTAGCTACATGTATAGCCATTCAAGTTGATCATAAATAAACATTCTGATTCAGCTACATGGAAACAAGATGAGCTGTTTTTACTCCCAATACTTCTAACCAAATGTGTGGTATTTTTCCCAACAGTGATTGGTTCTGCAGTTCTCTGGACACCAGCTGGGTGTCCAACAATTCTGTTCAACTCTGACACTAACTTCCCAGGGTTAGGAGAGACCCCACAGGTTAAGGGCTCTAACACCATCCCCACTTTAGATACCGGTCACCGGTCCCAGATTGCCACCTGAACTTCTGACTGACTGGCTCTAAATTGAGATTCTCATGACCCCCCACTTCAGGTTTGGCAACTCACTAGAGTGGCTTACACAAGTCAGGAAAACACTTTATTTAAATTCACTGATTTTTTAAATAAAAGATACAACTCAAGAGCCACCAAATGGAAGAGATGCAAGCTATGGGGAAAGGGGTTGAAGCTTCCTGCTATCTCTAGAAGCATCCCCTCCCAGCACTGTGTTTACCAGCCCAGAAGCTCCCCAAATCCCATCATTTAGCAGTTTTATGGAGGTTTCATTATATAGTCAAGTTGGATTAAATTATTGCCCATGAAGTGGGGATGTAAATTAACACAGCCATTATGGAAAACAGAATGGACGTTACTTATTGTACAGGAGGCAGTGACCAAAACCATCCCCAAGAAAAAGAAATGCAACAAGGCAAAATGGTTGAGGAAGCCTTATAAAAGGCTGAGAGAAGAGAAGCCAAAGGCAAAGGAGAAAAGGAAAGATATACCCATCTGACTGCAGAGTTCCAAAGAATAGCAAAGAGAGATAAGAAAGCCTTCTTAAGTGAATCGTGCAAAGAAATAGAAGAAAACAATAGAATGAGAAAGACTAGAGATTTCTTTAAGAAAATTAGAGATACCAAGGGAACATTTCATGCAAAGATGGGCACAATAAAGGACAGAAATGGTATGGGCCTAACAGAAGCAGAAGATAAGAAGAAGAGATAGCAAGAATACACAGAACTGTACAGAAAGGTCTTACTGACCCAGATAACCACGATGGTGTGATCACTTACCTAGTACTGGACATCCTGGAGTATGAAGTCAAGTGGGCCTTAAGAAGCATTACTATAGACAAAGCCAGTGCAGGTGATGGAATTCCAGCAGAGCTATTTCAAATCCTAAAAGATGACACTGCTGAAGTGCTGCACTCAATATGCCAGCAAATTTGAAAAACTCAGCAGTGACCACAGGACTGGAAAAGTCAGTTTTCATTCCAATCCCAAAGAAGCGCAATGCCAAAGAATGTTCAAACTACTGCACAATTGCACTCATGTCAGATGCTACCAAGGTAATGCTCAAAATCCTTCAAGCTAGGCTTCAACAGTACATGAACCGAGAATTTCCAGATATACAAGCTGGATTTAGAAAAGGCAGAGGAACCAGAGATCAAATTGCCAACATCTGCTGGATCATCGAAAAGCAAGAGAGTTCCAGAAAAACATCTACTTCTGCTTCATTGACTATGCTAATGCCTTTGACTGTGTGATCACAACAAACTGTGGAAAAATTCTTAAAGAGATAGGAATACCTGACTGTATTACCTGCCTCCTGAGAAACCTGTATGCAGGTAAAGAAGCAATACTTAGAACCAGACATGGAACAATAAATTGGTTCAAAATTGGGAAAGGAGTACATCAAGACTGTATATTGTCACCCTATTTATTTAACATATACAGAGTACATCACGTGATATGCTGGGCTGGATAAAGCTCAAGTTGGAATCAAGATTGCCAGGAGAAATATCAATAGCCTCAGATATGAACATGACACCATTTAATGGCAGAAAGCAAAGAGGAACTAAAGAGCCTCTTGATGAAGGTGAAAGAGGAGAGTGAAGAAGCTGGCTTAAAACTCAGCATTCAAAAAACAAAGATCATGGCATTCGGTCCTATCACTTCAAGGCAAATAGATGGGGAAACAATGGAAACAGTGACAGACTTTATTTTCTTGGGCTCCAAAATCACTGCAGATGGTGACTGCAGCCATGAAATTAAAAGATGCTTGCTCCTTAGAAGACAAGCTATGACAAACCTAGACAGTGTATTAAAAAGCAGAGAAATCAGTTTGCCAAAAAAGGTCCTTATAGTCAAAGCTATAATTTTTCCAGTAGTCATATCCGAATGTGAGAGTTGGACCATAAAGAGGGCTGAGCACTTAAGACTTGATGCCTTCAAACTGTGGTGCTAAAGAAGACTCTTGAGAGTCCCTTGAACAGCAAGGAGATTAAACCAGTCAATTCTAAAAGAAATCAACCCTGAATATCCAGTGGTAAGAACTGATGCTGAAGCTCCAATATGTTGGTACCTGATGTGAAGAGCCAACTCATTGGAAAAGACACTGATGCTGGGAAAGGCTGAAGGCAGGAAAAGAAGAGGACAACAGGACGAGATGGTTGGATGGCATCGCTAATTCAATGGGCATGAGTTTGAGCAAACTCTGGGAGATAGTGAAGGACAAGGAAGTCTGGTGTGCTACAGTCCATGGGGTCACAAAGAGTCGGACGGGGCTGAGTGACTGAACAACAACAACGACCCAGCAGTCTGACTACTGGGCATATACCCTGAGAAAACCATAATTCAAAAAGACATATGCACTTCAATGTTCATTGCAACACTATTTACAAGACATAGTGTCCTATAAATGCTACAACATGGAAGCAACCTACATGTCCATAAACAGAGGAATGGATTAAGAAGATGTGGTACATATATACAATGGAATATCACTCAGCTGTAAAAAAGGAACAATATTGGGTCATCTGTAGAGACGTGGATGGACCTAGAATCTGTCATACAGAGTGAAGTGAGAAATGGAATATTTCCTGTTATAACAGTAAACAAAGGATGTCACAGTCATCAGCGATTGCAGCCACCATGGATGGTGAGCTGGTGAGCCTTGAGGGAACTCAGGAAGGAAAGAATACCCGTCATGTAATAGCCATCAGACTGCAGCCACACTCTGTGGTGAGCCCTGAGGAAACTCAGGATATAACACAAGATACTGGTCTCAGATAGCTGATTGCATATCAAAGGGATGATGTCAGTAAGCCCAGACTCTTGCATCTTCCCATAGGTAGAAAAGTGCTAAACTCCTTATCTTGACATATATAGCTTCTTTAACAAACATATGAACACCAAGTGGGGGAAGGTGGGATGAATTGGAAAATTGGGATTGATATATGTGCACTGCCATGTGTGAGACAGCTAGCTAGTGGGAACCTGCTGCTTAGTGCAGGGAGCTCAGCTTGGTGCTCCTCGATGACCCACAGGGGTGGGATGGAGGGAGGAGGGAGTCTTAAGTGGGAGTGGATATACCTACACTTATAGCTGATTCACTTCGTTGTATAGTAGAAACCAACAACACTGTAAAGCAATTACACCCCAATTTAAAAAAAAAAAAATTGTTGCCCACTGGTGGCTAACTCAATCTCCAGCCCCTCTCCCCATGCTGGTGGTTGGGGGTGGGGTGAAAGTTCTAATAATCATTGGGAGACCAATCCCCATCCTGAAGTTATTTAGGGGCCAGTCATCTCATTAACATACAGAAGACTCTTATTGCTGTGGAGATTCCAAGCATTTTTAAAGAGCTTTGTGCCGGGAACCAGTGGAAAAAAACCAAATATATTATTTGTCACACTTGGCCTTAGACATACCTTGGAAAAAACAAAACTCTTTTGTACACAGATGTCAGTACCGGGATTAAAAGAATCCTAGTATAACTTTCTTAGCACAAAACAAGCTTACATTAAGTTTATTAAGACAGCAGTTTTATATGTGATAAATACGATTATCAGTATTTTAGGCATGAAGTTTACTGCCAGTGAGCACAGGGAGCATTCTACTCATTTTTATGTCTCCAACGTCTGGCTAGTTTTGGGTACTAACAGATAAAGGGTGAGTGAGTGAAGCTGAGAACCATTTGCTGATTTTAACTGGTGATATGTCGCATGTCCTCCCTCTAGTGGCCATGAAAGGTTGCAGGGACAATTCCTACACCTTTTCTTTCAAAATGCTCTTGCATGGACACTTTGGACATCTAAGACGATGTCACTGGTGACTGCCATCTGTGTGCCTGTGTGGCTGTGGATGCATGCAAATATGGTTACAAATACCAAGGAGCAAACAGCCATAAGCAAGGGCCCAGAGGCAAGGTGTCTTCCAGTGTTCAGACCCCCACAATTATTATGTACAGAAAAACAGTCTCTGCCTGAGGGAGGGAGACAAAGTGGGGCTCTAAGTTTGGCCAAGGTGTTAGGTTGAGGGCAAAAGAGAAACATGTTCCCTGAGATGGTGACTCCAAAGCACATGTCCTGCTTGGCCAGAACAACAGAAAGAGGACACCCCAAAATCATGCTCCTGAGAAACTTGGACAACCCACATCTTGTTCTCCATCCTCATTCTTTCTTCAGCTCCCTGCCTGTGACACTGGGACCACCTGCTTTCCTGGGAGAACACTAGATAGTGTGGTGCAGGGGGTATCAGCCCAGACCCAGGAAGCAAGACAAGACATTTGCTTTATTTTTCTGCATCTCAACTCAATTTCTGTGTCAAGTGCCCAGTTCCCAGGAATACTGGAAAGAAAGCTCATCAAACTGGAGCTGTGTCAGGGCCCCGCGGTTTGTCTTTGCCAACCCTTACTGAGATATTTGAATTCCTGCCTTTCTGGCACCTTCAGTTGGGTGATATTTCTGCTCCCAGTCAGCCAGTTGAAGGCAAAGAAGTCATTCTGCTTTCTCGTGCCCTTGGGAAGTCATCAAAGGCCTTTGCCTGCCAGAGACACCTCTGCAGTGGTTTCCCACTCAGAGATCTTGCCAGGGAAGCAGAGCCCCGAGCCATCTGAAACCCACCAACTTCATCACTTTCCTTCCATCATTTTGACCCCACTTCAGGTCAGGGGATCTTTTCTAGTCTGTGGGAAAGTGAAAGGATTGGTAAGAAGTTCTGCTGTCTGGACATGTGTGCATTTTCTAAGACAATGAAGACACAACGGCCTGGGGTGGAGGTGGGCGTGTGTGTGTGTAAAAATATGAACTACCAGCGAGGGAGAAAAAAAAACAAAACACAGTAACTTACTCAATGTATTAGCCCAAGATTTTATTATTGGCCTGAGGCTATGTTGGATTTGAGAGAAAAGGGAAGATTTAAGGCGACACACTGTACTCAGGGTACATGAATGAGTTTTGATAACTTGGTTTTACTTCTTTTTGAAGCATTTAGGAAGGAGGACACAGGAGCCTTGTGTGTCCTTCTTGATTAAGGACCATTTGTCTAGTTCCAGAGATGGCAATAAAAAAGGACCCATTTGTCTGGTTCCAGAGATGGCACTAAAAGCAGGTGTATTTGCCTGTAAGGAGTGGACAGTTAACTGGAAACTCAGACCCACGAGGTAGGACCTCTGGAGATCTGGCAAGAAACGGTGGAGGGAGGTACTGAGCAAGTGGAGAGAGCCAAGGGGACGTTCTCTCCCCAGTGCAGACAGAGCTCACAAGCGTTGACGCTGAAGAAAGGATGAGAGTTCAAACATCTCGGTAGGTGCAACAGCAGTGTCGGGGTGGGACACTGGCCATTCCCTTTCCCTAGGCCACCTGGGGAGATGGCTCCTGGCCCCTCTCTTTACACGAGGCCAACTGAGTGTAGTTTTTCTTGTTACTAAAAGTGGTCAGAGGTTCAGGGACTGCCTATCTAAACACAAGTCAGCCATTTTTTAAAAAAAAATCCTTTTTTCTTTTTTTAATATAAATTTATTTATTTTAATTGGAGGCTAATTACTTTACAATACTGTATTGGTTTTGCTATACTTGACATGAATCTGCCATGGGTGTACATGTGTTCCCCATCCTGAATCCCCCTCCCACTTCCCTCCCCATCCCATCCCTCTGGGTCATCCCAGTGCACCAGCCCCGAGCACCCTCTCTATGCGTTGAACCTAGACTGGTGATTCGTTTCATATATGATAATATACATGTTTCAATGCCATTCTCCCAAATCATCCCACCCTCGCCATCTCCCACAGAGTCCAAAAGACCAGTCTATACATCTATGTCTCTTTTGCTGTCTCGCATACAGGGTTATTGTTACCTTCTTTCTAAACTCCATATATATGTGTTAGTACGCTGTATTGGTGTTTTTCTTTCTGGCTTACTTCACTCTGTATAATAGGCTCCAGTTTCATCCACCTCATTAGAACTGATTCAAATGTATTCTTTTTAACGGCTGAGTAATATTCCATTGTGTATATGTACCACAGCTTTCTTATCCATTCGTCTGCTGATGGACATCTAGGTTGCTTCCATGTCCTGGCTATTATAAACAGTGCTGCGATGAACATTGGGGTGCACGTGTCTCTTTCAGATCTGGTTTCCTTGGTGTGTATGCCCAGGAGTGGGATTGCTGGGTCATATGGCAGTTCTATTTCCAGGTTTTTAAGGAAATCTCCACATTGTTCTCCATAGCGGCTGTACTAGTTTGCATTCCCACCAACAGTGTAAGAGGGTTCCCTTTTCTCCACACCCTCTCCAGCATTTATTGCTTGTAGACTTTTGGATAAAAATACAGATGGCCAAGAGGCACATGAAAAAAAAAGATGTTCCACATCACTAACAGAAAAATGTAAATCAAAACTACAATGAGGTATCACCTCACACCAGTCAGAATGGCCATCATTAAAAAGACTACAAATAACAAATGCTGGAGAAGATGTAGAGAAAAGGGAACCCTCCTACACTGTTGGTGGGGCTATAAGGTGGTGCAGCCACTGTTGAAAACAGTATGGAGGTTCCTCAGAAAACTAACAAAATTAGTTAATAATTAGTTAATAGAATTATCATATGATCCAACAATCCCATTCTTAGGCATATATCCAGACAAAACTATAACTCAAAAAGAGACAGTCACCCCCATGTTAATAGCAGCACTATTTGCAATAGCCAAGACATGGAGGCAGCCTAAATGTCCATCAACAGAGGAATGGATAAAGAAGATGTGGCATATATACAATGGACTGCTGCTGCTGCTGCTAAGTCACTTCAGTCGTGTCTGACTCTGTGCAACCCTATGGACAGCAGCCCACCAGGCTCCTCTGTCCACGGGATTCTTTAGGCAAGAATACTGGAGTGGGTTGCCATTTCCTTCTCCCACAATGGACTACTACTCAGCTATAAAAAAGAATGAAATAATGAGATATGCATCAATATGGATGCAACTAGAGACTGTCATACTAAGTGAAGTCAGAAAGACAAATGTCACGTGGTATCACTCATATGTGGGATCTAAAATATGATGCAAATGAACCGATCTACAAAACAGACCCAGTCACAAACACAGAGAAGAGACTGGTGGTTGTCAAGAGGGAAGAGGGGGAGGGAGGGAGTGGGAAGCTGGGGTTAGCAGATGTAAGCTTTCGTATATAGAATGGACAAACAAGGTCCTACTGCATAGCACAGAGGAGTATATTCAATATCCTATGATAAGCCATATATATACATATATGCTGTGCTAATTTGCTTCAGTCATGTCCAACTCTTTGCAACCTTATGGACTGTAGCCCACCAGGCTCCTCTGTCAATGGGATTCTCCAGGCAAGAATTCTGGAGTGGGTTGCCATGCCTTCCTCCAGGGGATCTTACCGACCCGGATGTGAACCCACATCTCTAATGTCTCCTTCATTGGCAGGTGGGTTCTTTACCACTGTGCCACCTGGGCACTAGTGTGTGTGTATATATATATGCACTAGTGTATATATATATACACACACACACATATAACTGCATCACTTTGCCGTACAGCAGTAATCAACACAATAAATCAACTATATTTCAACAAAAATATAAAATAAAATTCCACCTTCTAAGAGTCAGAGAAGAAGGGAAAAAACCAACTGTTTAAAGATAGAGTTAAAAGACAATCCCCCTTTTCATTTTACATACAGCATTCATTGATGGCTAAACCAAAACTCCTGTCTTATAACCAAGGGTTATTACCCAGCTTGACCCTGAAGGCCTACAGCTTTCAGTCTTTCAGGGCACCAGCTGACCATCAAAGCAAGTTCTCATTATAAAGGGGTACGTACTTGTTGGGGTCATGGGGTGGGTCTTGGGCCCTGGGAAGGGATGTGTCCAAGGGACTCCAAGCAAGACAGCGTATGGCAATCCAGTGAAATGTAACAGAAAAGCCAGTATCTGAGTGTCTCTCTTAAAGGTGGTAGAATTAAGGGATGAAAAGTATCAGAGGAAAAGACTGAAACGAGAGGAGGAGACGGAAACATCTGTTTCTGGTGGCACACCTTCGGAGAAAAACTCTTCTGAGACAGTTTCTGCTCCTAGTTTGAAAACCCAGTTCCTGGAGCAATGGAAATACCAGCAGTATCCCATAATTATGGGAGTGAAATATCCAGCCTCTGCAGGGAGAGGACCAAGACCATGCTGCTTTCTTAGACTAGCATCACTTTAAATGCCCAATTAAATACACAATGTTAGAAATGTACCATTTCTGAGACTGGGCAGCTGAGGGGAGAGTTTAAAAGCAGTATTTCATAGCAGGAGTTTCTGCAAATGCTGTCATCCAATGACTTAAAAGTACACTGGGCCATAACCTTGGACTTGGAAAATTTCAAGGAATATCTTTCCATCATCGCCACCTGTTTTAGGACCACGCCTTCATGGAAAAGCCCATTTCTCATTTCCACTCCTTGCACCAAGCCTAACGTAGTTTTAAGAACCATGGGCAAAGCCTGCTCTACCAGTGGTGATAAAAATGAGGCTGGGCTGAGCTGGGAGAGGGAAGGCTGGCACGGTTTCCCTCCCTGGCTGGTATAACTGCATTCTGATAAATCGTACTGTTAACAGGTTTTGTAAGGACACGGGGAAGGTCAAGGGCATGCATGCCTTTAGAAGCCAAGCAGAGATTCTTGGAGGCTTCAAAAACTAATTTAAAATATAAAATTCTTATCACAGAAGCCATACTTATTCATCATCAAAATTTAGCACATTAGTTATATCTTTCTATACACATACACATATATATATATATATATGCTGCTTTTTAACAAAAATGGGATTATTCTACAACATACATATTTCACTTAACAATATAGTATGGGCACTTTTTTGTGTATTAACATAAATCTACATCATTTTGGGGGCCTCCCTGATAGCTCAGTTGGTGAAGAATCTGCCTGCAGTGCAGGAGACCCTGGTTCGATTCCTGGGTCGGGAAGATCCGCTGGAGAAGGGATAGGCTACCGACTCCAGTATTCTTGGGCTTCCCTTGTGGCTCAGCTGGTAAAGAATCTGACCGCAATGCGGGAGACCTGGGTTCGGCCCCTGGGGTAGGGAAGATCCCCCGGAGAAGGGAAAGGCTACCCACTCCAGTATTCTGGCCTGGAGAATTCTATGGACTGTATAGTCCTTGGGGTCGCAAAGAGTCAGATACGACTGAGTGACGTTCACTTCACTCCACTCACCATGTGTAAAACAGTTAGCTAGCAGGAAGCAGCTGTGTAACACAGGGAGCTCAGCTTGGTGGTCTGTGATGACCTAGAGGGGTGGGATGTTGGGGAGCAGGGGGGCTCAAGAGGTAGGGGATATATGTATACTTAAAGATGGTTCACGTTATTGTACAGCAGAAATGAACACAGGATTGTAAAGTCATTTTACCCCAGTTAAATAACACAGGTTATGCTTTCTCAACTCCATCTTCAAGACAGCGGCAGCAGTGTCTGTGATCTAGTCAGCAACATGCAGCTCTTTGTCCACACCCAGGAGCTATACACTCTCCAGGTGACTGGCCAAGAGTCGCTCGCCCAGATCAAGGCTCATGTGCCTTGTTGGAGAGTGTCGCTCCAGGAGATCAAGTCCTGCTCCTAACAGGTACATCCCTAGAGGATGAGGCTACCCTAGGCCAATGTGGGGTAAAGCTCTGAGCACTCTAGAAGCAGCCGCCCACATGCTTGGAGGTAAAGTCCGTGGTTCTTCAGCCTGTGCTGGTAAAGTAAGATGTCAGACTTCCAAGGTGGCCAAACAAGAGAAAAAGAACACTGGCTGGGCCAAGAGGCATTACATTGTACAATGAGGGCTTTGTCAAGGTTGTGCCCACCTTTGGCAAGAAGGACCCCCAATGCCAATTGTTGAGTCTGCTATAATCTCGGCTTTCTCTAATAAAACCACTTAGCACAATAAAAAAAAAGGGGGGGTGTTGAAAACCAAATGAGTTAACTTATGCATGTGTGTATGTGCAGAGTGTGTTCATTAAGAGATGGATGTTGTATTTCTTCTTTTCCCCCAAACCAGCAAATAATTATAGTGCTTTCTCACTTCAGGAGGGGGGCCCATTGACTTGTCCTGGTGGCTGCCCTCTTTGTACAATTGGAGGAGGAGGAGAACGGTGGGGCAGGGAAGGGGTGATTCATTCACTTTGCTGTTTTGCTGGTGAGTCACGGTGTTTGACTGACCACCTCTGGCCAGGTTTGGAAGGAAGGCAGAAGATAGAATGGCAGAACTCACCTCACAGAGAGGCAAAAGAGAAGAGAGTTAATGGCCCAGATTCTATAACCAGTTCAGTGGGGTTGGAATCCCTGTCTCTATAAGCCCCAGGTTCATGCATTTGGCCTTCCTGTGCCTCAGCTTTCCCATCTACCAAAAATAGATGATGATGGTGCTGTAATGATGATGACAGAACCCACCATGCAGGGTTGCCTTAAAGATGAAATGAGTTAACATATATAAAACATTTAGAACTGTGTCTGGTACATGACAAGGGTTCACTCTTATTAGTCACACTGTATGGAATGAATAGAACAGACAGTCTGGGTCAGGAAGGTGTCCGAGATTGTTTCCCCTGCATCATCACCTGTGCCTGTGGACAGGTGGCAAAGAGCTTTGAATAGAGGCTTGTCCAAGCCCGCAGTCAGCACAGGGAGGTCAGGAACCTTTGATCCTTGACCTTTGTGTTTCTTGTTAAAATAGCACATTTGTAACTACAAGCAAAATCTGTCCTGAATCTCAGACTTGGGCTCCTTAATTGCTGCCCCCTCTGTGGAACCCAGGAGTCTGTAGGCTCCCTACCTTGACTGAACAAGAGCTGGAAAAAGGCAGCTAATAGAATCTGCTGAATTACCAAATTACCTGGGGTCGTTTTGGGATTGCAGAAAGATCATGGGAAAGACTGGTTACTAGTTTGGTGTTAAAAACCACCAGCTACTAAAGGAATAATCCTGCTTTGGGGGTGGGGCTACAGCCCCTTGAGCCAGCCAGGTGCAGCATTCAGGGACACAAGTGACCTGAGAACAGGTGCTTTGGAGAGAATTCTATGGCTAGTTCCTGGTGGCTATGTAGCTGTCTGTTAAAGGCTTAGAGCAAACACCAGAGAGAAAAATAAAATTTTTCTATAGGAAAAGATATTCTAATTTAATGAAAAATAATATACTAAAGTATAATATTAGGTTAGTGCAAAAGTAATTGTGGTTTTACATTGTTGAACTTTGCTGTTTGATATTGGAATGCATTCTTAAATAAATATGGTTATGTTACACATCATTTTAATGTGCATTTTTCACTTTATGTCTTTTGCTTTGACTTATTACTTGCTATGTATTTTACATTTATTTTATACTAGGGAAATGATGTTAGACAAAAAGCAAATTAGAGTGATTTTCTTATTTGAGTTCAAAATGGGTCATTAAACAGCATAGACAACTTGCAAGATCAGCAATGCATTTGGCCCAGGAACTGCCAATGAATGTACGGTGCAGTGGTGGTTCAAGAAGTTTTGCAAAGGAGACAAGAGCCTTGAAGATGAACAGTGGCTGACCATCAGAAGGTACCAATGACTAACTGAGAGGATCATCGAAGCTGATCCTCTTACAACCACTCGAGAAGTTGCCAAAGAACTCAACATCAATCATTCTACGGTTGGTTGGCATTTGAAGCAAGTTAGAAAGGTAAGGAAGCTAGTAAGTGGGTGCCTCATGAGCTGATTTCAAATAAAAAAAAAATTGTCATTTTGAAGTGTCATCTTCTCTCTTATTCAATGCAACAACAACAAACCATATCTCAATCAGACTGTGACGTGTGACAAAAAGTGGATTATACAGGATAACTAGTGATGACCGGCTCAGTGGTTGGACAAAGAAGAAGTCCCAAAGCCAGACTTGCCTCAGAAAACAGCCATGGTCACTGTTTGGTGGTCTGCAGCCCATCTGATCCACTACAGTTCTCTGAATCCCAGCAAAGTCATTATATCTGAGAAGTATGCTCAGCAAATTGATGAGATACACTGAAAACTGCAACGCCTGCAGCTGGCATTGGTCAACAGAATAGGCACAATTCTTCACCATGACACCTGACCACTCATTACACAACCAACACTTCATTTTTTTTTTTTTTTTTACAACCAACACTTCAAAAGTTGAATGAATTGGGCTACAAAGTTTTGCCTCATCTGCCATGTTCTCCTGACTTCTCACCAACTGACTGTCACTTCGTCAAGCATCTTGACAACTTTTTTGCAGGAAAATGTTTCCACAATTGGCAGGAGGCAGAAAATTCTTTCCAGAAGTTCACTGAATTCTGAAGCATGGATTGTTATGCTATAGGAATAAATGAAATTATTTCTTGTTGGCAAAAATGTGTTGATTGTAGTGGGCCCTATTTTGATTAAAGATGTGTTTGAGCCTAGTTACAATGATTTAAAATTCACAGCTTGAAACCACAATTACTTTTTCACCAACCTAATACTAGATTTAAAAAGTAAAACATGCTCACCATAGACAATTCAGAAAACAGAAAACATAATGAAGATATAAAGTTATTTTTGTGTGGTTCTTTTTTTGGTTCTTTACTTTTTTTTTTTAAAGAAAATTATATTTGCAGTACAGTTTTGAAGTTGTCATCATCATAACCATTCTGAAAGTTTTTTTTTATTAACTTAAAGCTATGCTAAATGTTATAAAAAGAATTTAAACATAACACCCTGACTCACCCTACAGAAATGTGTTACCAGGACTTCCCTGGTGGTCTAGTGGCTGAACGTCTGCCCACCAATGCAGGGGACACGGGTTTAATCCCTACTCCAGGAAGCTCCCACATGCCGTGGAGCATGGGGTCCATATGCCACAGCTACCGAAGCCCATGTGCCTAGAGCCCATATGCCCCAAAACAAGAAGAAGCCACTGCAATGAGAAGCCTGTGCACTGCAATAGAGAGCAGTCCCTGCTCACTGCAACTAGAAAAAGCCTGAGAATGGCAACGAAGACCCAGCACAGCCAAAAATAAATAAATATTTTTTTTAAAAACAGAACTGCATTATCAACATAGATACACCTAAGATATATCATGAACAAAATAAAAATATTTAAGCCTATACATGAAAAGACAGTGAAGAATTTATACATGACTAGAAAAAAAGCAGTTAATAGCATTTGTGTGGTTCTTTCTGGCCTTTGACTATGAATCCATAGTAGTATTTGATATAATTGAGATTATAAAGTATATTAAATTTTATATCTTGATTTTCACATATTATATTATTAGCACTTTTCCATGTCATTGAGTATGTTCTTCAAGATAACATTTTTAATAGCTGCAAAGTATCCTAGTACAAGGATGGACCATAATTCTTTTAACCATTATTAGACATTTAGACTATTTCCAATTTTTTTTTTACAGTTATGAACAATGCAACCCTAAGACTTTCATAGTTAAATATGTGTGTGTATTTCCGATTATGTCCTGAGGATAAAATCCTAGAACACGGACTTGCTAAGGTTCTACACTCTCCTACCATCAGGAAGAATGCAAAGCTTCCCCTGCAAGACCCCTTGGAAAGGAAGAGCAGGAGCGGAATGGCTGACACAAATCCAGAAAAATCCTACCAGGACATGGTGCTAAGAGGTAAGGCTCTGGGTGACGACAGGTGTAACCCTCTGGTGTCCATGGAGGGCTGCTCCGTCTAGGCTCTACTTTAGGGGCCTCTGTTCTTTAGGCCCCAGGCTGCTGTATTAGAAATGCATTTCAGATTACTTTAAGCAAAAGGGGAGTCAACTGGAAGAACACTGGAGTATATCTCAGGTAATCAAAAAGAAGGGTGTGTAACCCAACCATGGGAAGGGCAGGGACACTGCTGAGCCTCAGAGGAAACAGGGCCCAGGGAGTCAAGTATATCTGCACTTCCCCATCAGGTACCTACTCCCGGACCAACCAGCCAAGCCAGGAGGACAGGCTCTGTAAGAACATGAAAGCTCCCACATATGGGCTTCTCAGAAGATAGGGATGCTACTCCAGGAAGAAAATGAAGGGCAGAGGCTTTTGGGGTCTTTTTTCAAGTTGAGATAACATAATGGACGTGGGACTGCCTGTTATTGGGACCTGTCATTGTCACAGGCCCTGGAAAGGTCTAGGAGTGGGCTATCTTTAGTCAGTTTTTCTCAAGAATTTAGGAAAGAATATTCTCTTTCTTTTGGGCTTGTCTTTCCTTGTTTCTTCCTGCTCTTGGGTGGTGAATCCTTTAGGACCAAGATTAGAAGATGGGCCTTGAGGACAGAGGTGAAGGTGGTCAGTATAGGGGTAAGTGTTAGCGCAAAGGTACAAAATGAACATTGTGGCTCCCAAAAGCTCCAGCCCAGCTTAGTAGGCCTGGAAGAGTCCATGCAGGGATCTGGGACCAAAAATCAGTACAAAAGCCAAGGCTTGTGTGGAGTGTTCCCAGAGCACACCTCCCTCCCTGCACCAGCAGAAGACTGAGGATGTAGCGGTGAGGAGTCCTGGCCAAATATCTGTCCATTTCTTTATGAACAACAGAAAGGGAAGCACATTTTTAGGGCTTTTGAAACATGCTACCAAATTACTGTCCTGAAAATCACACCAGTTCACACCCTGCCTGGAAGCAGCCCAAGAGTCCAACCCCGGGGGGTTCTTGCCAATCCTGGACACAGCACCATCTCAATCAACTACAATTAGCACCCAATGTTCTGCACAGGATAGAGTTTTCCAGAGACCCAATCAATCAAATATAATAATCACCATCATATAATGCCACTGGATAAAACATTGTACTGGTTCCTTCTATGCAAAGTTTTTACATAATTTTGGTATAGCTTTTTTTTTTTTAAGATAAGAAATTGCTTGGGGACTATTTCCAAATGATATAGAATTCAGAAGGCTTCCCTGGTGGCTCAGTGGCAAAGAATCCGTCTGCCAGGGCAACAGACGTGGGTTTGATCCCTGATCCAGGAAGATCCCACACACCGCAGAGCAACTAAGCCTGTGCATCACAACTACTGAGCCTGGTCTCTGGTACCCCGGAGCCACAGCTACTGAAGCCCATGCACCGCAACAAGAGAAGCCACCAACTAGACAGTAGCCCCCACTCACCGCAACTAGAGAAAAGCCCATGCAGTAATGAAGGCCCAGCATAGCCAAAACTAAATAATAAAATTTTTAAATTTTTTAAAAAAAATTCAGAAAGATTTCTTCAGGAAACTTTTGTTTTGCTGTGCTTTTTTCTCATGCTGAAGTTTCTGTCTTGATCACAGGCATTAGTGTTTGGGTGTAGCTTTTCTGTTTTTTTTTTTTCGGGGATTGGGATCCTTTTTTTCAAAACTGGACAAACATGGATGAACGCTTCATTGTGAGTGCTGCCTGCCAGGGCTTCCCTAAACAAACATGATGTGATTGGCAACGGGCCATAGGACATGAAGAGCACACACCAATATGCAGAGATTGATATTACCTGACAAACTTGTTTGTAGTTTCACAATTGGATCAAAGCATGATAGAGTTGGAAGGACCTTCGGAGACCATCTATTCCAAGCTTCTCCACCTAATCTACCCATACTTACAGATAGAGGGAGGGGCTATAAGTGGCTTGTCTGTGGTTATACATGCAGAATAATTGATCTAAAATAAGGTGTGGGGTATTTCTTGGCAGTCTAGTGGTTAGGACTCCACCTCCTCATCCCCAAACCTGGGTCTGAGTGAAAGGTAAACATGCATATAAGTAAGAATTTAAGTTTTGTATTTCTTATGTCCAAATATTTTAATACACATAGAGAATGACCAGTAAGTCAAGCACAATACAGCCAGGAAAGACCTGTGTGCAAGTATTTTGCAGTTTCAGGACTCCACCTCTTAGTGAGGAGAAGTTAAGCTTGAAGGAGATTTCACTACAGACCAGTGGTTAACATACAAGTGTAAACACAGCTCTGACTATGGTATTTGTTAATAATTGTTCTTTGTTAGTGGCTTTTGGCTCAGATTCATTCTGCACCAGGTAAGGCTGCTAAATTCAAGGTCACAAAACTGAGTTCAATGCAATGCTCTACTTCTTTGCTAACTGTGATCCTTGATAATGACCTCCTGAATCTCAGTTTTCTCATCTTTAAAGTTGGGATAATAATATTGGCCTTATAGGTCAGAAGATAGTGGATTTAAATATATATAGTGACGGGACTTTGCTGGTGGTCCAGTGGCTAAGATTCCTCCCTCCCAACACAGGAGGCCTGGTCAGGGAATTAGATCTCACATGCTGCAACTAAGACCCGGAGCAGCAAATTAAACAGAATGAAAAAAAATGTATATAGTCTTGTGACCACCACACCTCTGCCAAAGACATCCTTTTTCTAATCCCTGGAATCTGTGAATGCTACCTTCTATGGAAAAAGGATATTTGTAGATGTTATTAGATTAAGGAACTTGAGATGAGAAGATTATCCTGTATTAATGAGGACAGCCCTAAATATTAATACAATCACAAATATCCTTATAAGAGGAGGGCAAACAGAGATTTGACTACAGATGGAAGACAGAAGGCAGTGTGACCACAGAAGCTGACATGAGAGCGATGAAGCCACAAGTCACGGTAAGCCAGCAGTCACCTGAGGCTGGAAGCAGCAAGGGAAACATTCTCCCCTGTGGCTTCCCAGAGGGAGAGTGACCTGGCCAACACCTTGACTTTGACTCGGTGAAATGGACTCTGAACTTTAGGCCTCCAGACCTGTGAGAGAATAAGTATCTGTTGTTTTAAGCCACTGAGTCTGTGGTAATTTGTTACAACAGCCACAGGAAGGTAATATAGATTCCACTGAAATAAGAGGATTGTTGGAGTTACAGCTCCTATGGGGTCTTAGACTTTCTCCAAAGCCTGACAGTTCCATGAAAGTGACAAAAATGTAAATTCCAGGTTGCTATGATCGAGAGAAGAAAAGTAAGCTTCAGGAGAAGTCAGAGGCCCTAGTTAACTTCGGAGCTGAGGTGGCCTGATGCGGGCTTGAGAATTCTTCACAGGAGACAGAGATGTTTGCAGATGCCTTTCAGGCAAAGCATTCTTTCTTCAGTGACTCTACATAGCTTGAGAGTGAGGTTCCAGAGGGCTTTAAGGGGTGAATGGGACTTCCCTGCTTGGAAGAGAGGCAGAATTCTGTTAGTTTTGAAGAGAGTGAGGGGACAGAATGAGCAAGTTGCAGAAGGCTGAATGCCTGTTGGTGGCTCAGCAGTAAAGAATCCACCTGCAAGGCAGGAGGCATAGGAGACTCGAGTTTGATCCTTGGGTCCAGAAGATTCCCTGAAGCAGGGAATGGCAACCCACTCCAGTATTCCCGCCTGGGGAATCTCATGGACCGAGGAGCCTGGTGGGCTATGGTCCATAGGGTTGTAAAGATTCGGATACCACCGAAGCAACTTAGCACGTGCACACACGCGTCATTTCTTTCAACCCCTTCCTTCTTCATTCAAGTTACAAAAAAAAAAAAAAATCACAAAATGCTGGGTATAATGAATCTTTCCCCAAAAACTTTATTGTGGAAATTTTCAAATATACAGAAAAGCAAAAAAAAAAAAAAAAAGGAAAGCAACCAGCCATATACCTAGATTTTCCAACTAACATCTTATCACATCTACTCATCTGTTCATTCTTCTAGCCACATCAGTCCATCTTATTTTTTAACATGCTTCAGGGCTCAGTACACTGCTAAACATCTCAATATGCATCTCCACCATTAGCTAGAGTGGTTTTAGTGGATTTTTTGGTGCAAACCACAGAAAGAGAGCTTGAGTTTGCTTCTGAACTGACATGGGGAAGAAATAGGCCAGCAGAGTGGACACAAATGTAAGAGGAAGAAGTGTAAAGACATAACGCCAGGGAGGGCACTGAAATTTGGGAAGGGGGTTGGTTTCCTGTAAGATCAGGAGTTGGATTAGAAGAGCAGTTTAACCACATCCCATCTGATGTCCAAAACACATTCCTACAGGCGAAGGTCCAGTGGTTATGCTATGTGTATCGGCAGATGAGGCTGACATGGTACTTATGATCCCAACAATCTTTTCCAGGTTGGACATGTAGTAACCTCATCAGTGCGAAAGTTTAAAGGAAAAAGATCTTTGATTTTTAAAAGTATCACCAGAAGGAGAAGAAAGAAGAGGAAATAAATATTTGAAGAAATGACAGAGAACTTCCTCAAATTAATGTTACAGACACCAAACCACAGATACAGGAAGTACAGAGAATACCAAGCAAGATAAATGTCAACAAAAACTACACTTAAGCATATCATATTCAAATTACAGAAAAGAAAAGATAAAAAATCTTCCAAAAAGGTCAGAGGAAAAAAACACCTTACCTATAGAGCAGTCAAGAAGAATTATATCCAGCTTCTCCTCAGAAGTCATGCAAGCAAGTGAATGGTGTGAAATACTTAAAGTATTAAGAGGAAAAAACACCAACTTAGAGTTCTCTATCCTGTGAAATTATTCTTCAAAGGTGAAGGAGAAGTAAAAACTTTGTCTAAGGCAAACAAAAATTGAATCTGTTGCTAGGAAAGCTGCCTTAAAGAAATGTTAAAAGAAGTTCTTTAGAGAGAAGGAATCGTCCAGGGAAGAAATTCGTCTAGGATTTCTCTGGTGGTAGATAAGAATCCGCCTGCCAATTAAGGGGACATGGATTTGATTCCTGGTCCAGAAAGATTCCACATACCTTAGAGTAACTAAGTCCATGTACTGCAACTACTGAACTCATGTGCTGCAACTACTGAAGCCTGCACGCCTAGAGCCTGTGCATCGCAACAAAGAGTAGCCCCCACTCCCTACAACTAGACAAAGCCTGCAGGCAGCAACCAAAAGTAAATAATTCTTTTTTAATTTATTAAAAAAAAATTCAGGTTTAGGAAAAGAAGAATGTTAGAAAAGGAGTATTTAAAGGTAAAATTATTTCACATTCCTGAAATAAAACATGCTCATGTGCATACATACACACACATAATGTGTGTTTTTAACAGAGTATCTTGCCTGGAAGGAAGGATGACTCAGAACTGTGAGGGAAAGGGAAGGGGGAGTTCCCAGGAAGCAGGGAAACTGGTGAACAGTGACTTGGCCCAGGGATGGATGAGGGTTTTTGCTTCTGCCTAGGCTGGGAGCCTGCCCTCTCCTGGGTGGGGAGAGAGGAAAGAGGAAGGCCCAAACCTGCCCACAAGATGACATCCTGTCCAGCCAGAAGCTGGACATTTGGCTTTCCAGGTGGCAGTCTCACTCAAGACCAGAGGAGAGAAAAAAGCATCAGAAGCCACGTGAAGGAGACCTCTGACCACAGGAAGCAGCAACATTACTGAGGCCATGAGCCAGGGGCCACCAGAGACCCCGTGAGAACTGGGGATGGTGAAGGTTTCAGACACCCCAGGATGACTCAGCCTCAGAGCAATGGACCAGCAGCAACTGCAGACCCAGCTCTCTGCTTGAGCTTGCCACCATTTGGTCTTGCCTGCACCTCTAGCTTGATGCAGCCTGAAGAAGGGGAGGAAGGAGAAGTTTATGATTCATGGCTGTCCCGTCTGTTTTTTTGTGCCTCATTAGCCAAAACAGAGGAATCCCAAGGCTGGAGATTTGAACCTCAAAGTTCTCTGCTCAGGAGAACCGAAATGGAGCAGGAGGGCACGGGTTGCCCTATGTGGCAGAGGTGCAGGGAATGGGAAACAATGGGAAAGGCCTGTTGGGTTGACCTTTCAGGGACTCACCTGCCTCCCTTCAGAGCTGAACATGTCTGCAGAGACAAAGACAGCTTGGGTCCTTCCTGCCAGGGACTCTGGTGCCAAAACACAGTCTCCCTCTGCTTGGTCATCTGCCAAAGGTGACGGGATTGCTTAGTTCAGAACCTGTATGATGGTTGAGGCATTTGCCTGAGTGATGTCACAGCACCAGCAAGCCCAATGGCAGGGATGGAATTTGCCACGTCAGTGGAAGGAACTTTTGAGTTGGTGCTGGCAGTGCTAGTGTTGGGTCTGGTTCTGTCACACACCTTTGTGTGACGTGGTGGGTCATCTCATCTCTCTGTGTCTCAGAAGAGACCATTCATTACCTTCAGATCATTCAGACCAGCCAACTCTTTCTGCAGAGGGCGGAGAGAGAGAGGAGCATGATTATGCCAGGTGGGAGGGTGGGGGTGCCCCTATCCTTAGAGCTACTACCCCCAGACTGTGAGGTGGAGAACACTCCCACAAAGGCATAATCATAACAGATCAGATGTGGCCCAACACGTAAGGGTGTCAACATGTGAGACTATGGTGGGATGGGCTGCCCCGTGGCCAAGGTGGGATAGCAACAGGCCTCTAAGGACTGGCAGGACTGGGCCTGGGGCTGTTCAGAAAGCTTTCCTGGGAAGCTGTGAGTGGGCTCAACCTTCTCTCTATCAGCCTATACTTCTGCCCATGCCAGAGAACTGAACTTAAAAAAAAAAAAAAACTTTTCTCAAACTTTGGCTTGTGTTAGAATCACTTGCATGACCTGTTAGAACACACATTTCTGGGTCCCACCCAGGTTTCTGATTTGGCATGTCTGGAGGGGACCCTGAGAATATATTTTTCTAACCTGTCCCCAGGGGCTGTTGCTGATATAGAGTTTGAGAATCACTGAACTAGGGGGGACACTTTTATTTTATGTGACATCATGGTAGAAACTCTATGTTATCATCTCGTGTAACATTCACCACGAACTTGCTGGGTAGATTCTGGGCAGTCTGTGAAATTCTGTTATGAGTGAATGTGTCCCCTGAAAAGATACAGTGAAGCCCTGACTCCTAGTATCGCAGAATGTGACCTCACTTGAAAATAAAGCTGTTGTAGATGTATTAGTTAAGATGGGGCCCTATCAGAGCAGGGTGAGCCTTTCATCTGATATGACTGGACACACACAGAGGGCACAAGGCCATGTGAAGATGGAGACACAGCAAAAACAGACAGGGGACAGTGCAGGCAGAGACTGCACAGATGCTTCTACAAGTTGAAGGGTGCAGAAGATTGCCAGCAAACACCAGAGGCTGGAAGAAGCAAGGGAGGATTCTCCCCTCCAGGGTTCAGAAGGAGGATGGCCCTCTGATACTGTGACTTCCGACTTGTAGCCTCCAGAACTGTGAGACAGTACATGCCTGTTGTTTAGGGCTCCCAGCTTGTGTTCCTTTCTTAGAGTAGCTCTAGGAAACTGATACACACTGGAAACCAAACTGGCCTTCAGCTGTTCTCTCCAGATGACTCTGCTGTTCCTCAGAGATGATGTCTCCAGCTGGCAAGACCAGGAAACACTTCCTGAGCCAAAGAGAGCTCTGGACATGAGGTGGCCTGGCGCAAAAACATTGCCCCATGGGGATGCTCCATTCTGGACAACGACAAACTAGCTCTGTCAGACCCTTCAGGTAAGGACTGCAAGCATGATAGGGAGATAACAAGAAGTACCAGAAGGAGCAGTGGGGGCCTTTGGCTGACAAGTCACTGAAGCTACAGCCACCTCCTTAATGAATATGGGACCCTCCCTAGCCTCCATGAAGTAGCTGCCAGCTCAGCCTTGGAGACACCCTGTCCTTCCTAACAACACACTTCTCCACCTCATCTGAGGTCTCCTATGGGTTTCTCTTTGCAATCTGGAAGAACTTAAATAAGAATAATATTAAAAAAAAAACACTGTTCCCACTTTATGGTTGAGCAAATTGAGACTAAGAAAGGTCAGATAACTAATCCAAGGTCACATGGCTAATAAACAGCAAACATGGGACTTGAACCCTGTATCCTGAGAAATCTATATGCAGGTTAAGAAGCAAAAGTTAGAACCAGACATGGAACAACAGACTGGTTCATAATTGGGAAAGGAGTACATCAAGGTTGTATATTGTCACCCTACTTATTTAACTTATATGCAGAGTACCTCATGTGAAATGTCAGGCTGGATGAATCACAAGCTGGAATCAAGATTGCCAGAAGCATTAACAACCTCAGATATGCAGATGATACCACCCTAATGGCAGAAAGGGAAGAGGAATTCTTGATGGAGGTTAAGGAAGAGAGTTGAGAAAGCTGGCTTAAAACCCAACATTCAAAAAACTAAGATCATGGCATCCAGTCCCATCACTTCATGGCAAATAGAATGGGGAAAAAGTGGAAGCAGTGACAGATTTGATTTTATTGGGCTCCAAAATTACTGCAGAACAGTGGCTGCAGCTATGATTAAAGTGACTGCAGCAATTAAAAGACACTTGCTTCTTGAAAGAAAAGCTATGACAAAGCTAGACAGCATACTAAAAAGCAGAGACATCGTTTTGCCGACAAAAGTCTATCTAGTCAAAGCTATGGTTTTTCTGGTAGTCACGTTGGATGTGAGAGTTGGACCATTAAAAAAGGCTAAGTGCTTAAGAATTGATGTTTTCAAACTGTGGTGCTGGAGAAGACTCTTAAGAGTCCCTTGGACAGTAAGAAGATCAAATGTATCAATCTTAAAGGAAATAAATCCTGAATATTCATTGGAAGGAATGATGCTGAAGCTGAAGGTCCAATACTTTGGCCACCTCATCTGAGGAGCCAACTCATTGGAAAAGATCCTGATGCTGGGAAAAATTGAATGCAGGAGAAGGGGGCAATAGGGGATGAGATGTTGGATGGCATAATTGACTCAATGGATGGAGTTTGAGCAAACTCTGGGAGATAATAAAGGACAAGGAAACCTGGCGTGCTGCAGTCCATGGGGGCATAGAATCAGAAATGACTTGGAGACTGAATGACAATTCATTCATCCCTCATGGGAAAGGCCCAAGTAGAATTTCTTGGCATGGGTAGGTTCTCATGTTAACTTTTCACATTTCGATCAATGCCCTCTAAAGAGCACAAGATGGCCACACCATGGGCCCCAAGGAAGGTTATCTAGCAGGTAGTGACCTTGATAAGCTACTTAAAGGTGATCATTCCCTCTCTGGCTTTGGAGCCCAGAACAGGAGTCAATCCTGAATGTCTGCATGCATTTCTCCAATAAGCATTTGTTAAATACTTTCTGTGTTTCCCAGCCTGTGAGTGTTAATGGTCCATGTAACTCTTTCTTTTGAGGCATTATCCTTCCAACTCTTAACCACTAGCACAGAACCCACCTCCCCAAGCAACCAATATGATTTATAATACTGAGGAATTCGTACAAGAAAGGGATGTCTCAGGGAGCTTAACCCAATGCTCTGTTACAACCTAGAGGGGTAGGAAGGGATGGGAGATGGGAGGAGGTTTCAGGAGGGAGGGTGCATATGTATACCCATGGCTGATTCATGTTGATATATGGCAGAAGGCCAACAGAATGCTGTAAAGCAATTATCCTCCAATTAAAAAAAAGAAAAGAAAGGGGTGTCTATCTCATTTGTCCACGTATAGTTTGAGAAGGGCATACTCCTCACATAGCTCTCACATATCAGCTTCAGCAAGGGAAAAAGCAACTCAAATTTTCTGGTGACTAATGAGTCCTTGGCATATCATAGGTGCTCAACAAATATATATTGATTAGATGAAAGAATTTGGTCAACTTTCAATTAGGAAATAACAGATCATCAAAATCTGTTGTAAAGTCATCTCTTCATCATTTCATTCACTCATCCAAGAAATAGCTGCAGTATACCAACTACACATCAATTAAAAAAAAAAAAAAAAGAAAGGAAGAAATATCTGTGGGCCCTTGCTTTGTGTCAGCAACTGATAATGCAAAAGTCTCTACCCTTGAGAAGGTCAAAGAATAATCCACATAGAGGGTTCCTGGACACAAGTTCTAAATGACTCTGGGGAAGGGTAATCAGTCTTAACTTTTCCTATGGTGGACTGTGTTTAATTACTGGGCAGTTTTCCTTTGAGGGAAGCACCATATTTAAGTATGGGAGTTCAGTCATCTCCACTCTGCCAGTCACTATCTAGTGACCTCTAGTTACCCAACCTCCCCACAGCCTCTGTCTCCTCTGTTAAGTGGAGGTAATAATAACACCCACCTGAGAGCGGTGCTGTGGGGCTTCAAGGAGAAAATGAGAAAACCCACATTAATCACTTCACTCAGTTTCTGACACATAGTAAAAACACATTTAACGTACATTTACAGGCTGAACTCTTCGTGGAAAGGGACTCATTTAGGCTCTTTGTTAACTACCTGAAGGGAAAGGCCAATCACATGAGCAGTTGGACTGATAATGACCCTTCATGGGGACACAGCTCAAAGGTGTTCTTGGAGCACCATGGAGATCCAACTTTGTGACAAGATGCCTTGAGAAACTCCGCTGGACATTGGCTTTCCCTGAAGGCTCATAATGTGCATTAGAAAACTAAGGATGTCCAGAGAGTTATAGTTAAACAAAATCAATCTGTTTAAGTTTGTTTAGATCAGTGTTTTCCAATCTTTCAGGCCAATAAGATACACTGGAAAAGCCTGAACTCATGAATTTAGACTTGGAAGGAAACTCTGGGCAGAGCGAGCTGCTTGGGTCCTGAGTGCCAGCCTCTCCTCTGGGACTTTCCCTTCCCCTTGGGGTCCCCTGACTTTACTATGTGTTGTTATCCCATTGACTGCAAGGGCTATTCTGACATTTCATTAAATTTCTTTGGTTTCTCCTGGTAGAGCTGATACTGGCTGAAATATTACAAAAATTTTACTAAATACCTCTAGAAAAATACAAAGAAACATTAAGAAACACAATTTCTAGGGTGCAAGCCCCTGATCCCACCACAGCCTAATGCTCTCAGGCAGTCTCCTTAAAACCCTGGCTGAGCTATCTTCTTTTGATCCCCAAAGAGCTGCATAAATCTGTATGCATACTAATTGGCAATATGAAATCTGTATTCTCTTGGTCAAATTCAACCCTAATCTTGAAAGCCAGCAGCCCCTAACACTGGTCCCACATTGGTCTTGGGGGCCACTGCTGCCTCTTTTGGGGGTTCCCAGGTGGCGCTAGTGGTAAAGAACATGCCTACCAATGCAGAAGATGCTAGTTTGACCCCTGGGCTAGGAAGATCCCCTGGAGGAAGGCATGACAACCCACTCTAGTATTCTTGCCTGGAGAATCCCACCAACAGAGGAGCCTGGTGGGCTGCAGTCCATGGGGTCACAAAGAGTCAGACATGACTGAAGCAACTTAGCAAGCTCTGCTTTTTTAAAACAGAGTGTCTAACTTGGGCCCCTGAAGCGCCCCTAAACTAACTGACAAATGGACACTGGGCTGGTCCAGTCAAATAAGCTCAGGTATAACACACAGGAAGGTAACACAGAGATAAGGCAACTGGATGATTTGACTCACAAGGTCAGTCTATTGAGGTTTTAGCTTGTTTACCAGCAGAATGTTAGAAATGATGGATTTATCCAATCCATGACTATGCTAAAAGCCCAGAGCTGGGACCTCCCCTTCAGATGATAACTCAAGTTAACCAGATTATTTTTTAACATAACAATTAAAGTTAAAATGCTATGTAGAAACTTCTTTGTAAAAGAAAATCAGGGTTGAATTATTTAACAATTAAAAAATCTGTATAAACAGCATATCCACCCATCATCTCCATAGAAACAGTAGGTATAAAGCACGACTCTGGCCTTTGGCAATTTCAAGTTCCACCTCTTCCCTGTTATCCCAACATTATTCTTGAAATCCCAGGATCTCACCCTCGATGGATGAAATGAAATTATTTAACTCCTCATTGAGTTTGTTCTTTTTTGCTTCACACACAGAAAATACTCCTTTTACACAGAGACAGTTGGTGTTTTTATCTAAGGTCTGGGGTTATTTCCAGGCATTCTGGGAGACCAGCAGAAAGGCAGAAGGGAGCACATCTTATGGGTGAGCTAAATGACCTTCTCTTACTGAAACACAGCCAAAAGTTCATTATAAATGGTCACTCTCTCAAAATATAAAAACTATGGGGCTTCCCTGGTGGTCCAGTGGTTAAGAATCCACTTTGCAACGCAGCTTCCCTGGTGGCTCAGACGGTAAAGCTTCTGCCTGTAGTGCGGGAGACCTGGGTTCAATCCCTGGGTTGGGAAGATCCCCTGGAAAAGGAAATGGCGACCCACTCCAGTACTCTTGCCTGGAAAATTCCATGGACTAAAGAGTCTGGTAAGGCTACAGTCCATGGGGTCACAAAGAGTTGGATACGACTGAGCGACTTCATTTCACTTTGCAATGCAGGAGACGTGGGTTCCGATCCCACATGCCTTGAGACAGCTAAGCCCGTGCACCACAAGCATTGAGCCTGTGCTCCTGAGCCTGGGAACCACAGCTCCTGAGCCTTTGAGCCCAGTGCCCATGCTCTGCAACAAGAGAAGCCACCGTAATGAGAAGCCCACACTCTGCAATGAAGAGCAGCCCCCACTTGCTGAAACTAGAGAAAGCCTATGCACAGCAATGAAGAACAGTCATAAATAATAAATAAATCTCAAAAATAAAGCAAGAAACTATGGGAGCATCAAAATATCAGCCCTTAGAAGCCAGAATTTCTCATGGGATTGTAGATTTTGTGGCCATGCAAGGAAATCTGGAAAAAAAGTCCTTCCAGAGACATAGAGGAAGATGGCAGCTAATACTTCAAATGTTTATTATTTGCAAAAACTTTCTTAACCCTCTTAGCTCTTTGATACTAAAAGGGAAGAGGGAGGCTTGGAGATCATGGGTCTCTTTCCTCAATGTGCCAGCACCCAGGGACCCTCAAGGCTACACTCTAGAGCCCTTTTCTCCTCTGAACACTCCTCTGTACGTGGCAGGCGCTGCTGAAGAGCTGTGAACAGTGATTAAGACCCTTTCCCATCACTAAACCTCCACCAAGTCTTCAGGGCAATACCTGCCCAGAGAGATACCAGGCTCTAGGAGATGGTAGTTGTGCAGGGAAAGGATTTCTTTCAAAATTTAAAAGATAAAAATATGCTGAAGCAGACAGCTGTGTTGTCCTTAATGCTGAAATGTTACCCCATTTTTCTCTGATGACCATACCTCCTAAAAACTTCATTGGGGATGAGATGGAGCAAGAGTTCAGTTCACTGAGGTTCCATCATGGGGCAGGCTCTGTAGCAGGCACTAGAGATACGGAGATATGTGAATCCTACTCCCAGGGGGCTCAGGAACCCATGGACACATCAGAGATGAGCAGACATGTCAACACCACAGAGTAAGTGGTGGGAAGGGAGCACAAACAGGGAACATCTGGTAGCCTTCCACAGTCTCCGCTCACAGGACTTCCTCTCACAGTGCCAATTAGGAACAGAAACAACTAGGGAGACTTCTCAGGGATAAATCCTCACCTGGGGAGCCTTGTGACAGCCATCATTTCCAAGCATTGTCAAGGTCTGTCTTTGTCTTTCCTGCATCCCTTCCTTCTTATATTGGTAACAAAAAAACCAGATGCCCTCTGAAAATTTCTCCTTCTCTGTTTTATCAGCCTTGATGGGGTATTAGGCATCCCTGCCCCCACTGTTAGTCCATGCCTGAACAAGGATTTGGTATGAGACCCCAAGCAAGATCCTCCAATCAATTTAAATCTCATACTTAAACAAAGAGGAACCAGTCAGAGCTGATTTCTTCCTGATAACAACAACCTGAAGGGTCATCTATTAATTAATTCCTACCACCTGTGTCCAGGCAGAACTCAGCTCTATTCCTTCTTAAGATCTGGTATGCTTAGTTTCTGTGTGTGAGTGTTTTTTTTAATTTATGCGGGACACTTCTATAACCTTCCATTAATTTTCTTATATCCTTAAGTAGCCAGAGTCGAGTTTGTGTTGCCAGCAAGCAAAGAACCCTAATGCAATAGTTCACTGCACACCAGGGACATGAGCCTGACAGACCCCAGAGAGACAGGCACCCTGCTGGCATTCTGCAGGTGAGCAGACTGGTGCCAAGAACCTTGCATACCTGAGGACCACAGTCAGTCCCTGCTGGAGCCAGCGTTTGACTCAGAACCAGAACCCCAAACCTAGGCTTTCTCCTATTCATCCCTCCATGTCACCAATACATTGCCCTGACATTTAAGGGCAGACTGCTGCTTCTAGATTTCACGTCAATATGATTTATGGTTCACAAAATGTTTCCACACACAACAACAGCACGTGTAATCCTCACAGCCACCTAGGAGGAGGTAGATTAAATACCCTGACACTGGAAAACAGACTGACCCCGAGTCTGGTCAGCCTCAGTGTTTTTTTCCCTGCTTACAACCTTTCTGTGACCCAATGCAACCAGCAAACGAGGGTCAAAAGCTTCGGCATGGTGTTCACGTGCTTTGAGCTTCAGAATCTCAGGACGACACTCCTTTTCTGTACTTGGAACTCCAACCATACAGAACTTCGAGCAGTCCCCCAAACCCGCCAGGCCGTCCCACACCTGTGTACCCTCCCCCGATGTGGATGTCACCTTCCCAAGCTGGCTCCCAAGTCGCGACTCGCGAACGTTTACTTATCCTCTGCACCGAGCACACCCTTCCCATCTCATGTCTGGCGACCCCCTGCTCACCTTTCCAGACTCAGAGGAAACTCCTCTTCCTTTAAGAAACTTCTCATGTGTCTCCTGTCCCCAAGAAGAACCCACACCCCCGCTATTTCCTGGGCAGGAATCTGGGGTGCTCCAATATTATCTGACATGGTGGTAAACATAGCATTCCACCGCAAAGATCATTCCCCTCAGTCCCGCAGGCCCATCCCTCTTGATGCTGACTGGTCAGAAGTGGCCACAGGATTATTAAATCCCATTTCTGATTTATTAATGCTCTTTTTTCTGCACCTGAACAGCCTCAGGAACGGGGCCATTGTTCTCACACACAACCAGCTTCTGTGCAAGCCTCGGGACTGACGCGAGTTCTCCCCGAACAACTTACCTGTTGGATGGAGGAACTGATGGAGCCTGCTGACGCCCTCGTGAGAGTCCAGCCTGAGACCCGCAGAAGTTGATCCTTGCTCTAGAGTGCCTGGGGGAGGAGGGTAGGGTGGGGGGTGTCCTGCTGTCCTCCAGAGGCTCCCAGGAGGCTGGACCTTCCTTGTTAGGCACCCCTGTGTAGCTATACCTTCGTTCTGCTCCCGTCTGGACCTCACCACTACCACTTCCACACTCAGAATGTCTCCGACCAACGGCCCTTTATGCCACAGGCGGTATAACTTGCTCACTGATTAGCCCTGAGCAATTATCAGATCACAGCTGAGCATTGTTAGTTCACAGGCTTATGCAGCTATCCCACCCTCTTAAGGCTATTTGCACATCCACAGGAGATTCCTGGAGGCATCAGGCTTTCTCAAGTTTTTCTAATTTGCCAGGCATTGCACTGGATGATTTTACATATTTTATCTCATTTAAATCTCACAGCAATTCTGTAATAATTATTAATTCCCATTTTGTAGATGGGGTTGCCGAAGCTCAGAGAGCTTAAGAAACTTGCCGAAGGTCACACAGGTAATAATGGGAGCTGGGATTCAAGGCCATTCTGACTGGGTCCAGGACTCCATTGAGGGTAGGGAGAGGGTACTGTCTGCGGCCTGCTTCAATAACTGCAGAGATGTCTACCTGTCTTCTCCTCTTTCTGATAAGCAAGTTCTGTTTGTTTACCTTCTCCTACAAAAGGGCAGCACCAACAACTCCCATTTACAACAATGCCTTTCATAATATTCTAGCATTTTCCGTCGAGGTGTGGTAAGAGAGCAAGAGCTGACGGTCTTGCGGGGCACTGAAGAAGGTTCTAATCCCCAAGAAGGAAAAGTGAAGAGGACTCCGATTCCTGAGCACTGTGAACAACAGGGTTTTGTTTTTTTTTTTATCTACAATACCGACTCTAAATATATTTTCCAAAGTTTATAGGCAAAGAGGAAGTCTTTTGTACAATCATGAAAATCACACAAAAATGCCAAAAATTTCTAAACTGACCTAAGATTCAAACTATAAAATGATAGAAAATTTACATTTTAGAATCAATTTGTTGTTGTTCAGTTATTCAGTCATGTCCGATTCTGTGACCCCCATGGACTGCAGCACGCCAAGCTTCCCTGTTCTTCACTATCTCGCAGAGTTTGCCCAAACTCATGTCCATTGAGTTGGTGATGCTATCCAACCATCTCATCCTGTTGTCCCCTTCTCCTCCTGCTTTCAATCTTCCCCAGCATCAGTGTTTTCTCCAGTGAATTGGCTCTTCGCATCAGGTGGCCAAAGTATTGTAGCTTCAGCTTTAGCATCAGTCCTTCCAATGACTATTCAGGGTCAATTTCCTTTAGGATTGACTGGGTTTGATCTCCAGGATGTTTGCAATTTTTCTTTGATGTTTGAACTTTTCAATTTGGTACCTCAAGATATTCAGTTTAAATGTTGAACAATATAGTACTATTAAAGTATGGTTGATTGACATTACTGAAGCTATAATAAACATCACTGGCTAAGTATTTATTCTCCTAAAATTTTTGAAAATATTGCTCTTCTTTTTTATAGAAAATAATAATCCATTATGCTTTCTAAGAAATTGCCTCTATCAATATATTCTAGATATCTTGCTTCTATTTCACTATTATTTTAAATTCTCAGTATCCTCCTTATCTTGTCTATTTCAATAGAAGTTCATATAGTGATTTAATATTTTCTCTTCTTTTTTTTTTTGATTCATGTCAATGTATGACAAAAACCACTACAATATTGTAAAGTAATTAGCCTCCAACTAATAAAAATAAATGGAAAAAAAAAAAAAAAAACACGACAGAGTTTTGAAAAGACCGAAGAGGGCATCTCTGCAATCCGTCTCAGCCGCTTCATCATGTGGGGGCCTGCGGTGCAAGGGGACCAATGACCACCAGGTGGCAGCAGAGAACAAGTCAGTGGCCGGCCGGGTGCTAAACTCCAATCCCGAGTCTGGGGCACGGGAAGTGCAGAGTCACGCCCACACGCAAGGCAGGTCTGAACTGGGCCAAAGGGGTAGTGGGTACGGCAATCTTGTAGTAACAGCTCACACCATCGTTAAACTCATTCTATGCCAAGCAGGTGGTAAGCCTTATCTCCTTTAACTTTTACAACCAATCTAGGGAGTAGGTACTATTAATAACTCTCTTTTTTTTAGATGCATGCAATGACGGTTCTAAGAGGTTTATGATTTATCCAAGGTCACACAGACCGAAGAGAGGAAGTGCAGGCAGTTTGGACTTTAGAGCCCCAACTGTGAGCCTGTTGGCGGTGGTGGTGGGTAGATGTTACACCAGGGAAGAAGGTTATGCCAGGGAAGAAGAGAAACCACTAGGGGGGTGGGGGTAGGGTGAGGGCAGGTGGAGCCTGGGCTGGGCTGGACTGGCTCTGGGGCAGAACCTGGGACCTCGGCCAGTCCAGGGACAGTGACTAGGAGCCTGAGGCAAAGGGAAAACTGCTGGGGGCACTTTCAGGAAACGGGATGTGTAGGATTTTGAGGCTGAGGGTCCCTGGTGACTTATTTAAAGAAGCCACCCCAGCTCTTCCTGGGTGCTTCACCCTAACAGGACTGGGTACCCCAGAGGCTGCAAAAACCACTCAAAGACCTAAAGAGATGCCCCTGTAAGATCTGATCAGGGCTCCCTTGCTGAGCTCCAAAAAGCAGAGTGGCTGGAGGGGAAGTGCCAAGACAGGTCACAGTATCCCCAGTGTGCTGGGCCTGGTCCCAGAGCCTCTTCTTGGGGAGCGGACAATGCCAGCTGCCTTGCAGTTTCCACCCTGGAAAGGTGCCCGGGCACACTCAGGGCCCCCGGATTAGCTCACATCACTGAGGGACTTGAGCGAGACCCAGGAGCTTCACTTTGCCTGGAGATCCAGGTCAGTACCTTCCTCCTCTCTGGTCTGGCTCATCATCCAGGGGGCCACGTTAGTGGCACATTTCAGTCTCTAGACTTAGTACAGCATCCTTTAGTTAACATGTCTTGTAGGATTCTAGAACAGAAAAATGACATAGGTAAAAAAACTAAGGGTATCTGAGTAAGATATGGCTTTAGTTACTGGTTCATTATTGTAACTAATTTAAGATATTAATAATAGGGGAACTGGGTGTGGGTTATCTATGTATTATCTTCATATTTTTCTGTAAATCTAAGGCTGTTCTAAAAAATAAAGTATACATTAAAATTTAAAAAAAAAAAAGTAAATAAAAGAACTGAGTCCTTCTTTCTAGACTAGCACCCACCACTAGGCCTTCCTAGGAGTTATTGGGCATAAACCTGAGCCTCAGGTTAAAGTTGCTCTCCTCAAATCCCTTGACACCAAAGGCTTGTATCCTTCCTGATTTTCTTATGAAATCTCCTAAATCAGCCTCAGTTCTGGGAGTCCAGACCAAGTCACATTCTTTCTCTGCTGCAGGGCCTTTGCACTGGTTCTTCTCAATGAAACACTCTCCAACCATCTTTGAATGGCTGACTCCTTCTTGTCGCTCAGATCTGTTTGCATTTTCTCTCCTTTTCAGAAAGGAGAGAAGGATCTCACCTAATGAAGATCAACCTCACTCATGCTGTTTCATTTCTCCCATGCCATTTCCACTGATTATCCAGTGCTGATAATGCCCTCACACAAGACAGTCCAGTGGGAACTGGAAAGAACCATAAGATTTGCAAGGTGGGGAAAGGAACCTCATGTTGTAGTTCTGTTAGTCGATCAGTCATGTCCAACTCTTTGTGACCCCATGGACTGTAGCCCACCAGGCTCTTCTGTCCATGGAAATTCTCCAGGCAAGAATACTGCAGTGGGTTGCCATTCCATTCTCCAAGAGATCTTCCCAACCCAGGGATTGAACTCAGGTCCCCTGCATTGCAGGCAAATTCTTTACCATCTGAACTACCAAGGAAGCCGTAAAGGGGAACCTTAGTGGTCATTTAATCTAAGTCCTTGGCTGATGAGAACTCTCACATTCCTTAATTCTAGTGGGTGTTTTGTTTAGTTTTTGCTTGTTTACAATGGTTACAGAGAGCTGGTGAGCAATGATAATTCTGTCCCACTGAAATGCTTCTGGGCTGTACACATTTGACTCTCAGAGCAGGCTATGTAGATTGAATTAGCCCTGGTTTCAATTAAATTCTAGGTAGGTCATATCCACCTTCAAAGAGGAAATTTTCTCTGCTCCTTGCCAATGCAAGAAACTCATTCTTCCCAGGGGACAGTTGTCTCTGGGGGTGTCACAAAAAACCTGGGAGCTTAGCTCAGGAAGTTTCAGGGATCCTCTAATTCCTCCTCTTGATCAGGAGGTCGTGCTCCTAGATGACCTTCAGGCCTGAGACCAAAGGGTCACCCACACTTTGAGGTGAAGATGAGGGAGGGTAGAGGGTGCCCCGTTACGACTGAATTTCAAGTAAACGGCAAATAAATTTTTTGCACCAAAAATATTTCATGGGACACAGTTATACTAAAATCTATTCACTGCTTATCTGAAATTCAAATGTAACTGGAAAGCCTATATTTTATCTGGCAATCCTACAGAGGAGGGATCAGCATTAAACTAATGACTTCCCTAAGATGAAACTCTGGGATTAAGGGAAAAAAGAGGCCACAGTGAGCCATGACTTTTTGAGGAGAGGAATGAAATTGGTTTCTTTCACGCTAATTAAGCAATCACAAACGACCCCATCAGAAATCCAGACTCGTGATTAACATGGGACTCAAGACCAGGGGGAAAAAAAAAAATTAAAAAGGTTAAGAGCCAGAGAAGCAATCTTCACACAAACGGCAGCCAGCAGACGGAGTTGGTCCCAGGCAGGCAGGTAAGAGCAATGCCTTTTCACCCACTCTTTCAGGACAGAACAGGGTTTGGGAGATTCCAGTGGACTCCTCCAGCCTCCCTGATACCTGGATGTCGGCAGAATTCTCCTCAATATTCACAATTCTCCGACTTGTGAGGGTTCACAAAATCTCCTCCTAGGTCCTACCTCTAGACTGCCCGTAAGCAAAGCAGAGAACCAGGAAAAGCAGTTTTTCAGGCTGTAACTGGCTCATGAACAGCTGTGTCTAGTCCCCTGAAGAACCACTTTTCTTGGCTCAGGTAGGATGAAGTACATTTGCTGTCCTCCAACTGTTTGCCAAGGCTTGAAACTGGAGCTATAGATTTACAGAAAACAACTTAATGCAGAATTCGTTTCCACATTATTCACCTGAGATGATCAGTAAGGTCAAGGGTGACTTCTTTACAACTGGGAAGCGCAAATTACACATGAAATGCCCCAAGGAAAGGGTTCATGGGTGAACTCTCCACTCCCCTTTCTCACTTCTCTTCAGCTGTTTTAAACGGGCTCATTAATATAACTCTATGGGGATCAGACCTATGCAATTCACGAGAACAATAAAAGGAATGAAAAACACACAATAGGAAGGAGAGAAGAGAAATCATTGTTGGTTTTTAATAAGCACACTCTAATGATGACCACTGAAGTTCGTGGGGTTTTTGTTTGTTTGTTTCCTTGTATCATAGTTTAAAATTTCATATTTTGGGGACAGTTCCCTTTGTTGGAAAATGGGCTTGAAGGAATCTGTGCTAAGGCACATGTACATTATATCATCATAGCCTTTTATTTGTCCAAGGATTGATATAAAATAATACCTCTGGAGAGAAATAACTCCTCTTATTAATCTGTCTTGAGCCAGGGCAAGTAAGCAATGAATAAAAATGCTTTTTGTTTGTTTCTCTACAAGTTTATGGTATAGGTTAAATTAAAGGTCAAATCACAACTCAGTTTGAAAGTTTTTTCCTTTAGTTTGTGGCTTCTTCTTTGAACTTAAATTCTAGTTGGTAGAAAGGAGTTAAAAACCTGAGCAACTCCCACTTTATATCTGTGAAAGAAACAAGGACAAGTCCTCTCACAGAGAGAAAACAGAGGGTTTGGATGTCATTTTTTGTCACCTAGTGAGAATGTTTTTGTGGGTGTTTTTGAGATGGTGAACACTCTGGATGCATGAAATGACACCTGTGTGCCTCTGCTGCTAGGCGTCCTGTGGCCTGACCCTACAAGATGCCAAGAGAAGAGGCTCACTTCTTCCATGGTTCCCCCCGGAAATGGCACAGCCATTCTTATGTCACAGCTGAAGAGTAAGTTCAAAACCAGACCCAGCGGGGATACAGTTTGCCATTTGCTGACACAGCCTCTGGCTTCCACCAGCACATGTCTGTCCGTAAATCTCTCTAGTGTTTATTTCTCCAGAAATAAACCTGGCAATGAGGTAAGGAGACCCTGAGGTCCTACAAAAGGTCTCAGGTTTCTCTGAGGCCAAAGAGGCAAAGAGGGAGGGAAGGCAAAAACCTGGATCTTGCCATTTTTGTTTGCATTCTTGGCTATGAGGCCTTTACCGTGGGTTCCCAGGCTGAAAAACACCTGTCTGAGAGCATGATGCCTCTGTCCTCAAGCTTTGCCTGTCTACTCCACTCAGGCTCCCAGAGGTTGTTCGCAGATAGAACAGAGGCAAGTTGCTAAACGACAGTGAGGTTGAAGGGCAGGTGTGTCCCTCCACCTGCTAACTGAGTCCAAGGTGAAGAGGCTGGTCATAACCTTTGCATCAGTGTTTTACCCTAAAGAAAGGTGTTTTGTATTATGAATTATTTTAAAATAAGCTTTTGCATGATTAAACATTTCTAAGTGCTAAGCAGTGTACACCAGCTCAAGATGCTATTCTCTCCTTTGAAAAAAAATCTTACAACCTACTGGGAGAGTTAGGCATGGGAGTAATTTCATCAGGTATAAGTGCTGTGATGGGAACACAGGCCACAGGACATACTCTGCAAGGACGAGAGTGGGTAAGGGGTGGTGGCGGTGGGAGGGGCCCCTCTCTGAGTGGAGACTCCAACAGGACAAGTGAGCGATCTGGGTTTTGTTTGGACCGTCTCTTAAGTGATCTGCTCAGAACTTCCCGCAAACCTGCTGTCTTGGGAGAGAACTGTTGAATTGCTTTACTGGAGTGAACTTGCAGGGGCAAGAGAGATGGAGAACCTGTCAAAGGCACTGAAGAGGAATTCAGGCTGGAGCATTTCTTCAGAAGACCCTAGTGGGATTCTCTAATACCCCTGCATGGTGAAATGGGATGTGGTGGTGAGATCTTCTGAAAAAATGTCCCAAGAGCAAAAATATACTCTTGAGGGGTGGAGCTGCACATGGTATTCGGTAGTATACTTTTCAGGATTTGCATGGTGGCTCAACAGACTCTATCTCTGTGAAACCACAGTTGAGAAATTCTCAGTTGAGGCGGCATAAGCCACCTATGAAGCTTGCGAAAATGCAGCTTCCTAGGCACTGCCGCCCAAGAGGCTGACTCAGTAGGTCGTGGGGTCAGGAGCCCAGGATCTGTACTTTAACATGCATCTCAGGCAACTCCCTTGCAGGAGGTATTTGGGTGACATCTGAGGAGCCCTGCCGGGCTGGGCAATGGGTTCTTAATGGTGTGTCTGGCACATCCCAGCATTTTTGGCTCTCACTTCCTGTGTGTGAGCACAATGTGACTGTGGTGTGGGGAATTCAAACAGAGCTCTGTGTGTGTCAAGATGCCTGAGGGGGTGACCACAGACTTAGGAGGTAGAATGAGAACACAGGCATGCTGGGAATGGAATCATCTGCCTTCAGTCATGAGAACCCACTGAATGCCCTCGTAACAGCTTCCTTTCAGGAAGGGGTGATGCGGTCAGAAAGGCACTGGCTGGGTACCTCAGGCCAGTTGCTGTGAATGCTGGTTCTGCCACTCTCTGGTTGTGCAACCTTGGGCATTTTACCAGCCTAAAGTCTTGGGGATGTCAAATGTGAAATGAATGTCATACCTACCCCTGAGGATTGTTGTGACAGAGCCAATAGCAGGGTGCTCACCATAGTGCTTGGCAGGGTTGTTGTGAGAATTAAATAATCTAACGAATACAGAATGGTTATCATGGTACCCAGCTTACAGCAGACATTAAGTCAAAGTTAATTTCCGTTTCTTTTTTGTGGACTGACAGTTGGGGAAAATGTTTTAAACTAGCCCTGATGGAGAGATAACTCAGTCCACAGAAGGGTCAGCTGCCACTGCACCTGTTGCTCTTGGAGCCTGGGCGCTGGGGCCCACGACAGTTAGCACTGCTGCTGTGGACACACACCTGAGAGGCTCCTAGAGATGGTTCTGTCTCTGTATATGTGTGCCGGAGGCCCATGGGCGCCTGGGGTGGGGTGCAGTGGAATACTCCTTGGGGACTGGGAGGCACTGCTCTGATCGCAAAGCCCCTGTGAAGAAAGAAGGTTGACGCATGTTTCATCATAATCTGGAGCAAGGTTCCCACACCAAGGTGGACGTGTCTGTCTCTCGGGCCAGGGCTGCAGGGATTGGCATCCTGACAGTGATTCTGGGAATTCTACTACTTCTCAGCTGCTGGTACTGCAGAAGGCGAAGTGGATACCGAAGCTTGAAGGTCAGTAAAGTTCCCACGGCTGAGTCCCTCCAGTTCCAGGCCCTCCCTTCTCCTTCTTTCTCTGAAGTTCTGGGGAGTGGGGTGACAGTCTCACGATCACCTCCAGCACTGATTCATGGTTCTGATGCATCTTGCTCTACACTGTACATCTTATAAGTCTTCCTTTGCCTCTGCCCAGCATGAATCCCAACCAGGAACCTGGCCCATCTTTCTGATTCCACTCACAGCGAACTCGAGGGCCTGCATATGTAGCTGATGGTTTTGGGGGCAAGGGGGAAGGCTTCATGGTCCTCTTGCATAGTGAACAGAAGTACATGAGACACTCCAGGTCTTACCAGTCCTTCTGGGGATTCCCACTGGCTCTGTTACTCCACTTAGTGGCCCATTCTTCTTACCCTACCTCTTCACTCCTTTCTTTCCAGGTTTCCTGGGAATTCCAAGTTCTTCTAACTCTATTAGCAAGCAGTCCAGCATAGCCAGGACCCACATAGCCATCAGTGCAGTGAGGAAACTGTCCACCCCTCAGCAGCACAAAGGACCGCCAGATTTTTAACAGGTTCCTCCCTCCTTTGATGCTCAATGTGGTTTTATTAGGATTTTTGCTCCTTTACCCACACGAGCAGGAAGTTAACAGAAAGCAGGATCCTTCAAAAATGAGCAACATCAACAGAGTCACTAACCTGTGAAGACTACAGGTTTCAGAAACCTTGCTTCAAAGACAGGTAGTAGTTTGGAACTTAAGCATCCAAAGGCATTCTCTACAGTGAGCAACAGGATAGAAGGAGAGTTGCCATTTTTCTCTCTCCTTTCTCTTTGTTATTACAGATCTGAAAGCTTCTGAGGTTGATATATAATGGGAAAAAATTTATCTTTACAAAAGATGTTGGAAAGTCCCCTTCCTCATTTAGCAACACTTCATTCAGAGAAAGTGGTTCTGTGATGGAGAGGAGGGCTGGTCTGGGTGGAGGGCTAGATTCTGGCAGTCTGAGAAGAAGGGGAAGGTGAAAATGGTAGCTTCAAATTATTCTCCTTGCTGGAAAGCTTGGGAAGTCCCATGTGACCCTTTTCCTAACGCCCATCTTGCCATGGTGTCCCAGATATAAATCATGAAAATCAGGGTGAACGTGGGAGACATAGTCACCAAGCAGCAGCCCTCCAGTGTGGTGGCATTTATGGGAAGGAGAAGTTCTTGAGTCTGAATAGGACTGCAACCACAGCAAAGCCTTGGGTTGAGAGATTAGGGAATATAACTCTTTGCTCTCTGCTATACACTTCATGTGTACCTCTAGAACAAGGTTATGACATTGCCTTGTAATTTGTTATTTACTTTTTGCTTCTTCCACTCCTTCTCTTCATCCCATTTGGAGCTGATGCAGAAAGTAGTTTTTATTCCCCTTTTACTTCCAGAGCCTAGCACGATGCCTGGCACACAGCAGTCACCCAATTGTATGGCATGAGGATTTGGTCTCACTCTGCTGTTGACTTACTGGTGGCCTTAGATTTTCATTTCTCTGAGCCTCATTTGCTCTATTATACACCTAGACACAGATGACATAACATGATGCGTATCACTTTTTATGTAATATATGCTTTCTTCTATAATTAAAAAAATTAATTCTGTGTTTACATATAAAAAAAACAATGATTAGTCTTTCAAGGAATAAAAGCTCTACAAACTCAACATATTGGTATCCATTCCTTAACTGTCCATAATTGCTAGCTTAATGCTACCCAGACAAAAAAGCAACTTTTTCCCCCCATTCTGCTTCAACACTGTCTTATCTTAAATACGTTCAATGGAAGAAAGACAGTCTGAGTCATGGACTTAGACGCTGAGCATTTTGCCTTGCTGTTCAACCTGCCATCATCCAGTCCTCCAGCTCTAGACCAGTGACTTGAGTTTATGGAATTTTTATGAGATTTAAAAACTGTGTTTAAATTCCCTGGTTCCTTCTAATGTTTAAAAATGGAGTCATTTATTTTTAAAATTAATATTAAAATCTTGTTTTGAGACTTTCATATCTCCTGAAAAGCCAGGTTGGGGACCAGCAGTCTAAGAAATGTAGGTAAAATTATGTAAAGTAGTGCATTAAGTACTGTATTTAATTACATAATTACCTCCCTGTCTCTCTTTGGTGATTCTGTTTTCATTATAAAACAGAAGAACACAAATGACAATTAATGCAAGCTTCAGGTACCACTTTTATCAACCTTTATTAAGCTTTGAAATATGTTTATTTTTCCACTTTCATTGCTCACAGAATGGTAGAAAGGTTAGTTGGAAGTAAGGTCTCCTAAAATTTCTTCCTTGCCCAACAATTCCTCTTAGACCCGAAAAACATCTTTTGAAAGGAAAGACTGCTTTTTGCAGAAATGCTTTTCTGCAGAAAAATGATTTATAAGGCATTGGAAGTTGGCTTTCGTATTTATGAATTTTATTCTTTCACTTCTAAGTTTAGGACATAACACTTCTGATTCTTGGGGAAAAATTCAAGCTCCTGACAGCTCACTTTACACTCACGTCTTTCAGTGTCATGTTTCTCAATGTACAGTCAGAGACCCCTGCACTCAAATAACCTGGGGTTCTTGCTAAAATGTAGAGTCTGGGACCGTCTCTGGTGGTGGGACCCAGGACCCTGTTTGAACACACACACTGCAGTTTGATGCAAATACACAGAATTGGCAGTGAACTGGGGAAGTGAATCATGCTCCTAACCTATGGTAGGTGAGGATCAAAAAAATAAGGAATAAAACCAATAATCGAGGTAAAGGGAGAGAATGCATTCACATTAACACACCTCCTGCTGTGCTGTGGTGTGCTTCGTTGCTCAATCATGTCTGAGTCTTTGCAACCTCAAAGACTGCAGCCCGCCAGGCTCTTCTGTCCATGGGGGTTCTCCAGGCAAGAATATGGAGTGGGTTTCCCTGCCCTCCTCCAGGGGATCTTCCCAACCCAGGAATGGAACTCAGGTCTCCTGCATTGCAGGCAGATTCTTTACTCTCTGAGCCACCAGGGAAGTCCAAGAATACTGGAGTGGTTAGCCTATCCCTTCCCCAAGGGAACTTTCTGACCCAGGGATCGATCCAGGGTCTCCTGCGTAGCAGGCAGATTCTTTACCAGCTGAGCTACACAGGAAGCCCATTAAGCACCTTACTGGAGGTATATCACTAGGAGCTGTGGAGGGCAGCAGAACTCCTTGGATCCTCTCGTCAAGATTGGGGTCCTTGTGCTTATATCCTTCCAAAAGGTAGTGTCAATAATGATTTCAGAGTAGAGTTTAGGAAAACTTTACAGCCGGCAGACCCTATAGGTACCAGTCCCAACCATGTCTGGTCTCATCCAATTGATGATCCAAACACTTCTCCTCCCTGGGAGACCCATCCGGATGCCCTTCTCTTTCAACCCAGTAACACCAATAATCAACCACAGTCTACAGACAAGACTGCGGAGGAGGCACTGAACACTGGCACAGCCTTCCTGCTCTAGTTCCCCTCAGCCAGGACCTCAGAGAGCTGCTCATGCCCTGCTGGTGGATTTGGTTCACAGATAATGTTTGGGTCTGTAACTTAAAAAACTGAATTAGGTGCAAACATTTAAAAGTAACACTTTATGTAAAAATCTTAATTTCTAGTTTATTTTTTGAAAAAAAAAATCAAAAGATCTGGCAAAACTTCGCAGCTATGCAGTGGTTTGTCCCTTTGGAAGCGACACATACTCCCTCCTTTTCTATGGCCCCCATCTGACTTCCTCCTTCCTCTAAGGGTCAGATCGTAGCGGGGTCATGCCAGGCACAGGCAATAAGGAAGTGCATTGTCTGGAGAGCCCTGGACCAGCAGTATTAGTATCACTTGGGAACTTGCCAGAAGTGCAAATTTATAGGGCTTCACCCTATACCTACTATGTCAGAAATTCTGGGTGCAAGCCCAGCAATCTGTTTAACAAGCCCCCCAGGTGACACTGCTGCATTCTAAATGTTGAGAACGACTACTGTGGAGAATTTAATGGTAAGAGCAACTAAAAGTCTGCTTTTTATGATCACAATGTGCCAGCAATTTAAAACAATGCCAGTAATGAAATATTCCACTTCACTTGGGCAGAGTGCATCTGCAGTCCCTGTTTTGGTACGTGTATCCGTCTTGCACAAACTTGTCATTCTATTCTAGGGATGGAGAGTATCACCCCCTCAACCTATGCAAATGACCAAACTATAAGCTTTTACCCACCCCTTCCCCCAATAATTCAAAGTGCACAACAGCCTTAGGCTGACTTGTCATTGTTGTGATGTGACTTGGAAGCTCAGCACCACAACCACAGTATTTCTATCACAACACAAGCATTCACAGTGTTTCAGATATATTGCTGTCATTATGGGGAAGGCAGAAATAGACAGAGTGTCCCTGCAATCAAGCTGTTCCTATGTTTCTCCTCACTGTGAAACCACCTCCTGCCTCCAGAGCTCTGATCTACTCCTCTTGTAATCATTCTCTGAGATCCAGTTTTATATTTCACTCTTCTCCTTCCTTTCAAAAATATTCATTGACTAATAGATGTCAGGCACTGTATTAGGTGTTTTGTTGTGCTCAGTCATGTCTGACTCTTTGTGACCCCATAGATTGTAGCCTGCCAGGCTCCTCTGTCCATGGGATTTTTCCAGGGAAGAATACTGGAGTGGGTTGCCATTTCCTCCTCCAAGGGATCTTCCCGACTCCACATCTCCTGCATTGGCAGGTGGGTTCTTTACCACTGAGCCACTGGGGAAGCCTAGTTCTGAGAGGTAGGTGACATTATCTTCATATTACTGATGAAAACACTGGAATTCAGAGAGACTAAGTGACTACCTGAGGATACACTGAGGATAAGTGGCAGGGCCAAGATTAAAACTCATTCTTAAAATGTCAGCTTCCTTCTCTTTTTCTTTAATGGACTCAATTATTTTTTCTCACCCACTGACCTTCATGAATTCACATTTCAGGACAAAAACATTCATGCTGGTACTCAAAGTACCCTGACAGGAAGATGTTCACATGAGGGGCTTGGTCAACAGGACAGCAAGTTGCCTTTTCAAGAGAACAAGTGTAAACCTGTGGTAGGTTGAGATCCTGCATCCTGGTGTTTCTGTATATTCTTACTTTTAACTCTAATGAATAAAATATTGCCATTTAAAAAGCAAGGGCAATGTGAATATACTTAATGCTACTGACTAAAAAATGGTTAAAATGTTAAATTTTATATGGTATATTTTACCATAATAAAAAGTAAACAGTAAGATTAAAAACAAGGGAATTCACAGAGGTTTTCTTAAATTGTGTCCTCTCATATCCAGTTTCCTGGGTCAATAATGAAACATCTACGTGCAAGGCCCAAAGGAATAACTTGGTTCTGGATACAATGTCCTTTTGTCTCATGTTTTTTTAGTATAATTGCTTTTGTCCTGAACATAGACATATCTGACAGAGGAAAAAGTGCCTATTATTAATTGTATAGAGTTGCACTGTTCAATAGTTGCATTGTAGCCCCTAGCCACATGCGGTTATTGAAAACCTGAAACACAGTACTTTGAATTAAGACATCTTGGAATACATACTAGATTTCAACAACTTATTATGAGGAAAATAACATAAAAATCCACTAATGAGTTTTATACTGACTACAGCGTTGAAGTGATAATATCTCACTTCAACATGAAAGTGGGGTTAAATAAAATATATTAGTGAAATTAATTTTACTTGTTTCTCTTAATTTTAGAAAATGCAGCTACTAGGAATTTTAAAACCACATATGTGGTACACTCTATTTCTACTGGACAGTCCTGGTATAGATGCAGTAATTATAGCTTTTGAGAGCACTGGCTCCAGAGCCAAATTACTATATTTGACTCTTAGCTCCATGACTGGCCAGCTGTAAGACATTCATCAAGTGATTTAACCTCCTTGTGCCCCAGTTTCCTGACCTGTAACATAGAAACAACGGAAATATTCCTAAGGTTGTTGTGAGCATTAAATGAGGACCTGATAGATTTGTGCTCTGTTGATAAATGCAACGGCCTTTAGACACAGCTATCAGGATTTATGCTTGTGGTAAAGATGCAGTGTGACCAGTGTCTGTAACAGGACTGAAAAATTCGTAAGTTAGGGCTTGGGACTTCTACTGATAAAGATAATCCAAGGAGATTTTGGGGAAGCCACTTAGCCTTTTTTTTTCTGCTGTTATCCCTCTACCACTGCCCAAATGCTTCAACATACACACTTGTGTAATTTAACATTAATTACCTCATCGGGTGGAAAGTAGATATGAAACAAACAAGTTTCAACCCAGAGCAAAAGTATAAACGTGATGCTAACTATTTTGACTTAATCCCTCTTTCAGAACCATGTGTGTTGTTGTCAAGCCCACGCTCTCCTTTCTCATCCTCACAGATTCCCAATGCTCCACCTGCTTATGAGAAACTGTCCGCAGAACAGTCACCACCACCTTATTCTCCATGAGAGCCAGCGAGGCCTTGAGAGGTGCTGAAATGATTTCCCTTATGCTTTTGCTTGAATTTGATGTGGGCATGCAATGTTCTGCTTCAGAATGCTGTAGAAACAGTGTACATTATCTCTACTAATAAGCTGAGTGTCAAATTCTTTGTAAGGCAACTAGCAATACTGATTGAGGAAATGATGAGAAATATTAAAATGGGAAAAGCTTTGTCAATAAACATTGTAATGGATGATACTATCCGTGTCAGTAATAATAAATCTACAATGTTATTTTCTGAGAGAGAGCATTCAAGTGTGTATTCTGGGACCACTGGATTTCTTTTTAAGTTAAACTGTGGCTAAAAACTAACTACTATTCTGATTTTTGAAGAAGCAGCCTCTTGACCAACATGAACTCTAACAGAACAGTTGCAGGTTAGTCTGTGTTATGGAGTACTCAAAATGATACCTTTACAGGTTTAAGATCAAGAGCTGAATGACCTAACAAATTACAGCCAGATTCATCTGATTAGGATTGTGTTCCACAATTCCATGGTGCAATAATAACACACTGCAGAGATCCTGTATCTTTAGTAATACAGTTCATGCAGTTCTAATTACATTTCACTTCAATGCTCAATGTGATGATAATTAATGATAAGGATTTCCTGTTAAATCAAAAGGTGGTGTAAGGACTTAAATAAGTAAAAGCTACTCTAGTTTGGCTGACACCTTGCCTTCAATGTCCCAAAGGCAATTTAGCTCCTTTGGGCTCCCAAATTCCTCTCAAAAGAACATACAGAAGAAATCATAAAGGATCAGAAATTCTGGAATGGTGTCTTTATTTGTATAGCAACACTGCAATTTATGTGACATCTACATATTATTATCTGTCTAATGTTTTTCTTCTGATCAGCTCATTTCAAGTTTTTTGGCTTAGCTTATATCACCAGTCTAAATGAAAAATCAGTATCACTTTTTGTAAGTAGGGAATAAAGATAAAAAAGAAGATAATGAAAGCAAATTACTTTCATTGGAACCCAGAAAGATACTGATGATCACAGCAGGCCATTAACTTGAGACCTGCCCTCGTTATTATAGAGGAAGATTAGCAAGAATCAGAGAAAATCTTTTGACATAATTAGAAGGCTTGTAAGAGAAAGAGATGACTTTCTCACTCTGTGACTTATGTGTCTAATGCTGAGTCAGTAAACCACCTACCATCATCTTGTGTCAGTGGAAATGCCAGTGTGGCATAACTGCATCATTTTCACTGAAGACACGCTTGCACGGGGCTGGGCGGGGGGTGGGGGGTGCTGGCGGACACTGAATAAAGAGATTTAGTACACACATTGGAAAAAAGCCCTCATTCCACAAAGTACTAAAAGACCTCCCATCTTTCCTGATTCTGTCCAGTCTTACTACTTAAAATAAACCCTCTCCCCTTTTCAAACAGATATATTCTGAGAAAGAAAACTTAATCAGGGTTTGGCTCACTCTTATCCTCATCGTAGGGCCCTGTCTGAGCCCCAGTCCTCCACTTCCACAGACGAACCTGTATCCCTGTTCCCAAACACAACTGCTTATTTACCATTGCGTGTCAATGATGGTAGGGGTAGAGGTCTGAGACTTACTTCCACCCCTGCTATAAACAATCTTCCTGCTATTAATAAAGTCCAAGTAGGAATGTCAAAAATTTTTTTTGACAAAAGAATAAAGTTGGAGCCCTATCTCACACCATTATAAAAATTAGCTAAAAAAAAAAATTCATAGAGCTAAGTATAGGAGTTAAGACTACTTTTTAGTTAAGACTTCTTGTTTTTCTTAGAAGAAAAAGAAGAATAAATTTTTGCAAAGTTAGATTTGGTAATGGTTTCTTTGATATGACAGAAAACCACAAGTGATGTTGGTAAATGGAATTCATCAAAATGAAAAGCATCATGCTTCAAATGATGGAAACAATCAAGAAAGAGAAGATACGCAGCACTGGGAGAAAATATCTGCAAATGATATAACTGATAAGGGACTTGTATGTGGTTTATATAAAGAACTCTTACAACAACAACAACAAAACCAATTAAAAACTGAGCACGTTTACAACACTACACATATTATATATATATATATATATATATATATATATATATATAAAATCATGGGTTCACACTGATAACTCCAATTCTATCAACTACAAAGGTTTAGTTTTAACCTTTTTCATTCTAAACTCTTTTCATATTTTCAAATCCATTTTTCTTGCTAGTTGGAAAATGACTTCTGTTAATCTCAAATTACCAACTTATTGCATGAATCACCTTAGTATGTAAGCATTTTACCATCAATCTGCCATGCCATCCCACGCCCCATCAAGAGATGCCATCCAGTCTGCTCAGATCCTGACATCTTGCTGTGGACTACCACCAACCAGCTCCCTAACTGGAACCCTCCTTATCCTGCTCAGGTGTCCATACCCTGTGCCCAAGCTTCTAACTATCTGCCTTCCCCTGACATAGACCTCCTATGGAACCTACTGTTCAAATGTCCTCTTTATCACAACTGGGCTCTGACAACCTTAGCTCAGTGATCACCAACCCCATCCCCCTACCCACTGTGCACATGACCTCCTCAGACTTCTTTGGCTGCTCACTCCCTACTCTGGACCAAAGTCACCCCTGCCCTCACCTTACCACAGATGTTCTATCTTCTGCAGAGACTTCATCGCCACTCATTGGCCACTATTATTACCTACACCCTGCACCACAACTTGGCAAAGAATAATAATAATAATAATGATAATGATAATAATAATAATAATAATAAAGAACCTATGGCTTGAGCCCTGAACGCCTTCAAGATTCCCAGACCATCATTCGCTGAGAGTTCTCTCTTTTCCCCATGGACAAAGGCTATGTTCACAGAATTCTTCAAGGTAGTGTTCCAGGCAATGGACAAGGCTTCACTTAGTTTGCCAGAGAGAAGCTAGAAGAGTGAGATTCCATTTAAAGGACTAGAAAGTGCCAGCCAAAAGAAGAAACTGCTTCCTTCACAGAGGCAGCTACACTTTTGAACATGCATCTCTGGATTAGAGATCAGCTGACAACTCGGAGCCATGAGTTGAAGATAGCAGATCACATGTGAGGAGCCTGGGTCACTGAGTCACCACTGGAGGAAAGGTTCCCCCATCTAGGAATGCTTTGATTAAATGGGGGTAAATTGGCCCCAAAGAAAATCCATGAACTGTTAACACAATGCCAAGTTTGATACTGAAATCCAAGGCTGTTACTTAATACCTTTTTGAGGACCTTCAGGGCTCTGCCCCTGCACACGTGAACTGACCAAACACAAACCAGAAGCCTCCAGGGGAGAGAGGTCTCTGTGACCTTTGCAGCCAGGATTAGGCTTCCACCCTGTTGAAGGCAATTATAATTCAAGAGAATGAGCCTCACCCTGGGCTGTGGGCATGAGTCGTCTACTGCAGTGTGCCCCACCATTATGCCTGTCCAGCTCATGGGTAGAGAATACATAATGGCATGGAGCTGCTTTGACCTCAGAGGCTTCCTGCAGAATTGGGTTAAGATTAGAGTGGTCAGAGCTCATGGGTGATCTCTGGCTGCAATCGGTGTTTTCCACTTATCCAAATGCACTGGGCAGATAATATCACTATTTGTGCAGTGAGCAGAGCAAAGTTAGACAGTTCTGGTCTTCCCTCGTCCACTCACCCTGCCCCAGCCCTCAGAAGCAGTTTTCTCATTTTTGAGATAAGATGCAAGTCTCCACGGGTTTCCTGAGGAGGTTCTGATACTGTAAAGATGAAAAAAAAGCTAGCCAAAAGATTTTTTGCTCAAGTTAGTCAGTGAGAAGACCAGACTGATTGCACAAACCAATGAAGTGCTCAAGTCACCTCCAGGAGAGACCAGTTCTCTGAAGTTACAAACACTGAGTTTGGTAGTACTTATACATATCTGGACAGGTCCACTCGTCATTTGAGAACATTGTAGATCTTCTCCCAAAAGAACAAAAGTGAGCCCCCTAAACTCTCATTCCATGGCTTGATTTTAAGGACAGTCACTTAAGGGCTTCCCTGGTAGCTCAGACGGTATAGAATCTGCCTGCAATGCAGGAGACCCAGGTCACTTAAAAGTTGCATCAAAATCCCTCAATCTCAAGTGACTGTCTCAGAACATATTATAAGCATTTCAGAAGGACACAGAACAACTTCAAAGGGAAATCATGGATGGTTTGAAAACACTTATTTTAAAGAAAGCCTAAAACTGCTATCCCAAGAAGCTATGGGTGAGATGGAGGAAAAGAGTGGAAAATAAAAGAACAGGAAAAAATGCTTGACAACTTGAAAACACAAATGAAAGAGGCTTTCCATGGTAAAGAGAGCCCATTAAAATCACTGAAACTGCACTAAAGACAATGTTTGACTGATTTCTCTAGAGATTACATGGTTGATGGCAACTTGAAATTAGATAAAGAAAAAAGCAGAAACTTGAGAACTCTCTGGACTGTCAATCAGAAGGATTGACAAACTGTCAATCAGTTTGAAGGATGTTTCGAGAGAACAGCATCGAAACATGTATATTATCTAGGGTGAAACAGATCACCAGCCCAGACTGGATGCATGAGACAAGTGCTCGGGCCTGGTGCACTGGGAAGACCCAGAGGAATCAGGTGGAGAGGGAGGTGGGAGGGGGGATCGGGATGGGGAATACTTGTAAATCCATGGCTGATTCATGTCAATGTATGACAAAAACCACTACAATATTGTAAAGTAATTAGCCTCCAACTAATAAAAATAAATGGAAAAAAAAAAACTCAATTAGCTATCTTTCTCACTAAAAAAAAAAGAAAAAAAGAAAAAGAAGTCAGTTTAAAGGAATCCACTGACCCTGACAAATATTTCCTTAAAAAGGTTTGAAGGAGAAAAACCAACATGACTATTTAAAAAGTGAAGAAAATTAAATGAACAAATCACTTACAGTTCAAATGAATGCTCTCCAAAGGAGACAAAGTCTTTGCAGGCTGAAAATAGTTTGAAAGTGAAGTCCAAAAACTTCAGCTAAAACTTCAAATAGTGTCTGAACTATGTTAAGAATTAAGAATGTGTGATGCAAATTTGCAGAAAACCAATCAAGGAGAGAATTTACTGCATATAAATTGAGAAGAAATGTCCCAAAGTGCACAAAAATATTAGTCATATACATCAGAAGGATGATCCCTAGAAGGGATGGCCTTGAAAAAGAGCTGGAAAGAAGCACTTCCTTTTATCAAAGCTGGATTGTCTCCCATGAGAAAAAAAGCTCAAGAAAGTTGTACAGCAGCTGAAGGTACAAGTCCATCCCAAACTCCCTAACTACCCTTCCCTCTCCAACCCTCCCACCAGCAACCATAAATTCCTTCTCTAAGTCTGTGAGTCTCTTCCTATTTTGTAAATTCATTTGTATCATTTCTTTTTAGATTCCACATATAATGGAACTCTGCTCAATGTTATGTGGGGCCTGGATGGTAGGGGGTCTTGGGGGAGAATGGATACATATGGCTTTGTATGGCTTTGTTATTCACCTGAAACTATTACAACATTGTTAATCGGTTATAACTCAATACAAAATAAAAAGTTAAAAAAAAAAAAAAAAGAAAGTTACTTAGCTAAGAAGATTAATTGGCTGGAGCAGTTTAAATCCAGCTTTTCCTAAGTTGCCCACACTGTTCCACATGCAGCCCTGGACAGAAGTAGAAGAGTATCAGGAGATTCTGAATCATCAGGTCCCCAAGGAAGGCGGAGGGTTAGGCTCAGAGGGCTCAGGCATGAGCATCATCTTAGGTTCAAGTTTACACTGCCAGCTCCTAAACATCCACAGCAGGATATCTGACTGTTTTCTCTCTTTAAAAATAATTTAATTAAATCTCTTTTCAGTTTAACTGCTTTTACTTAATTGATGCTACCTTTGCTCAAATTGAAGTTTGACAGAATTATAATTCCTAAGAGAGTGTTTTGCAAATCTAGATGAATATAATACAATTCTTATGGGCAACAGACCATTAGACTTTCTAGAATTAGATCCATATAAGAATTGTACTTAGATTGAACTAAATGTTCCACTATTATTTAATCCATAATTGAGTTTTCATATGATCAGGAAGAGATATTTAAATCAAGAAAGATCATTTATATATGCTATGAACTGTCAGAACAAATTAGTAAAAAAAAACAAAAAACAAAAAACAAAACATTCAGTAAGTTTAGATTTAAAAATAATGTAAAACAAGAACCCCATCAAAAACAAAACCCCAAACAAAACTGAACAAAACATCACCTTCAACTAAACCTATTAGATTTCCCATTAGTTTAGCAATAATTTCATAGGTTAATTTAGGGCAGATAATACTTTGTTCGTGGCGTTTTGCTTCTTAAATGTCTCTGAATTTTATAGTCAAAAGCTTGCCCTTAAAAAAACCCAAAACACCCTTATCCTTCTCACCCTGAACAGTTCCCATTTTTTTTTTTTTAACTCACCTCTCTTTTGCTACCATTACTGGGAGGTATCAGGTCCTCACATCACCTGCTCAACTCACCTAGTAATCAATCAGCCTTCCTCTCTCTCAGTTGTTGCTCAGTCGTATCTGACTTTTTGCGACCCCATGGACTCCAGCATGCCAGGCTTCCTTGTCCATCACCAACTACTGGAGCCTGCTCAAACTTACGTCCGTAGAGTCCATGATGCCATCCAACCATCTCCTCTGCTGGCCCCTTCTCCTGCTGTCAATCTTAGGAAGCATCAAGGGTCTTTTCCAGTGAGTCAGTTCTTCGCATCAGGTGGGCAAAGTATTGGGGTTTCAGCTTCAGCATTAGTCCTTTCAATGAATATTTAGGACTGATTTGCTTTAGGACTGACTGGTTTGATCTTCTTGCAGACCAAAGAACTCTCAAGAGTCTTCTCCAACACATTTCAAAAGCATGAATTCTTCGGCACTCAGCTTTCTTTTGAGTCCAACTCTCACATCCACACATGACTACTAGAAAAACCATAGCTTTGACTATACGGACCTTTGTTGGCAAAGTAATGTCTCTGCCTTTTAATATGCTGTCTAGGTTGGTCATAGCTGTTCTTCCAAGGAGCAAGTGTCTTAATTTCATGGCTGCAGTCACCATCTGCAGTGATTTTGGAGCCCAAGAAAATAAAGTCTGTCATTGTTTCCCCATCTATTTGCCATGAAGTGATGGGACCAGATGCCATGATCTTAGTTTTTTTGAATGTTGAGTTTTAAGCCAAGTTTTTCACTCTCCTCTTTCACTTTCATCAAGAGGCTCTTTAGTTCTTTGCTTTCTGCCAAAAGGGTGGTGTTATCTGTATATCTGAGGTTATTGTTATTTCTCCCAGAAATCTTGATTCCAGCTTGTGCTTCATCCAGTCTGGCATTTTGCATAACGTACTCTGCATGTAAGTTAAATAAGCAGGGTGACAGTATACAGCCTTGACGTACTCCTTTCCCAATTTGGAACCAGTCTGTTGTTCCATGTCCAATTCTAACTGTTGCTTCTTGACCCGCATAGATTTCTCAGGAGGCAGGTAAGGTAGTCTGGTATTCCCCTGGGAATATGTGGTAATCCCAGGTAAGGTGGTCTGGAATTCCCAATTTCCATCTTGAATTCCCCAATTCTCTTTAAGAATTTTCCAGTTTGTTTTGATCCACAAAGTTTTTGGCATAGTCAATAGAGCAGATGCTTTTCTGGAAGTCTCTTGCTTTTTCGATGATCCAGTGGATGTTGGCAAATTGATCTCTGGTTCCTCTGCCTTTTCTAAAACCAGCTTGAACATCTGGAAGTTCACCTTCACATACTATTGGAGCCTGGCTTGGAGAATTTTTAGCATTACTTTACTGGCATGTGAGAGGAGTGCAATTGTATAGTAGTTTTGAACATTCTTTGACATTGCCTTTCTTTGGGATTGGAATGAAAACTGACCTTTTCCAGTCCTGTGGCCACTGCGGAGTTTTCCAAATTTATTAACATTTACTATGTGGTGGGCATTATCTCACCTAATTCCCACAGCAATCATGAATGGTAATTTAATTATCTTCACCCACATTACTTATGCTTTCAAAGCTTCCTAATTACTTTCAGCATATTTTTCAGCCCTCTTTCACCCAAACGCAAGTTAATTTTTAACCCTTCTTCATTAATCCTCTTAACCCGTATTATTCTATTCAAACCCAAAGGTTCTGTTCCCTCTATATTCCTTGCACTTTTCCTTTTCAAAAATTGAGGTACAATTGACATATAATCACTTTAACATTCCCTACAGTTAAACGATTTTTTCTTCTTGTGGTGAGAACTTTTCAGATCTACTCTTAGCCACTTTCAAGTATACAGTAGTGTTGTTAACTTCCTTGTGATTTTCTGCACCTTGAGTCTCTGCAGGCTGAATTCTAAACATACTCTTTTCTCTCAATACAACCACCTTGTGTATAAAACCTCTGGCAGCTCCCTACTAAACTCTTAGTTCTTTATTCCTCTGACATTTACTTTTAACTTGTTATATTCTTTTGATTTTTGTGTTGAGGACAGGGATGGAAACTTATCTATGTTGTTACTACAGCCTCTTTTGTATTATATTGTTCTCAATAAATGTGTAGAATGAGTTTATACAACTCTTCAAATTTGATTTTATGTTGAAAATTATGCCTTGAATTTATGTTGATAACTATATATATTAAGAATGATATTAAAGGGACTTCCCTAGTGGTCCAATATTTAAGACTCCATGTTCCCAATGCAGGGGGCCTGGTTCAATCCCTGGTCAGGGAACTAGATCCTGCATGCTGCAACTAAGAGCCTGCATGCCGCAATGAAGACTTAACACTACCCCTGTCAAAACAATGATATACATAAGAACACACATAGTTTTGGCTCTCTACAACTTCATATATTATTTTTAACTATAGATTTTTTTCTATAGATTTGATTATAGATTTTCAGAGTCTGTCTCCCAGTTAAACTATAAGAACTGGAACCATACCATCCCCTTCAGCTTTCATTAGTAAACAACCAAGCATCAAGCACCATGGTATATATAAATGCTTTTTGACAAAATGAGGAAAAATACCTGGGGCCTATTAGCGACAATGAGTCTTCAAGTTCAAGTGATGGCAAAACAACTTCTGGAATGAAGGTAAGTTGTATATCATTTCTGTATTACAGTACAGTATAACTTTTAATAACTAAACTCCCCATCATATTTTTTAGATCCCTTTCAGATCCTGCCACCTTCTCAAGCTTTTAATATTAAATATTTCTTAATTCACTCTAAGTCAATGATAAACTAGATCATAAACATTTTCATTTATCTTAGCATATATTATAGCCATCACTGCTTTGATCATAAAATTATTGATGTCAATTACATATTAAATACACCAATAAAATTAGACCCCTGGAATGAAAACAGAGATCTAAACAGCCACTTAGTATTTTATATATATACAAAATCACAAAGGAAAATTTTTTGGTAGGAAAAGTCATAAGGAATGAGAGAAAAGAGCTAATACATGAGAAAGAGGAATGTTATTTCAGCATGTTTTAACTTAGCATTTAAAATGATACTATATACTGACATCCAAATGGCCTATTAATTCAATACTAAACGTGGAAACATACTCTGCTAGGATCATGAAGTCTTGCAGGTAGCATTGCGGCGATTTTTCTTCCTTTACATGGACACTTTAATGGATGACCTTTAAAGAATACTAAATGATAACGGCGCAGAAATGCACCGGCTGCGACGGACTGCGCAGATGACACCACCCTTCTGGCAGAAAGTGAAGAGGAACTAAAAAGCCTCTTGATGAAAGTGAAAGAGGAGAGTGAAAAAGTTGGCTTAAAGCTCAGCATTCAGAAAACTAAGATCATGGCATCTGGTCCCATCACTCCATGGCAAACAGATGGGGAAACCGTAGAGACAGTGGCTGACTATTTTTTGGGGCTCCAAAATCACTGCAGACGGTGATTGCAGCCATGAAATTAAAAGATGCTCACTCCTTGGAAGGAAAGTTATGACCAACCTAGACAGCGTATTAAAAAGCAGAGACATTACTTTGCCAACAAAGGTCCATCTGGTCAAGGCTAAGGTTTTTCCAGTGGTCATGTATGGATGTGAGAGTTGGACTATAAAGAAAGCTGAGCACCGAAGAATTGATGCTTTTGAACTGTGGTGTTGGAGAAGACTCTTGAGATCCCCTTTGACTGCAAGGAGATCCAACTAGTCCATCCTAAAGGAGATCAGTCCTGGGTGTTCATTGGAAGGACTGATGCTGAAGCTGAAGTTCCAATACTTTGGCCACCTGATGTGAAGAGTTGACTCATTGGAAAAGACCCTGGCATGGGGGGTCTTGGGGAGGGATTGGGGGTAGGAGGAGAAGGGGACGACAGAGAATGAGATGGCTGGATGGCATCACCGACTCGACGGACATGACTTTGAGTAAACTCCGGGAGCTGGTGATGGACAGGGAGGCCTGGCATGCTGCGATTCATGGGGTCGCAAAGAGTCGGACATGACTGAGCAACTAAACTGAACTGAACTAACACTGAACACAAAGAACTGGAGAATTTGTCTTTGTACTCTTTGGCCAAGATCCCAGAAGTCCACATAACTTACCAAACTGGAGGCAGTGGAAAAACAATTTGACTTTTTTGATTATATAAATCCATTAATTTAGTCACATTTCTAGTAAAAATGGGGTATTACTTTTTAAAAAGAAAACTAGACCTTAAATAATATAAGCTAACCAGATTCCTCATTCATTCAACAAATGCATATTGAATACCTGCTGCCGCTGCTGCTGCTAAGTCGCTTCAGTCGTGTCTGACTCTGTGTGACCCCATAGATGTCAGCCCACCAGGCTCCCCCATCCCTGGGATTCTCCAGGCAAGAACACTGGAGTGGGTTGCCATTTCCTTCTCCAATGCATGAAAGTGAAAAGTGAAAGTTAAGTCACTCAGTCGTGTCTGACTCTTCACGACCCCATGGACTGCAGCCCACCAGGCTCCTCCGTCCATGGGATTTTCCAGGCAAGAGTACTGCAGTGGGGTGCCATTGCCTTCTCCTTCTACTTACCATGTACCAAATGCTGGGGTGACAATGATGAAGATGACTAACAAGGTCTCTCCTTTTAAGGAAGACAGGCCTTAAATAATTGCATACAAAGAATTTTATTACAGCTTTGAAGGAGTTCCATGTACTTCTCACTCTGACCTCAATCTGAGTGAGTGCAGTAACATGATGCTGGCTGGCATAAGGAAAGAGAGTTATGTAATACATAATGAGAGCATATATAATGAAACATTAAGTCAAAGAGAACATCTGGGAAGACCGTGACGTCTTAAACTTTCTAGGAACTAAAAGAAAACTACAGTACAGAAAGTAAGGAGGAGGGTCAATTAAAATGAAGCTGGAGAGTGAAGCAGGCACAGACTGAAGATCCCTAAGTAGGAAGGAGGGACTTTAAGGTTCACCATACCACACAGAGCTTTGAAAATCATATTAGGATTTTGATTTATGAGTTAGAAAAGAATTGGTTAATAAGTGACAGCCTTCACTGGGAATAAAGTGAGTCATAAGTAATTAAGTAAATTAGTTTCGGGAAGTTGATCTAGAGAATTCTTCTCAGACAAAAGATGAACGGTTTTAGATTTTAAAAGTTGAGTAGGTAAATAAATCCATTTATTGCACACCTGTATGTATGAATACAATGCAATGTATTTAAACATCACCCACTTCTCCCTGAAATCCAACCACTGTTTCTAAACTGACAAGGAAATGGGGAAGGTGACTAGAGTACAACATACACATGATTAGCAGTGTTACTGCCTTAGAGTATAAATATAGGCTTTCGAGAGACTTTAACAACTTTCCAGGAATATTCTCACTGCCCTCTTCATTTTGATAACTAATAAATTTCAAGGTAGTTTCAAAAGAAGTCTTTAGGCCTACTCTTCCCTACCATCTTCAACCCTGGCCTATTAACTCCATGTGATGAGGTTTAATAATTTCACTACAAATGGAATGTGGACGAGTATACAATCATTATCCCAAATAAGATAATGGATACAAACATTGAGTAAGTATAAAATCTACCTTTTATTTAAGATGAGGCAAATCTGAAATACCATAATGTTAAACCCCAAGAGTAAGATGACCCATAAACATTGCTTTACCATGAAATTTAAGTAACTGCTCTGTACTGAAAAATACGCAAAAAAGGAGGGAGTACTCATAAATAATTTAAAAAGGTGCTCACATTTGTCACTCTAAACTAAAAAAAAATTCATGTTTTTAAATATCATTTTGAAAAAGCACTATGAACCAACCCCTCAATGTAAAAATAAATGTATTGGGGGAAGTTAGGTGAAGGGTACCTGAAACTTCTCATACTATCATTGCAACTTCTTCTGAATCTAAAATTATTTAAAAATAAAAGGTTGAAAAAAATATACTTGGCTTCAGATTACTTACTTTAATCAATGTAGAATTTAGTGGTAAATTAAGAAAAAAAAGTTAAAACAATGAAATCCAGAGTGAAATTTTAAAGCAGAAGTCATGTAAAGTTATGCAAAAAGGATTTAAAGCATTAGGTTCAAATACTGAATATACCATTTATTTGGAGAAGGAAATGGCAACCCACTCAGTGTTTTCGCCTGGAGAACTCCATGGACAGAGGAGCCTGGGGGTCTTAAGTCCACGGGGTCGCAAAGAGTTGGACATGACTGAAGCGACTTAGCACAGTACATACCATCCACTAGCTGAGTGACCTACAACACACCATTTAAGCTTTCAAGATTACTGTGAAAGTCAAATGAGATATGTGGAAACAAAGTTTGTAAATTGTAAAGCCTTGTAAAAATGCTGTTAGTGATTCAAATTTCCTAGCTTAAAATTCCTTTTCGTAAAGATCTGTCCTCATTTCATATCATGTTATCTTTCAACAGAACAAGAACGCACTTCAAAAATGGTATTCAAACAAGGAAATACAGCAACTCAGTTTATTACATGCAGATTCTTCTGCATTGATGCTAACAGTTCACTGGTCCAAAATTACTAAAATACTTAAAAAACTATACATTATGTAAACAAAACATAAATAAGACAGCATAGTTCTTTGTACATATAGTTTAGTACAGGTTGTTAAGGATTTAGGGATATGTACAATTTTACACAATGGACTGCATTTTCACAATGCATAAATATATATATATCTATTTTTTTTACAGAAACAAAAATATTATTCCACTAAAGACACAGAATATCGTATTGGAGATACACGCTGCAACAGTCCAAATTCAAGAAACATGTCAATGCAAGTGTGCAAAACCCTAGCTTATTCCAAACTAGTCAAACTTGACTGTTCAATTTATGTCATACAGACAGGTAAATCCTGTCTATTTTAAACAAATAACCTTTGAAAACATACTCATACCAATGAGTGAAATGGAACAGATTTTTCCCTCCCCAAGAAAAACAAAGCCTTGTTGCAAGCTAATGAAAAGATACATTAACACGCACACAAACTATGTATAGTATGTTTTCAACAGTATAATAAACAGTTAAAATTTTTATGGGAGTCAAAACAATGCCCCATTATTTAAAAACTGGCTCGTTTAGTCTAAATTCAAGATGCAGCTGTGTCAGGCTTCTCTAAGCCAGATGACTGAAAAGCAGGGAAGACAGAGGCAGGATTTCGACTGGCAGATACAATTTGAGAGAGTGATGGAGAGGCTGAAGAAACCTTAGATGGTGGAGTATTTATGGTATTCAAAATGGCTCCTTCTGGGCTGACCAATAATTTTTTGACTGATGTGTCCAAATGAAATACTGAAGTGTTACTTGGCAGTGGAGGATTACTAGAACAAATGGCAGAAACTAAAGATGTCTTAGCCAAAAGAGTTGCTGGAGGAGACTTAATTACTGAAGTCAGTGACACTGTTGGTACAGGAGGTGGAACAGAAACTTTAGCAGTTGGGCTTATGATTTGTGGTGCTGCAGGTACTGTGGATAGAGAACTTGCATTCCCAAGAGAGTTTACAATTTTTGTAGAGCTTTTTAGATAATGTTTTACAGGTTGCCCACTTAAGGAATTATTTGATGCTAGTGTGATCTTCTGGGCCAGGTTATCTACTGGTGTAGGCTGAGTGCCTTGGCCATTATTAAGAACTAAGGGAGGTCCATATTTTGGATTAGTAGATATAAGAAGAACATGGCTGCCAGCTCCAAGACCTTGTGGTGGAACAATAAACCGGGCTCCATTAATCATGATCTGAGTACCAGGTGCCAAAGGTGTACTGGTATTGATGATTATTTTTTGCTGAATACAAGGTTCACTGAACTGACTCCCTATTACACTAGTTACATTTGATGGTGCTGTAGCAGTGTGAATGGCAGTGACACCTGGAGTAGAACTGTAACTAGGGGTTGATTTTAAGAAAGCAGGGGACATTTGCTGGTTTGGCAGAGAAGCAAAATTGGAAATGTTAATTATTTTACCTGGATTTGGTGAAAGGGATGGCAATTCAGTTTGAGGTTTATTTGTGTTTATATTTGTTGGCACTGTAGTTGAAACCCCTGGTGACTGCAACTGGACCGAAGTCCGAGATTGTCTTTTAGAAAGAGATACAGAACGTGTGGCTCCTGGTGCTGTTGCTGCTTGTGGAACTGTGTTGATTGTTTTAGGGGACACAGTCACAGGTGTAGGCAAGGCAACCGTAACAGGGATTTGCAAAGCTGATGTTAAACATTTCGGAGACACTGTTGGTTGTGTAGTTGAAATCAGAACAGATGATGCAAGATGTCCTGTTTTCACAGTTGATATAGCCACAGTGTTTCCGAGATTTGACGTGCAAATTCTGTTTGACAAACTAGGCATAATTCTTGAAGAGGTATCATTTCCACTGACTAAAACAGGAGGTCGTGTCCCAACTGAGGCAGAGGCTGAGGTCACTGAAACAGAACCCAAAGATACATTTGCTCCTGTTCCTGAAAACATGTTTACTGTTCTTGAAGCAGAAACCACTGATTCATTAACAGGAGTAATATTTTGACTCATAAAATTTGAGCTTACTGGAATTGAACTGCCACTTGTTGACAATGGTAAAACATAGCCCTTGCTACTTTTTTCTTCTCCTTTTGAGGTTACATTTTGCAGTATGTTAATTGATGGCAGAGCTGGCACACTGCCTGAAGTATTAACAATTGCTTGGCCTATGTTTAGCCCAATTTTCACATCTTTTATCTGAGACACAGTTGGTGATGAATTTATTTTTATTGGTGTTCCCACTGTAGATGGAATTAGTACTATCTGGGGCTGTTCTGGAGACTTAACATATGTTTTACTCAATGGAGAAGGAAGAGCTTGTTTTAATGGTTCTGCTACAATGGTTGGGGTTGAAGTGCCACTGGGAATTGCAGCATTTATAAAAACTAATTTCTGGGCAGAAACAGCTGGAGATGTTGGTGCTGGTGCCACATTAATTGAAGTTCCACTGCCAGAAGAAAGAACAGATGGAGCTGACACCAGCATAAGTTTCTGCACTGGAGTCCCACTGATAGTATCTCCACTTGCTGCTGCTGTTGCGTCTGTTCTTGTAACAGGGTAACTTTTTGTGACATAATCTACTTGTTGATGTTTCGCTGGTGTACGAATAACATTTGAACTGGTTTGTCCAAAATTTCCTGTTGATATGCTAATTACACTTACCGAACTATTTGCTGTTGATGGTAATAGAGTGCTGGAAGAAACAGAGGACTTTAAGGGAGAGGAAGGCATGGGTGAAGTTTTATCTATCGTATGGCCCAAATTACCACTGCAGGAAGGTTGGCTTAATGTAAATTTAAGATTTTTCCCCGTGGATGGATTAAAGCCAGCTGGAATGGAAACAGAATTAGGTGCTTGGCCAAAAGATGGGAGACTAGATGTAGCAGTTGTTCCAGCTACCGACGGAAAAGCAGATGATGAGGAAGCTGATGACTTTGGTACCAGAAATGCCTGAAGCTGAGGAGCAATAGTAAAAACTGAACCTGAAGATAAACTGCTGGGTGAACTCTGATCTGGATTGGTCTGCACTTTTACAACTCCAGTGTTTCCACCTCGTGTCCTAACAAGAATTGACTGTGAATCTCTTATACACACAGTTTTCAGTTCTTGCTTTGCTTCAGAAGAATCAGCAGTTTGTTGTGCAAAACAGTTGAGGGAACTACCAGGATTTGTAGATCCATTTAGTGTTGTTGCTGATAACTGAGGCTGAACTGTTGAGGAAGTGGTGGGTGAAGCAATGGGCTGTGGGAATGCGGCGGCTGAAACTGTGTTCTTGACTTTTCCTGCCTCACTCTGGCTAGTCTTAACTGGTGGTGCTAACAAATTACTTATGGAGGTTACAGGTGTCAAAGACTGTGGTCTAGCACTACTCACATTTGACAAAGGGGTAACTGTCTTGTTGAAAGCTGTATTAGATAGTTGGGTAGAAACAGTTCCTGTTGGACTGACAAGAACTGATGGTAAAGAAGAATTTACATTTGCTGTCTGTGGGAAAGATGAACCATGTTGTTCTGTACCTTTTTGTTGAAGTGGTGGTATTTCTTTTGCAACTGCTTTCCCTTCCTTGTGCTGAATCACAAAACTCTTAGGCAGAATGAGAACCTGTTGCATAATTTTTTCTCCTGATTTAGGATCTAGCATAGGTTGCATCTGAATCTTTACAGAGCTGTTATGAAGATCTATGGGCAACCACTGACCACAGGGCATTTTGTATACCATCTGTAAAGGACCTTTTGTACTGGTGTGGCAGGTCAATGCTGGCTTTATGGGGCTTGCTTCTGGAGGAGACATAACTGGCTTTTCCACAGCAGGGGCATTTCTACCTGTGGAAGGGGGCAGTTGATTTGTTAAGGTCACTTTGTTCCCAATATTCTTTGCAAGCAAGGCCTGAATAGGTTTGGTCCCTTTCTGGAGAGTAGACAGTGGTGTTGAATCCAATGAGGCAAACGACTCCGGAAACAGTGGCTCTGTATGCTTTGATTCATTCAAACAGTCCATCTGCACATCACCTTCTACATTCTCAACCACTGTCTCATTTGTGCTTAACTTAGCTTTCTTCCTTGGGGAAAGCTCTTTTGTGCTATCATCCAGGTAACTAATTTGCTTGGACTGTCGTTTAAGTGTTTTAGGCAGTGTCTTTAGATCTTTAGAAGGCAATTCCTTTTTCAACAACTTACTTCTGGCCATAGGAAAAACTATTTCTGACAATTTCATATCATCTGAAAATGATAAAAACAAGCGTTTTGTTTATATAACACAACTGAATAGCAATGATAAGATCAATTATAAAAAAGAAAGTCAATCTTTGAACCAGTAATTTATTAAAAAAACTGTAGTGTGATTCAAAAGTCTCAGTACCATTGATGGAAATTAAGGTAAGGAGACCTTTGACATGGTAATCCTGATTTTGTAACCATTCCCAAGAACAACATATTATTAATGAGGAAATTATTTTTGGTCAGATTCTGCTGCCAATACAAGTGTAAAAGGAAACTTTACAACTTGAGATACTCAAGCCAGCAATTAGGGCTCAGAATTTAGAGTAGACTAGTACTCTACTAGTCTACTTTTCTCTTTCTAGACAGAGAAATCTTCATATCAAAGAGAGATGTTTCTCCCTATTTTCTTTTTTTTTTAGAGATAGACTCTAAAGAATAAAAAACATTCATTTTTTCTGCTGTTCAATTATTCCTACAGTAAAAAATTTATGTTCATATCTGGTCAAACTGGGCTGATGAGAAGTTATATCTTTTCAATTCACCAAAGACGTGAAATGTAATAGGTTAATACATTAAGCACAAATTTTCATACCTATTAGATAACTAAGGAAAGTTATTTAACTGGATTTACAGAATAATATAATCTGACAAATTGAAAGGAATTAAAGATAATCTTATCCAGCCTCCTTATAAGAATGAGGTGTCCACTCTAGTCTCATTAGGTCATCAACATAAAAAACAAAAACCAAAACCACTTCACTTTATTAAAGACTTGCCAAGTTTCATTTAAGCAAACACCAGATATATTGTTTCAAAAATAATAACAATAAAAAGAAGAGAGTACACCTATTTCAAAGGGATTGTATATTAACGATGTGTGGTCTCTACTGAGCAATAACATGCCTATAGTTTGGAGTCAGATACTGGTTCCAGAAACTCCTAGAACAGTAATAATGACTCCAAAGAACCTTTAATAAGACATTAGCACACCTTCAAACATAATAAATTTCCCCAATCAATAAACCTCATTAACCAGACTATCTTCTATCTCCACAAAAGACTAAAATTTCTCTTTGTGCCTGTAGTGTTCATTTAGAGAAAGTCTGAATGCCTACCTGAATCAAAATGATCCTTCTCCAGGATATCTAGAGGTTCTGTGGTGTCTATAGATTTGCTACTGATTTCTACTTTAGGGGTTTCTCTTCCAAGATCTCCTTCACCTTCTTCACTAGTCCACAGTTCTCTAGCAAATTTATCATGATCAGGCTGTCTTCTAAAGTCATCATAGTCTTTCTTTAGGCGACTCCTGAAATAAAATATTCAGCATAAAAATACATATGTGCTAATCTCTTGGAAGCTAAAGTAACTCAACATTTCAAACTATTTATTTCAGTATTTTCAATTAAGTCACTAAACCTATGTTTTAATCAAGTGTGTGTAAGATTTTTTTAGAGAGAGACTCTAAAGAATAAAAAACATTCATTTTTTTCTGCTGTTCAATTATTCCTGCTGTCCAATTAATCCAATGATGATTGTTCAAGAAGACACAACATAGGGTATAGGCATAGGAAACTTAAAGATTGTATCTGTAAAGTATTTGCACATACCACCCACTGTCATTCTAAAGGCTACTGGGAGACCTATTAAATGTGAAAATGTGAAAAAGATTAACTTTTTTTTCCAACTGCACTGACAGAAACAGACTTGAAATAGTCTTAAAATTCATTATAATATTGTTTAAAAGGTCACTTAAAAGTGTTAAACAAAAAATTCTAAGAAACAGTATCTATTATTTTTGACTCCTCCAAGGAGTAACAACAAAAATAATCCTTCGTTTAATACTGAAAGCAATCCTATCTAAACCTTGGGTCTCACTAGAACTTTTTTTTTAAATTAAGTATAGGGAAACAAAGCTGGAAAATGATTTTTCACATAAAAACATAGTACTTACATTTCTATGACATTACAAGAGATAGAAACATTCCAAGTGATTGCATGGTATTTTAGTAATCCTTTATTATTCATTTGCTTTCAATTGAGTTTCTCTATTCTACTTTAACCTCTGTTTATTTTGTTTGTTTAAAAAAAATCTGAACATACATTCTCCAATTTACTTTTGCTACAAATCCCTGTCTGTGCATACCGGAGTATAAATCTCACCTCTGTCACTTAACAGTTGTAAGACTTTGGACAAGTTTCTTAAACTTTCTAATCATCAGTTTACTTATGTGTACAAAGATACAAAGATACTTATCTTATAGTATGTGTGGCACATAAATATTTAACAAATGTTAGTTAATAATTACTCTCAATTTATTTATGTTTCAATGATTGCTTAAGGGTTTTACAGAGCAGATGATAGCTGTAAGATAATAGACTGGATTATCAAAGGATAACTAAATTTAATTTCCTTTTAGAACTATCTAAATGGGGATAGTACAAAGTTTCTCCTTTCTCAGTCTTCTTCTCACCTTGGCTAAAGACTTTGCTGCTTATTTCACAGAAAATGGAAGAAGCAATCAGACAAGAACTTTCATATGTTCACACCTTGTCTGCAACTTAAAACCTTCATCTGTACTCATATTTCCCATCTAACCCCTCATATTCTCTAAGCTAACCCCTCCACAACTTATGCATCCTCCCTCAACTAGTCAAGAATCTCCAAAGTACCTTCCATTGTCTGATCCATTTCTGCCTCTCTATTTGATCATTTACACCAGTATACAAACATGTTATTTCTCCCAGGAAGAAAAACAAACAAGGACAAAATTAAAGCACTCTCTCTTGACTCCAACTTGTCCTTCCAGGTACTGCCCTATTTCTCTGCTCTACTTTTACAGAAAAACTCCAATTCCTTACCCCTCATTCTCTTCAAAAGACGAAGACTTTTACCCTCATTTTCCTCAGTTCATCATGAGTAGTTTCCTTTTTGAAACTTTTTACCTGTTTCTAAGACATCACTATTTCTCTTGGTTATGCGCCTATCTTGCTGAATACTCCTCCTCAGTCTCTTCTGCTGAGTCCTACCATCTCCACCACATCTAAACACTGGAATGTCCCAGGGTTCAGTCTCTCTTAACTGTGCTCATACACTAGATGATTTCTATTATCTCATAGCTTAAGTATAATCTATATCCTGACAACCCCCAAATTTATACCTTCAGTCTGGCTTACTCCCTTGAATTGCCACTCATATACTAAACTGCTTATTCAGTATCTCCAATTAGATGGCTGAAAGGCATATCAAACTTAATATGTTGAAATCCTAACTCCTCAATCCATCCCCTCCCCAAAATTCTTTGTTTCCTCTATCTCAACTAATGGCAATTTCATTACTCTAGCTGTTTAGATAAAAATATTGGGCACCACCTTTTTCTCATTTTTTTCTGACACTCCATATGCAAGTCTTAGGGAAATTCCACCAGTCCTACTTTCAAGATATATCCAGAATTCAACCACTCTTTACTGTTTGCATTGCTACTATTGTCGTCCAAGCCACTATCATTTTTCACCTGGACTACTGCTAAGCATAACTGATTTCCTGCCTGTATATTTGTCCCACTCTAATCTCAACTAAGCAGGCAGAGAGAATGCTTTAAAAAAAGTCAGATCATGTAATTCCTCTGTTTAAAACCCTTCAAAGGCTTCTTGTCTCAGAGTAAAAGCCAAACTCCTTAAATTCCTATATGGTCTGGCTGTGCTTTTGTTATTAAGTTATTTACGACTCTTCACTACCCGTGGACTGTAGCGTGCCAGGCTCCTCTGTCCTCCACTATCTCCCAGAGTTTGCTCAAATTCATGTCCACTGAGTTGATGATGTTATTTAACCATCTCATCCTCTGAAGCCCTGCTTCTGATGAAGGTCCAATACTTTGGCCACCTGATGCAAAGAGCTGACTGATTGGAAAAGATGTGATCTGGCTACCTTTCTCTGTATTTCTCTGACTCTAGACTCTTACCATTTCCCTCCTCATTCACTCAGCTTTGCTTATTCTCACCCCTTTGCATTTCCTATAAATGTCAAACATGCTTTCAACCTTAGAGCTTCTGCATCTTAGATATCCACATGGTTCTCTCCCCTATTTCCTTCAGGTCTCTTTTCAAACACCAACTCATCAAGGAAACTTTACCCAACACCCTGTAAAGAGCAATCATCATCCCATCTAAACCAAGCATTTCTTTCTTTTTTAAAAAGTATTTATTTATTTTTGGCTGTGTTGGGTCTTTGTTGCCGCACTTGGGCCTTCTCTAGCTACGGTGAGTGAGGGCTTCTTTCTACTTGTGATGCATGGGCTTCTCATTGCAGTGGTTTCTCTTGTTGAGAAGCATGGGCCCTAGGGTGTGCAGGCTTCAGTACTTCAAACACATGGGCCCTAGAGTGTGGTGGCTTCAATAGCTGTGGCTCATGGGCTTCACTGCTCCAAAGCATGTGAAATCTTCCTGGACCAGGGATTAAACCTGTGTCCCCTGCACTGGCAGGTGGATTTTTAACCACTGGACCACCAAGGAAGTAAAAAACAAGCTTTTTTTTTTTTTTTTTTCCTGTATAGCACAGTGAACTATATTCAATATCCTGTGATAAACCATTATGAAAAAGACAAAAAAGAATACAGTGTATAGATGAGTCACTTTGCTGTATAGCAGAAATCAACACAACATTGTAAATCAACTGTACTTGAATAAAATACAAGTAAAACATTTTAATTATAGGATAATTGCTTTACAATATGGTGTTGGCTTCTGCCTTACATTAACATGAATCAACCATAGGTGTACATAAGTTCCTTTCCTCGTGAACCTCCCTCCCACCTCATCCCACCCCTCTAGTTGTCACAGAGCACCTGATTTGAGTTCCCTGCGTCATGCAGCAAATTTCTACTGCCTATCTATTTTACATATTGTAATTTATATGCAAAACAAGTATATCTTATTCCCTTAAACCAGCTTCATTTTTCTTCACAGCATTTATCATCATCTGACATTTGAGTTTGTCTGAATAGACATAACTAGTAAGGAGATTCAATCAACAACAACAACAAAATCTCTAGACATTTCTCCAAAGACAAATTGCCAATAAGCACTTAAAAAATGTACTCAATTTCACTAATTATTAGGGAAGTGGAAATCCAAACTACAATATATATATATATATATATATATAGTATATTGTATACATGTATACAACATACAAATTGTATTTATTATACATACATATACATAATACATATTATACGTACACATTCATGTATATTGTATATATACAATATATACATATATACACAATATATACCACATTATACTCATTAGGATGGCTATTAAAAAACCAGAAAATAACAAATGCTGGTTAGGATGTGGAGAAACTGGAACTTTTGTACACTTATGATGTACACTATAGAAAACAATGTGGTAGTTCCTCAAAAAATCAGGTTTATGATGTCTATCTTCTTTGTGAAATGTACCTTCTATCATTTAAAATATTCATCTTTGTTTCATTTAGAAAAAAATTAAAAGTAGAATTGCCATAGTTCACTTCTAGGTATACATCCCCAACATTTGAAAGCAAGGTCTTAGACATTTGTACACCCATGTACACAGCAGCATTATTCATAATAACTAAAACATGAAAAGCCTCTCAAATGCCCATTACAGATGAATGAATAAGTAAAATGTGGTATATGCATAAAGTGCAATATTCAGTTCAGTCACTCAGTCGTGTCCGACTCTTTGTGACTCCATGGACTGCAGCTTGCCAGGCATCCCTGTCCATTATCAACTCCTGGAGTTTATGCAAACTCATGTCCATTGAGTCAGTGATGCCATCCAACCATCTCATCCTCTTTTGTCCCCTTCTCCTCCTGCCTTCAATCTTTCCCAGCAACAGTGTCTTTTCAAATGAGTCTTTTTTTTTTTTTAATTCAGTCTTTAAAAGGAAGTAAACTCTACAACATAGATGAACCTTGAAAACATTATGCTAAGTGAAATAAAGACAGTCACGAAAAGACAATTATTTTATATTATATGATGTACTTAGAGTAGTCAAAATCACAGACACAGAAAGTACAATGGTGGTTGCTAGGGGATGGGGGAAGGAAGATACAGAGTTTCAGTTTCACAAGATGAAGAGTTCTAGAGATAGATGGGCTGAGAGAAACACAACATTATGAATGTTAAAAAAAAGCGGTATTAAATATACCACTGAACCAAACACTTAAAACTAGTTAAGATGGTGAATTTTATTTGTGCATTTTACCACAATGAAAAAAACTGGGGGAAAAATAATATAAACCACACAGTAGGGGTTTTGTTTAATTAACATTACCTTGTCAGGACTTAGGAAGTGCCCTGCACACAGGCTCAAAAATATCTGAATTACAAATCAACGGGACACTACTAATTCCAGGACATCTTCCATAATCATAAAGTAAGAGTATTAAACTAAGTAAAACAGATAATAAAGCTTTATTTACCTGTTTCTTTGAAAAGCTTTCATTAACTTTGGTTCCCATGGCAACAATTCGTTTAAAAGACGTATCAGTGTACTATGTAATTCTTTTACAGCTTGCCTCCGATGATACCATTTGCCCTAAAAACACAATTTGAAAAGTAAATCCTTTAGATTTAATCTAGAAGTCAACACCAAGACTTATTTTCTGAGTAAAAAAACAAAACAAAATGCTGATACCCATCAAATAAGTAATATCTCTTCTTCAGAAGGTTGCAGAAAGGAGAAAAATGTCCTATAATAAATCTTCTTCGATATACTTCAGAGATTTTCAACTATACAGGAGAAATCTAAAACCCATTTAATCAAACCAGGACATAAAAAGTTTTTTAAAGTTTCTAACTGGGTCAATTATAAATATTCAATAAATCACGAAAATGCATGTAAAGATACAAACATTCACATAATTATGTCAATTATATGACTCATTTCTGTAATGTTTCTGTAATTTTTCCAAAAGGCTGGGGGAAAAAAGAAAGAGAAAAACCTAAATTGTTATCATGTCCAAAAGCAGTCCTCTTAACAAACTTCCTTAGGAAATTTTACAATTATTTTAAAATGTTTTAAAATGAAAAGCAAACAAGTGGTCACCATTTCCATTATTTTCATGCTATAATAGGGGATAACAATTTGACACCCCCCCCATCTGCTAAGTATTATCCTAAGTATTTCATTCATACATGGAGAGAAAGAGACAGGGAGAGAGATAGGGAGAGAGAGATTGAGTGAGCATGAGTGTGTACACGAAATAGCAGTTACAAAAACCTTCTAAAGTGTGTGCATTTTTAGTCTTACTTAACAAATGATGAAGCTAAGGGTCAGGGAGATTAAATGACTTGTTTAAAGGCTCTCTGACTTAAACCAATATCTGCCTGTTGGTGTAGTCCAAGTTCTAAAACTAGCTATATCACTACCTCTTAAAAACTGTATCACATAAATTCAGTCTGACACAGGTTACAAAAACCTCTAGTAAGATATATTTCACAGTACCCATAAAATTATCTGTATACCATAGGAACAATAAGATTATAGAAGTTATATCCTTAGGTAAGCAACTTCTCCACATCTATCAACATTACCACCACTATCATTATTATCATTTACTGTTATATAACCATGTTGTAATTTTTATTTGGTAAACAGCTTTGAGATATAATTTACATACCACACCATCCACTCACTTTACTTCTTTTACAACAAAAACATACAAGTATATGTCACAGATCACATTTAACCTGTATAAAACTAGATTTCATCCCACAGGAACTCTGAGTCATATTTGCATACAGGCAGAACATTAAGGCAGAAAAATAACCACTCCCGAGAGTAAAGCATATACTAATCTGTGCATAAAATTCCCAACTTTATTTGTGTCTTCTTAGCAGCATAACAACGGAGAAGGCAATGGCACCCCACTCCAGTACTCTTGCCTGGAAAATCCCATGGATGGAGGAGCCTGGTAGGCTGCGGTCCATGGGGTTGCTAAGAGTTGGACACGACTGAGAGACTTCACTTTCACTTTTCACTTTCACACATTGGAGAAGGAAATGGCAACCCACTCCAGTGTTCTTGCTTGGAGAATCCCAGGGATGGGGGAGCCTGGTGGGCTGCCATCTATGGGATCACACAGAGTCGGACACGACTGAAGTGACTTACCAGCAGCAGCAGCATAAGAAATCATAGTATGTGAAAAAATTTTAAGAAAAGTTAATTTTTATTTCATATAATATACTAACCTGAACAGGTATCTTGTCAAAAGCTTTCTAAAAGGATCCAACTAACAAGAAGTTCTACCTCAAGTTATTTTTCTCAAAGGAATGTTATGAGGTAGTATAAAGTGCTTATTCTAACCCATGAAAGTAAAACTATTAGACTATGAACAATAAAATTGAGCCAAAAAATACTTTTAACCTATGGAAAACTATCTGAGGAAGATGAAAAGGTAGATGATAGTCACCCTAAATCCTTTTTGGAATGAGGCAAGATTTTGTTTCAATAAAAAATAGAAAACAGGTAGATGGAGAAGACTTTTCCCTTTAACAAGGCGTATTAACAACATTCCTTTTTCTACATCTCAACTTCTATTTGGTTCAAAAATGAAATGGTGAGTGTGGAAATAAACTTTACCTAAGCTAACGAGGGAAAGTCGCTTAGTCATGTCCAACTCTTTGCGACCCTATGGACTATATAGTCCATGGAATTATACAGGCCAGAATACTGGAGAGGGTGTTTCCTTCTTCAGGGGATCTTCCCAACCCAGGTATTGAACCCAGGTCTCCCGCATTGCAGGCAGATTTTTAACCAGCTGAGCCACCAGGAAGATGATGCCATTAAAAATGCTGCACTCAATATGCCAGGAAATTTGGAGAACTCAGCAGTGGTCACAGGACTAGAAAAGGTCAGCTTTCACTCCAATCCCAAAGAAAGGCAATGCCAAAGAATGTTCAAACTACTGCACAATTGCACTCATCTCACATGCTAGCAAAGTAATGCTCAAAATTCTCCAAGCCAGGCTTCAACACTACATGAACTGTGAACTTCCAGATGTTCAAGCTAGATTCAGAAAAGGCAGAGGAACCAGAGATCAAATTGCCAACATCCCTTGAAACATAGAAAAAGCAAGAGAGCTCCAGAAAAACATCTACTTCTGCTTTATTAACTACGCCAAAGGCTTTGACTGTGTGGATCACAATGAACTGTGGAAAATTCTTCAAGAGATGGGAATACCAGACAACCTAACCTACCTCCTGAAAAATCTGTATACAGGTCAAGAAGCAACAGTTAGAATCAGACATGGAACAACAGACTGGTTCCAAATTGGGAAAGGAATACCTCAAGGCTGTATATTTCACCCTGCTTGTTTAACTTAAATGCAGAGTACATCATACAAAATGCCAGGCTGAATGAAGCACAAGCTGGGATAAAGATTTCCAGGAGAAATATCAATAACCTCAGATACAGAGAAAATACTCACCCTTATGGCAGAAAGCAAAGAGGAACTAAAGAGCCTTTTGATGAAAATGAAAGAGAAGAATGAAAACATTGGCTTAAAACTCAACATTCAGAAAACTATGATCATGGCATTTGGTCCCATCATTTCATGGCAAATACAATGGGCAAACAGTAGCAACAGTGAGAGACTATTTTTGGGGGGCTCCAAAATCACTGCAGATGGTGACTGCAGCTGTGAAATTAAAAGATGCTTGCTCCTTGGAAGAAAAGCTATGACCAACCTAGACAGCATATTAAAAGGCAGAGACATTACTTTGCCAACAAAGGTCCATATGGTCAAAGCTATGGTTTTTCCAGTAGTCATGTATGGATGTAAGAGTTGGTGTGAGAGTTAGACCATAAAGAAAACTAAGTGCCAAAGAATTTATGCTTTTGAACTATGGTGTTGGAGAGGACTCTTGAGAGTCCCTTGGACTGCAAGGAGATCAAATCAGTCAATCCTAAAGGAAATCAGTCCTGAATATTCATTGGAAGGACTGATGCTGAAGCTCAAACTCCAATACTTTGGCCACCTGATGTGAAGAACTGACTCATTGGAAAAGACCCTGATGCTGGGAAAGACTGAAGGCAGGAGAAGGGGACGGCAGAGGAGAAGATGGTTGGATGGCATCACCAACTAGATGGATATGAATCTGAGAAAGCTCCCTGAGTTGGTGATGGACAGGGAGGCTTGTAGTCCTCAAGTCCATGGGATCATAAAGAGTCAGACATGACTGAGCAACTGAACTAAACTGAACTGAAGCTAAGGAGAGCAGAAAGAGGAAAGATACAAGGAATGAAGCAGGTGAGAATATGCTCTTCCTGGTACAATTAAGTGGAAAAGCGTTAAAAGACTAGCGGGTGCCAACATGCTGAATTCCTTATTGTGCGTGCAAGCTAAGTCACTTCAGTTGTGTCAGACTGTTTGCGACCCTATGAACTGTATAGCCCACCAGGCTCCTCTGTCCATGAGATTCTCTAGGCAAGAATACTGGAGTGGACAGCCATGCCTTCCCCCAGTTATTAACTGGGAATTAATATGAAGAAGAATGACAGATTTAAGTTAACCTAGGCAGTATGGTTGCTGTATAAGTTAGCAAAGTGGTGGTGGAGTAGAGAATACAGAACTAACAGAATTGCAGGATTTCAGGACTAGGTAGTTGAGACATATGAAGTGGAGACTGTGTAACTGGATACTATTTAAAGACATTTATCAGCTCTGTTTGTGCCTTGATTAAATTACAATATTAATTTTTATAGGAAAGAATTTGAAACATATTAGGAAGACTTTACATTTTGATTTTATTTTGGTTACTAAATTTTAATTAATCTAATGCCCAGAAAATATATGACTGAACTAACAGCACACAGGGAAGGGGTCATATAAATTCAATAGAGAACAGAGTTCTAACTTTCGTATAAATCTGTTTCACCCCCTGACCTGTTTGTAAATGTCTAAAGCCTTTTAAATTTATATATTTTTTTGGTCTTTCTTCCCTTTCTTTAGTCTACATATTTCAACTTGGGGTAGTGATGGTGTGGCTACTAATTTATATTTGAAAACACCTATTTAATCACTCTGTATTTGAAAAAAAGTTTATTATTTTCTAACACAAGTTACAGAAAGTAAAGGCTGATTAAATTTTTGACTAGAAGATACACATAAAGGATATAATGACCTCAACAAAAGGGCATCCCTATACCTGCCATGGGGTATGTGTGTTATCGATCAAAAGGTGGGACATGTTTTAAAAAAAATTCAGACTCACTGCTCTGGGACTGGTGTTTGATGCAGTAATGTACTTTAATCACTTGACAGTAAAAGAGAAACTCACACTGCTCTTTTCATTTATTATCTTATTTGGTCAATATAACCCAAACGGATTTAAAATAGTATGTTCTTTTCTACCCAGTGCTGATCTCAAAAGCATCACAGTATACAATGGAACTAATGTAGAGAAGTTATGAATTTTTAAATAAAGTTAGCCAAATGGTAATAATCTGACTTAACTTAGATCTAATATAAAACAAAAATCTATTTAAAATCAAACAAGTATTTCCTGAACCTTCAATCAGATTAACTGAAAGTCAGCAATAGCTTTTCTGACTGGCCAACTTTATATACACAGATAAAGGAAAAACTACCATGCTTCTAGGATGAAATTTTTAAAGCTAAAAGGGAACTTAGCAGATATAATTTTACATATGGAAAATGTCTAAGGTAAACAGAGAAGTACTTGTAGGTGGGAGAAGACTTTAGAACTTTAGATCTCCTGAATGCTAAAATCCACTTTCTTTCCACTGCACAAAGTCACTTCTCCTGGCCTGCATACAGACAGTTCCTAAAGAAGAGACTGTATTGTGTAATTCCTATATTTACATATCTCTGTGATGCAAATATTAAAATCTCTAAAATTTACTTTAATTAAAATAGTACTTAAAACTATGGTGATCTAAAGTTTAAAAGTGAATTAAAAAACAAGGAAAACAGCAAGCTCCCCATCTCTAAATACATGAGAGAATATTGACACAATGAAAATCAGAAAGGCTCTTACAATCTTCATCTGCACCGATCAATACAGAATAAAAGATAAAGATGGTAGGTAGACAAAAATTCAGAGATGAGCTAACATCTATCCTACTCAAACTCTTCCAGAAAATTGCAGAGCAAGGTAAACTTCCAAACTCATTCTATGAGGCCACCATCACCCTAATACCAAAACCAGACAAGGATGCCACAAAAAAAGAAAACTACAGGCCAATATCACTGATGAACATAGATGCAAAAATCCTTAATAAAATTCTAGCAAACAGAATCCAACAACATATTAAAAAGATCAACATCATGACCAAGTGTGCTTTATCCCAGGGATGCAAGGATTCTTTAATATTTGCAAATCAATCAATGCGATACATCACATTAACAAACTAAAAGATAAAAACCATAAGATTATCTTAATAGATAGAGAAAGCCTTTGACAAAATTCAACATCCATTTATGATAAAAACTCTCCAGAAAGCAGGCATAGAAGGAACATACCTCAACATAATAAAAGCCATATATGATAAACCTGCTGCAAACATTATCCTGAATGGTGAAAAATTGAAAGCATTTCCCCTAAAGTCAGGAACAAGACAAGGATGCCCACTGTCACCACTACTATTCAATGTAGTTTTGGAAGTTTTAGCCACAGCATTCAGAGAAGAAAAAGAAATAAAAGGAATCCAGATTGGAAAAGAAGAAGTAAAACTCTGCAGATGACATGATCCTCTACATAGAAAACCCTAAAGACTCCACCAGAAAATTACTAGAGCTAATCAGTGAATATAGTAAAGCTGCAGGATATAAAATTAACACACAGAAATCTCTTGCATTCCTATACACTAATGAGAAAACAGAAAGAAACAATTCCATTCACCATTGCAATGAAAAGAATAAAATACTTAGGAATAAGTCTACCTAAAGAAACAAAAGACTTATATACAGAAAACTATAAAACACTGATGAAAGAAATCAAAGATGATACAAATAGATGGAGAAATATACCATGTTCATGGATCAGAAGAACCAACATAGTGAAAATGAGTATACTACCCAAAGGAATCTATAGATTCAATGCAATCCCTATCAAGCTACCAACGGTATTTTTCAGAGAACTAGAACAAATAATTTCACGATTTGTATGGAAATGCAAAAAACCTCAAATAGCCAAAGTAATCTTGAGAAAGAAGAATGGAACTGGAGAAATCAACCTGCCTGGCTTCAGGCTCTACTACAAAGCTACAGTCATCAAGACAGTATGGTACCGGCACAAAGACAGAAACATAGATCAATGGAACAAAATAGAAAGCCCAGAGATAAATCCACGTACCTATGGAGACCGTATCTTTGATGAAGGAGGCAAGAATACACAGTGGAGAAAAGACAATCTCTTTAACAAGTGGTGCTGGGAAAACTGGTTAACCACTTGTAAAAGAATGAAACTGGAACACTTTCTAGAACTAACACCCAAAAAAGATGTCCTTTTCATTATAGGGGACTGGAATGAAAAAGTAGGAAGTCAAGAAACACCTGGAGTAACAGGTAGATTTGGCTTTGGAGTACAGAATGAAGCAGGGCAAAGGATAATAGAGTTCTGCCAAGAGAACGCACTGGTCATAGCAAACACCATCTTCCAACAACACAAGAGATGACTCTACACATGGACATCACCAGATGGTTAACACTGAAATTAGACTGATTATATTCTTTGCAGCCAAAGATGGAGAAGCTCTATACAGTCAGCAAAAACAAGACCGGGAGCTGACTGTGGCTCAGATCATGAACTCCTTATTGCCAAATTCAGACTTAAATTGAAGAAAGTGGTGAAAACCACTAGACCATTCAGCTATGACCTAAATCAAATCCCTTATGACTATACAGTGGAAATGAGAAATAGATTTAAGGGACTAGATCTGATAGAGTGCCTGATGAACTATGGATGGAGCTTTGTGACACTGTACAGGAGACAGGAATCAAGACCACCCCCAATAAAAAGAAATGCAAAAAAGCAAAATGGCTGTCTGAGGAGGCCTTGCAAATAGCTGGGAAAAGAAGAGAAGTGAAAAGCAAAGGAGAAAAGGAAAGATATATCCATTTGAATGCAGAGTTCCAAAGAATAGCAAGGAGAGATAAAAAAGCCTTCCTCAGCGATCAATGCAAAGAAATAGAGGAAAACAATAGAATGGGAAAGACTAGATCTCTTCAAGAAAATTAGAGATACCAAGGGAACATTTCATGCAAGATGGGCTCAATAAAGAAGAGAAATGGTAGGGACCTAACAGAAGCAGAAGATATTAAGAAGAGGTGGCGAGAATACACAGAGAACTGTACAAAAAAGATCTTCATGACCCAGATAATCACGATGGTGTGATCACTCACCTAGAGCCAGACATCCTGGAATGTGGAGTTAAGTGGGCCTTAGGAAGCATCACTACGAACAAAGCTAGTGGATGTGATGGAATTCCAGTTGAGCTATTTCAAATCCTGAAAGATGATGCTGTGAAGGTTTTGCACTCAATATGCCAGCAAATTTGGAAAACTCAGCAGTGGCCATAGGACTGGAAAAGGTCAGTTTTCATTCCAATCCCAAAGAAAGGCAATGCCAAAGAATGCTCAAACTACCATACAGTTGCACTCATCTCACACGCTAGTAAAGTAATGCTCAAAATTCTCCAAGACAGGCTTCAGCAATATATGAACCGTGAACTTCCAGATGTTCAATCTGGTTTTAGAAAAGGCAGAGGAACCAGAGATCAAATTGCCAACATCTGCTGGATCATCAAAAAACCAAGAGAGTTCCAGAAAAACATCAATCTCTGCTTCATTGACTACGCCAAAGCCTTTGACTGTGTGGATCACAATAAACTGGGGAAAAATTCTGAAAGAGATGGGAATACCAGACCACCTGACCTGCCTCTTGAGAAACCTGCATGCAAGTCAGGAAGCAACAGTTAGAACTGGGCATGGAACAACAGACTGGTTCCAAATAGGAAAAGGAGTACATCAAGGCTGTATATTGTCACCCTGCTTATTTAACTTATATGCAGAGTACATCATGAGAAACACTGGGCTGGAGGAAGCACAAGCTGGAATCAAGAGTGCTGGGAGAAATATCAATAACCTCAGATATGCAGATGACACCACCCTTATGGCAGAAAGTGAAGAAGAACTAAAGAGCCTCTTGATGAAAGTGAAAAAGGAGAGTGAAAAAGTTGGCTTAAAGCTCAGCATTCAGAAAACTAAGATCATGGCATCTGGTCCCATCACTTCATGGAAAATAGATGGGGAAACAGTAGAAACAGTGGCTGACTATTTTTTGGGGCTCCAAAATCACTGCAGACGGTGATTGCAGCCATGAAATTAAAAGATGCTCACTCCGTGGAAGGAAAGTTATGATCAACCTAGACAGCATATTAAAAAGCAGAGACATTACTTTGCCAACAAAGGTCCGTCTAGTCAAGGCTATGGTTTTTCCAGTGGTCACATATGGATGTGAGAGTTGGACTGTGAAGAAAGCTGAGCGCCGAAGAATTGATGCTTTTGAACTGTGGTGTTGGAGAAGACTCTTGAGAGTTCCTTGGGCTGCAAGGAGATCCAACCAGTCCATCCTGAAGGAGATCAATCCTGGGTGTTCATTGGAAAGACTGATGCTGAAGCTGAAACTCCAGAACTTTGGCTACTTCATGTGAAGAGCTGACTCACTAGAAAAGACCCTGATGCTGGGACAGATTGGTGGCAGGAGGAGAAGGGGATGACAGAGGATGACATGGTTGGATGGCATCACCGACTCGATGGAGTTCACTCGAGTGAACTCAGGAGTTGGTGATGGACAGGGAGGCCTGGCATGCTTTGATTCATGGGGCCGTAAAGAGTCGGACACGACTGAGCGACTGAACTGAACTGAGAACACTTTCTAACACCACCACAAAAATAAACTCAAAATGTATTAAAGATCTAAACATCAGACCAGAAACTATAAAACTCCTAGAGGAAAACATAGGCAAAACACTCTCTGACGTAAATCATAGCACGATCCTCTACGACCCACCTCTCAGAGTAATGCAAATAAAAGCAAAAATAAACAAATGGGACCTAATTAAACTTAAAAGCTTTTGCACAACGAAGGAAACTATAAGCAAGGTGAAAAGACAGTCTTCAGAATGGGAGAAATTAATAGCAAATGAAGCAACTGACAAAGAATTAATCTCAAAAATATACAAGCAACTCCTGCAGCTCAATTCCAGGAAAATAAGCTACCCAATGAAAAAATGGGCCAAAGAACTAAACAGACATTTCTCCAAAGAAGACATATAGATGGCTAACAAACACATGAAAAGATGCTCAACAGCACTCATTATCAGAGAAATGCAAATCAAAACCACAATGAGGTACCATTTCACGCCGGTCAGAATGGCTGCTATCAAAAACTCTCCAAACGATAAATGCTGGAGAGGGTGCGGAGAAAAGGGAACCCTCTCACTGTTGGTGGAAATGCAAATTAGTACAGCCATTATGGAGAAGAGCGTGGAGATTCCTTAAAAAACTGGAAATAGAACTGCCATATGACCCAGCAATTCCACTGCTGGGCATACACACCAAGGAAACCAGAATGGAAAGAGACACATGTACCCCAATGTTCATCGCAACACTGTTTACAATAGCCAGGACATGGAAGCAACCTAGATGTCCATTGGCAGACGAATGGATAACAAAGCTCTGGTACATATACACGATGGAATATTACTCAGCTACTAAAAAGCATGCATTTGAATCAGTTCTAATGAGGTGGATGAAACTGGAGCCTATTATACAGAGCTAAGAAAGAAAGAAAAACACCAGAAAAGTCAGAAAAGAAAAAGTCAGAAAGAAAAACACCAATACAGTATATTAACGCATATATATGCAATTTAGAAAAATGGTAACGATGACCCCTATATGAGAGACAGCGAAAGAGACACATGTAAAGAACAGATTTTTGAACTCTGTGGGAGAAGGTGAGGGTGGGATGATTTGAGAGGATAGCATTGAAACATGTGTATTACCATATGTGAAACAGATCGCCAGTCCAGGTTTCATACATGAGACAGGGTGCTCAGGGCTGGTGCACTGGGATGACGCTGAGGGATGGGATGGGGAGGGAGGTGGGAGGGAGGTTCAGGATGGGGAACACATGTACACCCATGGCTGATTCATGTGAATGTATGGCAAAAATCACAATACTATAAAGTAATTAGTCTCCAATTAAAATAAAAAAGAAAAGAACAGAAAAAAATAAAGATGGTAGGTAGAAAGATTAAGGAGTAAATGGTTATTTGTGGAACAGTGTTATAACTGTTTCTATAATAAAATTATATATATATAATAAAATTATAAAAAAAAATAATACATTCAATAAGCTTTACATATATGAGTTTAGTCCTGACTTTTCTTTATAAACAGGTATGTCAATATGGGGATAAATGAACCATTTCTAATAATTAGAATTCTATTTTCAGGAATAAAAAATGTTTCCAAAATAATCCCAATGTATTACATGAACTTAATAATCCAAATATTTACTGATGGTCACTTTAAAAAGAAGAGAGTGATATATCTTTCTTTTATAAATTTACTATAAAGTTTAACATAAAGTATGAATTCTAGCACACACCATGGAACCAAAAGTATACAATATGATCTAAATTTGAGGCTTACCTTGCAATATTTTCTCATCCAATGTCCACAGCAGCTGTAGATTGCCAGCTCCCTTTCCATGAGATGGCTCAACTGTCAAATACTAAAGGTTTTATAACCTGATAGGGATTACTACAACAAGGAGTTCGTCTATGGTCACAAGATAAGTGCTTTATTATATTATGCAGTTTTATAAGCTTTGTAATGTGATATGTTAATAACCTAAGGAACCACAAGAGAAAAGATACTCTGAAAAAACTTACAAAACTACACAATATTGTAAAATGGAAAGCTAAGTCTGTGTGTGTGAAATGAGTGGGGAGGGAAACTTACCTTACAACTAAAGAAAAACTCCATTCTGCTGCAGTAATCTGGGATGGGTATGACAGACCAGCATTAATACTGGCTGGGGTGTTGCGAGGAGAGGGAATTGGCAATCTACTGATGCTGGGGACACTGAACATCTAGAAGGAAGAAAAGAGGAAAACAAATAAATTCTAGATTTATTAAATGTCTCATCACTATGGATCTTTTGCACATTTAATAAGTTTAGATACTCTGAATATTAGGTGAAAGTAATTGGTTTATACAATTCATTCTGTTACTTATAGATTTTCTTACACCGATTTCTAAACAAAATCGATATCAACCGTTGTATGAAGAAAAAGATTATCGTATATAAATAAGTAAAGAATATTTTTTAAATTGAAATGGTATTATTGTGATGATAAAAATAAAATTTTTATTAAAAAGAAGAGTACAAAAACAAAATGTATATGAAAAAGGCATCACTGCTCTTTCTACATGCTTCTACTTACACGTGTTGTTGGAGCATAGAAACAGGGATCATAAAACAGAGCATTTTTTGTTATAGGCTTGGTACTTGTCACAGACATAAATCATATGGTGGAAAGGGATTATAATAATACATCATGCTTTTCCAATAAAATTCAAATAGCTTTTAGAAAAGTCAAATGGATTTATATGTAAACATGTCTTATTTAAAAACATTAGGAATATCCAAAGTTAGGTTGCAAATAATTTAATGGAAATGGACATAGCACAAATTAACTGGAATTAAGCATTTTAATAATTTAATTATTTCACATTCTCCTTAATCTAAGTAACAGTAAATGAAAAGGTAACAAGTATTTACTTTTTTTTCTTATTGCTCACCTAAAGACACTACCACTGTATTAATATATTCCTACATATTCACAGTTTTGGGGGTAAAATACCACATTCATCTTGGTGGTATACAGTCTCTTGAAAAAGCACGTTAGACAATACAGTGAAGTGTTTGAATATTAGCATGGAAGAAGTTAAAAAAAGCATTTTAACATTACCAGAGGTCTTAATATGAACTATTCTATCATATACTAGTGTTTGCTCTTTAGGAACTCTTAATACTAACTCAATAGGAAACATAAGCATTTAACGATATCCAACACTGCGCAGCATGTACAATGTTTCCATTGTATTTCTAAATGAGCATTTAACTAGAAAGCATGATGATAAACAACTACATCAGTGATAATACTGGAAGTTTCAATGTCACTTGACTTTGTAGAGACAGTGGACAGATCACATTCCCAGTGAAGTAGTCATTATTACCGGGGAAGAAAATCTAACAATGTGGATATAACTGATGGTATGTAACCACTTCCATTCATAAAGAAGAAAAAATCCTGGACTAGATATTAACTACTGGGTAGTATCTGAATCTGACCCTTTTTAGTAAATTGGTGGTAGCAAAGAGGTTAATAACGTTTAATCAAATCTATACCTGTTACAAGAAAAGTGGGTTCTCAAGCAATTCACAGCACAATCTGAATCACTAAGTAATGCTACATTGGTAACATCAGAGCATAAAAAGTTCCATGTAAGTGAAATTAAGACTGGGGATATACTAAAAGCAGGGTCAGTATTCTACTTATTTTTGCCTTCTCAGGCTCAATTACAATACCCAGCACACAGTAGGTCCACAGTAAGTATTCAAACCACAGAAGTAAATTTCTTAGCTGAGATTTTCTACTTAGCTGAAAAGATTTTTAAAAATTGAAAAAAACATTCCTAAAATACATGTCTTCCAGATTTTCTGAGCACACAATGAATATAATTTAACTCTTACTGACTTGTTCATCATTATGAACAAGCCACTGTTTCATATTTTAAAGCAGTGACGCTAGGGATTACAGGGCTATAACCTATATTCCTATACTAAGTGGTTATTGATTACTGTTAATTTTGGACCCTAAAATCTTCTTTGTTTTTTAAATTGTCTATCAGTATTTCATGCAATTAAATCTGCCTTAAAATACTTTTGTCCTAATTAACAGCACTTACTACAACTAGTTAGCATTGTATCTTCATTAAAAGAAACTGGTTCTGTACAAGGAGATATACATATATATATATATTTTCTTTTTCTATTTTAAAGTGCTGGAGATCCATATGTGGACTCTGTCTTCTATTTAGACTCATTTTTATTCTTTGGTAGATCTGGATTAATTTTCCTTTAATATATAGTGTATCACTTTTACCTTCATATCTATAGAGTATAATAAGATGGTAGGGAAGTTTTATTAGTGTTTAATCTTCTCTATTGTTTGGATAATATTCTTCCCTAGTTCACAAAAGGTATTAAACTATTCCAGCTTTAAATTTTGGGGGCTTTCCAAAGATTTTGATTTCTTCTGTAATATAAATAAACAGAATGATGTGAAGTTCATTTTTTGGTCTCAAGCACCTCATGGATTTAAATTCAATTTGTCAGAACTCTTGTCAGTGAAAGGCAGTAGAGTTAAATAGAAATAGATAAATTAAATAGAAAATAATAAAAATTTACTTGGGGCTTTGAAAAATATTTGGCATTTAAACTTACTTATATTTGAGTAAGTGTGTATGATATGTAATTCAAAACAGTTTAAGGCAAATTATAAAAGCTGCAATATGAAGCTCTAACTATAGAAGGATCTGTCACCTAGTTCAATTCTTCCTTGAAGTTCACTCCATGCTGAGAACATGCAGTATTAATTCTCTGGCTGATGTAAAAAATATAAAACACTTTACCTTTTTAATTGGAACTTTCATTGGGAGAAAACAGGTTCAAATATTACTTTTAAGAAAGCTTCCCTGATGGGATACAGACTACACCAAATTCCAGTAAGTGGAAACAGTAAGCACTATTAATAGGAGTTAATATCCAGTTCTCAGTTGAGCAGAGTAGTTATTAAATGTCAAAAAAAAAAAAAAGGCCCCAAAATGAGACCTACCAGAGATAAATGAAGATAATGCATTCTCAGATGATTTGGTGACTACAGTCAATTGAAGCTTTGTCTTACTAGCCAGTTATTGTTCTGGTTCATGTTTCCCATCATCTAGTTCTCTTTCCTTACTACTATTTTGAGTATGTCAGTTAATATCTGATTCTTCATAAAGTCCATATGTTACCTACCCTTCTACCCTTACTCCCAAATAATACATAAACATGTCATTAAATGAGTGAAGCAAGTGTCTAGAAGTAGTGACTCCTGAATTTAAAAATGGCTTGAAAATCAAAGATCAAGTCTTTTATAAAAAGAACAGGAGTCAACCCAACCAATTCTGATTAAAGATTTATCCTCAGGATTGGGGAGAAAAAGCTTAAGCTCTAAAGTGAATTCCTTGAGGATAAAGACTTCCAGTCTCTGAGTGTCTACCAAGTTCCTTGGTGTTATGTACAGTACAAGACCACAATGAGGAAGTATGTGCCTAATGAATAAGACTAGAATATGACAGGTAAAGGAACTTATTTATTATACAGGATTTCTAAAAGGTTATTTTAATTTTTTGAAAGCTTTAAATATAACTATTTAACAGCAAAGCATCTTTCCCCCTACACCTGAGAGTTTTTTCAGTTCTGTTAACCTTTATCAAAAGATCTAGAATAAGAAAATAAGATACATAATGATGTAATCATAAAAAACTTATTTAAGGATAATTTAGATGTTGCTGCAATCTCTGCGTGACACTTGAGGCCAGATAATTCTTTGTTGTGGGGGGCTATCATGTGCATTGTAAGATTATACAATGTAGAATATTTTTAGTAGCACTACTGGCCTCTATCCATTAAGTGCCAGTACCACCTCTTCAACTATGTCAATCAAATATATCTTCAGACATTGCCAAAGTCTCATAGCGGGGGTGCAAAATCATTCCTCATTGATAACCATTGGCTTGTACAAAACTCTGACAAAAACTAGGGTGTAATCATCTTTGATCTAAGCTTCTGATTTCTCTAATGTTTGATCTATTAATGCATAGCCTTGGGTTAAGAGAAGTCCTATTATTATGAATTTAAATTATTTCAAGGACATAGTAAAGATTAATTTTATTCATGACTTGTAATTTCTTTCTAATTCTCTTAAAACATGTCTTACAAAAAAAACTATGCCTTTTGACGTGCTGTAATTGTTGCATGTGTATTTTTGGATGTTTTTGAAAGTTAACAATGTCACAAATACTTCCATATAGTAACAATGATCTACAAATATTTTATCAGCCTTATGACATATCACTGTTAACATTATTGCTCTCTCTACTATGAGAGAGACATTGAACATAATATTGTGTAAGTTACTTTTGGGGGGATAGGGGAGTAGTGTGCAAAATGGGGAGGATAAAAGTTAAATACTAACTAGGACTACAGGACCAAAGAGAACAGTTTTACAGCTTTTATTACATACTGAATGTGAAATCTGGAAATATCTGAAGTCTTAAAACCTGCTCGGTGCTGAGGTGCTTAACTGCTAAAAGGTATATTAGAAAGATATGGTATTATATTTTAAATTTTAGTTTATCTATATTGATGACTATCATTTATCATGTTGTAGTCCAGACAAGGTTTCTTTTCTTACATCTTTTTGTTTTCTGCCAAATGTTCACTTTTCCATATACCCCATCTCTACACTGACTTTTCATTATCAAAAAGACTGAAAACTCTTTTAAGATCTAAGCAATAATATAAAACATAAGGAAATTATGCAAATATGAGAGAAAAGGGTCACATGAAAAATTAAGAAACAGAATAATCATTTCTGTATTAGTCTTACAAAAATCTATCAAGTTTGATTATTTATACAGCAAAAATGTTTAATAAATTTCAAATATAATAGGATCAGGAAAATTTATCAATATCTTAGGTGTAAAACTATCTTTCTGGAAAAAAAATACATTTCCAAAGTACAACTTTTATCTCGTGATTAAACTCACGAAGATAAAAACAATAAAATATCATGATGTCTTCTTTAGAGCACTAAAAAAAACCCCTATAATCTAAATAATGATGAGACAGACAAAAATTAAAAGGATTTTGTCAAACTATATAATTCTATTTATCTCTGTCAGATGTCTCACTTTAAACAAAACTCAGGTGGGTAATTGGTATGGCACTGGAAGATGTAAAGGACATTGATTCCTCTTTGAATAAACCTTTAAATGAAGTAATGGGATCAAGTGAACCAAAGTAAACTCAAGAAAATTAAATCATTTATTTCTCTCTTCACACTATAAATCGTAAGTAGAATTAACTGTCCTGCAGTAATGAGTAAACAATCCAGATTTTAAAAGACTAACTCTTCCAGTACAATGGGCAGTTCAGGCAAAACCTCCAAGAGATTAAGAAAGCTTTTTTGATGGAACGCTGACCTGGATGAGGAAATGGGGTAATTCTTCCTTGTTGCTTTGGTAAGAAAAACATTTTGAAATGCCCTGTAGAGAAGCTTCCCAAAACAACCAGGTGTTTAAATGAATCCATGTTAAAAACCCTCTATCACATAAGTAATTTCTATCTTTAGTAATGACATTTATGACAACCAAAAGTTTATAGGGAATATACATCTTCTTTGTTATTGAAGCCATTATTATGGATATGAAAGTTGATGATGAACAGAGCTATTTTGACATTATTTTTCACAGTGATATCCTCTTAAGAAGAACAATATTAATAACTTCATTTGTCTGGCAATGGTGAAGGAAGCTCACTATGCAAGGAATAAACAAAATGGTTATCACTATCACCAAGTTCATACATTTCATTATTAATAAAATCTCTCAGGTCCTTACCATGAGCCCAATTTTGACAATATGGCTACTTGCTTTGCAACCGACAGTGTATGAGGTAGGGCAAGTAAATGGACACACACAAGAAATGACAGACTGACAATGAAGAGACAGAACAAAAGCAAGCAAAGAAACAAAAACCTTCAAAATATATAACCTAAAGGCCTATCTGTGAATGTTTAATAAGACTTACTGACATCAGTAGAGTTTTAGGGTATGAGTACAATTATGGATATCCATAATGATCCCTGAGTTATCAAGAAAGGGTTCAATTATGTTCAGTATAGTACCAGGAGGCAGGGAAATCTTTTTCATTAAATGATTAAAGTAAGGATTTTAGTACTAAATGTCTAGGTTTTTTAGAAAATTCAGTCAAGTGGAACCTCTACTCCCAATGATGACAAACTAGTATTCAATACCAACATAAAAGTTCAATAAAGTTTACCACACTCAGTATCAGCTTTTGTAAAAAATAAGGAATGACACTGAGATGCAAACTTTTACTATTCCTTTATTCCTGGCCATTTCATTGATTAAGGTAAGTTATTCATGAAAACAATTTTTTAGTCAGTTTATTTTAGGGCAAGTAGCCTGTATACTGGTAATCTCAATTATTCCCAATAAGTAAAGTTCAAAGAATTTCTATTTCTTGAGGAGCAGAAAACATATTTTAAAACTAATATGCAAATACTAAGGGTTAGGACAAGTCAAAAATTTAGAGACACAAAATCTAAACAATTAAAACCCATACATAACCTAAAATTTTCTGATAAACATACCCCCAAGTACTATAGAGTCAAATATTTGTAATTTATATTTTCTTTTACTCTTATAATTACTTCTGTGAAGGAAGGCAATATGCTAATCCCTTATACTACCAATGGAAATGAGGTGGATGGCTTACAGAAAAACTCTCGGATGCTTGGAAAAGTCTTTTTGTCTGACACTACATACCATAAGTAAGCACATAAGCCTATTATGCTTTGAACTATTAATTAAAAACAAAATCCTAATTTATAATATGAGAACAAATTAAGATGAATGTTATTGTTTAACTGCAGTTAATAAAAAACAAATAACAAATTTACCTAACAGAATTCTGTTTAGAGTCATGAAGTATGGACAAGTCACTAAAAATAAATGGCTTCTGCAAAAAAACTAAATATCCTGATTAAAAGATTTTTTTTCCTATTAAATAATAGAATCAATCCTTTAAAAACATACACATAAAATACATTAAAAAAACACTGGTTGAGGAAAAAATATTTTAATATAGTTTGAGAAATATATCACAGAAGTTGTTTTAAAACAACACGTAGGGTTCATTCCACACCAAGAGATTGCTGACATATTCAAAACAAAACAAAGCAAAACAAAACAGATAACCTCTCACAGTCTTATAATGATCTAAACCATTTTTAATGGAAATAATTCTAAAAGTTTTCTGCATTCTCAGATTATATATTTTACACAAAGTGTACTGAACATGATGCTTTCTTAATGCATTTGATGGCTATCCTTATATTATCTCATCTCTTAGATTATAGCCAATAGTCTCAGGGGTATCATGTGAGAGACTTCTGAAATGCTTAAGGCTGTTTTACCTCTGTATTAAATGATCTCAGAGTACTTTAATTTCCTTCCTTCAGAGTGCTACCAATATGTCCTTTCTGAACAACATATAAAATGAGTATTACAAATCTGCTGATATGAATGAAGCTTGCTGTACCTCTAACCTTATTATCATACACAATTCTAGATTAACAGGTTCTGAACAAATTCCTAAATGTGGTTTCATGACATTCCTGAGGCATAAAATAAAGGGATTTTTAAAAATAGTGACTGATTTTTTTTTCAATGCTTAAAGCCTTCTCCATTTATTTATTGGTGTTTATGTTTCAAATCTATGATATAATAGAACTATAAGTGTCAGTTAAATGGGTATTACTGATTTAATATATAACATAACTGAGTATTTTACCAAGTGCTGGGTGAATAAAAATAAAGCCCTTTATACTGTATTCTCTGAAGAATAGTTAAAAGCGAAGGTAAAGATTAATTGTGAATTTAGTATAGTGAAAGTTAAAAGAAGACCTTTAGATGCTAAAGGTTCTTAAGATATACTGTTAAGCATGTATCAAAAACATCTGGGGCAAGATTAAATAATTTACATGTTATTTATGTCAGAGCTAATCCATTAAAAGCATATAATTATTAATTAAGAATATCTGTAAGGTAAACACTACCCCAAAACTACCAGTCAGAATAACAACCAACCAGTATATTGGGAAATACATAAAACTAAACCTGATAGAAACCAGGCAAACAAAATTAATTTACTTGCCCCAGCACCATGTTTGTCTATTAAAAGTGAAAACTAGACCACATAGGAAAAATAAAATAAACATCTTTCTATTTTTCAAGCAAATTTATATGTAATTCAGGACAACAAGATTTAAAAAGGCTTTAGAAAAAGCAGGAATAAATTTTAATGCTGACAATAATAGATAGAACTTTTGGATCAACACCTACCGATTTTTTTCTATTGTTTTCCAGATCTTTGAGTTCATTCTCGATTTTTGTGATTAATTCCCTGAGTTCATCAAGATTAGTGCAAATAAGCTAAAATAAAACACAAAAACACAGCTTGATAACACATAATATAAAACACCCAAAATGTGGTAACAGAAGTTGTTTTAACACACATTGAATTCACAATTATTTGTCTTTGTAACAGTAAAATGCAAAGAAAGCTCCACAGTTTGATATTTTAAAAGATATTTACTTGTTATGATGTATGAACTTCAGGCTTAGTATAAAATTAGCTGAAATTTCAACATTGGTGGTTTCATCCCACGTCCCCATCTTTCACTTTGCTTTATAATCCAGGTTTTGTTTTTTTTTTTAAACATTCTTAACTTTCAGCCCAGAATGACAAAGATCTGGAAACTCACCCTAGATTTCACAAGTTACTGGATCACCTTTATGAAATGTTTCATCAAGCAGTCTCCGAGCAGGTGAATAAATGCACCCCTGGAGAACTATTGTTTTACTTCTGCTTTGGTTGTTAACTATATAACTTAACAAATTGTATCATTGCTGTTGGGACTGCTAATAAAGAGGGGCTCCAACTATATGAATATATTGAAAGAAGTTAATGAAATTAAGTGTACATTCTTTATATGATCTTAGTAGTCTTTAATAAAACCAGATCCAAAGATAGCATCTATTGCCTTTCATAACTGTGTGGTTCACTTTATTTCACTTTGGTAATATTGGCAAATGGTCAAAACAATTGGTCTTTAATTATTAATTAATAATCAAACAAGTTTGGCTTAACTGCTAAATATTTAAACAGTGAAGCATCAGCAACATAACAAAAATATTAGCAACTACATTTTAGTTCTTGTAAAATTATACTGAATGTTTCAATCAGTTTGATAATATTCAACTTTTTTCCTAAAATAATTTAAGCTTATATTTTTAAAAATCTGTTGTGAAAAAGAAATAGAAGATTTCTAAAACAGAACTGCAATCACACACAGGGGAAAAGTTTTAGATTTAATGAGAGTCTTATAATGTATATACTGTATAAATGAAAAATACTATACTTATAAAGCTATTAATTCATTAATTTTTTATTAGTTTCATGTTTTTTAAATTCATTAATTTCTGGTAAGGGCACTGTTTTCCTAAAAGGCATATTTTCTTTTAAAAGAAAATGAACAAAAACAACAAAGCAAAAGAGGATTACAACAAGATCATTCCTAGTGACTACTATGTGACAAAACGGGGAGACTAGGAGCCTCCACACTTTAAATTGAACCATATGAAATGTTGATATGCCTTTGATCTACAAAAAAGACAATATGGTTCAACCTAAAAGACTAAGAAAGAATTATCACAGATAATATAAATTATACTTAGTATTAACAATGATTAGAAACATCTACATAATTTCAAACTCACAGAACTGACACAGCAAGGAAAACGTGTATTTAAGTAACCCAAATTAACAATTTCAGAGTAGAAAACATCAGTATAACAACTAAATAGTAGGATATTGCTGCTGACACATTATACACATTTCCATTTGCCAAATCTAGAATTATGGAAGAAATGCTGATGGTTAAGTAGTGAAGTGGCTAATTATGTAAGTGACTTTAGAACTAGATAATGTCTTCAACTTCTATCAGAACCATGTTGGCCATACACCAGGTTTCTAGTAAGTACTCAATGGGAACTAAACTTGTATAATCTGCTATTATGACTACCATATCAAATTTGCCATGGAGCTTGCAAATGGTTACACCCCTTTCACTGAACTTGGTGTACTAGTTAATGACATGGCATGGATTTCTCATTTGTACATATGGCAAAGCTCAGAGCAATTTTCACTTGCATTTTCACTTAGCTGTCTCATTATACATGGAGTAAGGGTACATTTTGTTTGTACTTTGTAGAAACTTACAGTAACAATGAAAATATATACCCCAATACCTGAACACATCCTAAAAAATTTAAGATCTTTTAACTAGCAATTAGTCATGAGATCAGAAAATATTTATATTTCATTTAAGGAAATAGATAACATAGTTTTGAAGTCAAACTAGGAATGATTTCTATACCTTAAGAGCTATATATTTAAAAAATACTTTCCTAGTTAGTAAGCTGTATTAAATCAGTGCTTCTCAAATGTCAATGAGCAGTAGTCACTTGGGAATCTTGTTAAAATGAGGTTTTTGATTTAGTAGGTCTGAGGTGGGACCTAGGATTCTACATTTGTAACAAGTTCCCAGGTATGGGCTGCAAATCTCACATTTTTGGGCAATTATGTACTAAATGATTATGAATTACAAATCTGCATGGTCACAGAAACATTTGGTAGCATGGAGCTAAACGAGTACAAAATTTTAGAAGATTTATCTTTAAATAGGGGATGGAATACTGAATTAAAAGCACCAATGTTCAATGTTAATACACAAACGTTCCTTAAATGCCATGATTCAAACATAAATTTTATTGAATTGAGGGTTAAAATATTTTTAGCAATATTTACTTTGAACTTATCTTAAAGTGACTTAATACCTACCTAACAATTTATACTCTTTAAGTACTAATATATATCTCCCTCTACATAAATATGTAATATATATACTCCAAATATAGAGTCAAGGTATTAGAAAATTCTTGTATGGGAACATTATTCTAAATTTGTTACTTATCATTTTGAGGTTATATTTTGAGGGAAAAATAATTATGTCATAATTATCATTTTGAGGTTATATTTTAAGGGAAAAATAATTATGTCAATTCTGTCATTTATACACTCTTCTCTTTACAAAGTAAGGTGTATGTGTGTGTGGCTTTTTTTTGTGTGTGCAGGCTTTAAATTCAACTTAATTTCAAATGATGCTTTTAAAAACAAAATCAATCCAATAAAAAAAGTTCACTTTAACAAGGAGAACATGAATTTTTTTGAACAAAGCAAAAGCACGTTATTAAGACCTCCTTCTCATTACCTTAAATTTGGGGGAAAGAAAATCTAGGGCTAAGTGCCTCCAAGGGTGAAAGAAAGCTCCACAGCAGCAGGACACACTGCCAACACTCAAAGAGGTTTTCAGTCATATTGCAGAGGTTAACAAGAAGAGTTTTATCTCCCAGGAAGAACCTCTTCAAGGCTGTTAAACTCTCCCTCAAATTAATCTTTCGCTTGGTGCAATTCGTGACAGAGTCACAAAATCATAAATCTTAGAGCTGAAAGGGACCAAAAGGAAAAAAAAAGTAATATGGTCCAAACCTTGGCCAAGGCTAAAGAGGGGTACCTCCAATTCACAAGCTAGTTTAACAGAGATGCAGTGACCAAAGATGACACACTCATAGAGGGATACCATGGAACCTAGGACTCCTCTTCCTCTTACATCATTTTCTTTAAGGGTTCTAAGCAAAATAAAACAAATTAAAAAAAAAACTAACAATAATTTGAACGTGTATTATAGTTATGAGCGTCACAGGTGGCGCAAGTAGTAAAGAATTCGCCTGCCAGTGCAGGAGCCATAAGAGATGCAGGTACTATTCCTGGGTGGGGAAGATCCCCTGGAGAAGAGAATGGCAACCCACTTCAGCACTGTCTGTAAAATCCCATGGACAGAGGAGCCTGGTGGGCTACAGTCCATGGGGTCGCAAAGAGTCGGACAGGACTGAATGACTGAGCACCACATTATAGTTTTAGGAATTAATTTATATCTAAGCTTTTATATCTATTAAATGTAAATATTAAAAGGCCCTCTCTCCAACTCAAGAAGCAGAAAATGTGTGTATATAGTCTATAGAAATAAGTGTATATGGTGGAGAAGGGGAGGTCCTGTGGAGATCAAAAGAACTCCATAATCACATCTCAGAAAAATTACAAAGTAAATCACTATTTTAAGCTATATATTATGTCCTTCGGGTATAAATTTAATAGGTTTGAGAGATATTTACTTTATTTGTTCCAAAAAGAACATAAGTAAGATAACATACAAAAGTAAAATATGGTAAATTACATTAAAAAGCAAAGGGAAATGCAGAAGTCAAAATGAATAGGTCCAAATAAAATGGATCATGTTCACTACCATTCTAATAAAACATTCCAATAATTTATTATAAAATTATAAGCAAAACAATAAATGCATGGTGTAAATTCAAAATCTATATTATATTTAAACTAAGATTATATTGACATCTGTTCAAACTATTAGGACAGGAACATTCCTTCTCACTTCTTATGATCATCATATCAGCAATAATGACTACTTCAAAACCTGCAAATAAAGGTATCATGCGCAACATGACAAGTCTGATTAATAAATCAAAACATTTTTATACCACTATATGAGTAAAAACTGGTGTTTCTTTCAAGGCACAATATATAAAAATGGAAAAAAATTTCAGGGGGAAGTAAAATTACATGATGTTAAAAGTGAAACAAAAAGCTGAAGCTGAAAATGCTCATCATGAGAGGCAGCAATTCAAAATAACAATATAATCAAAAGGTCCTTAACTCTGTGAGGCAGAAAATTCTAATTTTAATTTTGATCCCAAATTGTCACATTGAGGATAGTATTTTATCTCATACCCCTTAGTTTCTCCATTGGTTAAATGGAGCAACAGAGTTTTTTTCAGAGGTATGTTAAGGATCAGTGAGTTTATGCTTATGCTAAAAAACAATACTTCTATATAAATCTTAGTCAACACCTGGATTCTGGATTTCCTCTGCAAAGAAGCCTTTAGACTAAATCACACACATGGATAGGAGCAAGCACACATGACATGGAAGATTTCCGTTACCAATAAAAAGCAGAGTCATGGTAACTAAGGCTCTTAAATTATTTTAAAACTGTATCTCATTGAGACTTGACAAACTACATTTTAGGAATATTTTCTATGACTCTGTTATAACTGTGCACAGAAAGAAAATTCACATAATATTAGACTTCTCTTTCAAATATTAAACATATTAATATTCTTGGTAAAAGCTAATTTTATTAAGAAAATCAATATTTACTTTTCAATCTAACAGTCTTCCTTGTACTAAAAAAACTACAGTTTTCTGTACTGATACAGAAAAACAAAAAAATAATCTAGTGAATTTAACAAAGTAATCAGTAAAATTGTTAAATCTGACACAAAAGCTTAAATCACCCACATGCTGAAGACTAAAAATATTTTCTGACTTTTTGCAACTATTGCTAAGCAAAAACATGGCAACTTCCCCTATATGCCAAATGTATAACTCTCGATAGCACTATAGTAAGAAGGGCTAAGCACAGGTTTTTCCCCCTAATATAATGATGCAAATAATACTAATTGGTTTTTCACTTTTCAAATACTTGTAGGCTTAATGATGAAATCTGACCAAATCTGAGACTTATTCCAAGATCTTAAGTTGCTGGGGAAAGTGGTAAAGGTCAGTAATAGATGCCTTTAAACCAATAATTAATTTTCCTACTCATAAGTACAGTACTGTCTGAAGCATCTGACATGCTTGTTTGAAAAATAAGATAATAAAACATTAAGTCCTATCACTTAATCCTAACAACAACCTTATGAGGTGGGAACTATTATTATTACTCCACTGTACACATGAGAAATTCGAAGCTTTGAGCAGTTAAGTTACAGAATTAATGCTAAGGTGGCGTTCTAACCCAAGTAGCCTGGTTCCAGAATCCACATGCTTAAGCACTACCCAGATTAGTAATATTTATCTAGACCCTCTGAATCAAGGATGGACGATTAGAGGATGAAACCCAGGATTTTTCATTTTTAATAAAAGTATAAGTTTCTTTTTATGCCACTGAACATTTGAGAACCACTGATATAACTCCTAGGAAAAACTGGTACAGATATGGTCAGTCTCATTATAATATACACACAAATATAAATACAACAAGCCTTTGACTGCTTACAGTGTATACTTTAAATAGGGGTGGGATGATTATTGCCTTGTCCTGAAGTATAGGTATCACTTGTTTATATGAATAAACATGGATTCTTCCTGAAGCAAACAGGCTTACACATTTCATCTAGCTAAAAAAAAATCAACAACTATCAAATTAAAAAGTATTTGAAGTCAAAGACAGGGTTTACTTTTTCAATTCACCAGAACCTTAAAAAAAACAAAACAAAACAAAACAAAACAAAACAAAACAAAACAACTTCATGCAATTTAATCCCTGGATATGTTTCTGAAGTGCTAGATGTCATATTGTTAAAGCTTTTTGAGAATGAAATAAATTCACTTCTTTGTTTTATAATAACCAGTCTTCTTACATGTGGGAGACTTTCAAATAATTGAAGAAACTATCACAGAATTATTTTGAGAGGCAAAACTGTAAGTTCTGCATGTAACAAAAAACTTTACTAGTGACTAATATTATCTCCTATTCTTTGCTTATTTGAAGCAAATGACCTATATCTTGGGAGACGGCTGTCAATTTTCTTTCTCAATACTACCATGGTATTTAAATTATAAATTAGGCATAAGAACCCCTGTTCTCATAAGTCTATTCCCCATCCCTAGCCCCTCCCCCTGCCAACACACAGCCCTGCCCTCTTTCCAGAACACCTTAAGAACCAGGAAGAGGACGTTGTTTATTTTAAACAGTTCAATTCAGCAAAACATGTACTTTTGACCTTCAGTTTCTGAATGGTAAGCAAATTGTCAGTAACTAACTAAAAGCATCACTTAAGACAATGTTTTTCATACTTTTTTTCCCAGAACTCATGGTCAAAAATACATTTTACACTGGATGTCAGTAAACACACACAATGCAAACCAAAGTTTTATGAAATAACATTACCTTTACTATATTTGACACACTCTTAAAATTTCTATTTTAACTGTGTTACCTTAAAAAAGAAATGCTGGCCATGTAATATCCTAAATTAATTTTCATGCCTCATTAATGAGTACCACCTTCAATTAAAGAAAAACAATACTTTATGCAGTGTTACTACATATAAAAATCATTCATTTAATATAGTCATGAAGGCAAATATCAACAATGGACCAGATTTGTCTTGAGATTCATATTCCCAGGATGAATACTTCGGGGTATTAAGGAAAAAAAAATAAGTGGGAGAAGCACAAAATCAGCAGAAGAATGAATAACGATATACTATTGTAGCATTAAATAAGGCACACAAGCAATGGTAGAAAGGTCTCTAAATAAACAGTAAATACTTTTTTTTTCTTTTTACTGAATATGCTGGAACCAGGGTTACTTTATATAAAAGGATTCTGTAGAAATTATTCATCCTAAGGATGTCATTAAAAATATTCTAAAATACTAAGAGAAAAACGTGTCTATTTTCTTTATTGTTCATTTAAAAGTATTAAATTTGACCAATTAGTAACTTCCATTAAAAAAAAACACTTCCAAAATAGAAATTTTACTTAAAAAAAAGGATGTGTCTACATTTTTGGATATATGTAATTGCTAAACTCATATTACATATTACCAATATTTTCAGTTATTGCTCCTTTATTTTCTTCTTTGTTATACTCACAGAAATTCATTTTAACATCACTTATATTTTTTGGAACTGTTAGTTTTATAACCTAAACCAGAAATAGATAGGACACACTACTACAAGAAAATTTTTAGAGAGTCATTTGTTGTAGAAAACTCATCTTTTATATAAAGTAGAAAATAAAAGTATTATTTAATTAAGGTAAACTTCTCTGCTTATTCCAGTATCAGCTTCAAACAGAAAACTCTTCACATAATCACCCAGCAGAACATAAAAGTACTTTTTTCTTTTTGCAGAAATGTTTAAAAACCATTCAGTTAATATTCTCTCTGAAGGTCATATATAACTGTTAAGGAAAAAAACCTGTTTTTTAAGTTAATAAATCTATCATTTCTACAGTGCCCAAAGAAATTAAAATAGATTACCTAGGCAATATTAGCATGTACAAACTAGAGTTTGTTCTTGGAAGACTTTCATTCACACATTTATATATATGTGTGTGTATATATATGTGTGTATATATATACACACATACACTACATGCTATACTGTAGTTAACAGTTTAACATATTTCTCTTAAACCCCTTCCATAAGATAGCATAGCATAAAAAAAACACAGATTTTTTTAATATCAAGAGACAAAAAGAGAGGTAAAAATTTCTGAAATACTAGCAGATTAAATCATGGCTATGTCTGCACTTGCAGGGAAAAAGCCATAGTAGGAAATATTTCATTGAAGTATCGTGTCTTACGGCGGAACTTGGCCAGTCTCTTGAGGAACAATGTAAATACCAATACAAAAAATTAAACTAAAAAACTTTGAGACAAAATTGAAACATTTACCTGAAATTCTGGTACAGTAGGTGACTTTGTGACAGTTTTCCTCTTCTTTGTGATTGCTTTTTTAGATATGGATTTTTTTCCTTTCAAGATTAAAAGAGAAAAGCTTCATAATGCTGTTTATAGCATTTCATTAACAAAAAGCAAATTACATAGAACCTTGAAAGTTAAATTATAACTAACAGATGGCTTCTAGTGAGTCAAATAAAAATGATGAATCAAAACAAGCCCCAGCAAAAGCAAACATCAAACTATAACTACCCATAACAGACATATTAACAAATGGTGTTTTCTTTATATAAAAGCCAAACTATTATATAATCTCTAATGTGTTGCACGGTACCAGAATTTATTACAATAAGGTTTGGAAAATAAAAAGTCATATTACTACTGCTTAGTTAAAATATAACTCACAACTTAAAATGAGGTTACATAAGGGGAAAAAAACCTTACCTTTAACGACTTCTGTAGTCAGGAACTTGCACAGAACTATACTCTGAAGACTATGGTCTTTATTCAACCTAACGTGAAAATCCTCTCAGTAGCTTAGGAAACAAGATTTTCCTTCTATCTTTTTAGCTCTGCACTCACCTAATGGGCTGCTCTTCGCAGTATTCAATAACCAGTTTTAAAACAAGGTAAACATTTCCCTTTAAAGTGCACCTCATCATTTGTGCAATCAGAAACCACAGGGAAAAATAAATCCATAGTCTTAAAGAATTTCAGTTTATAGCATAAAGTATATATAATCTACAATATCTATTTAACCAGACTAAAGAAATACATGCATACATACAGCCTCTATCTTATTTTAGTAAGGAACATATTAAAATAAATGTTTTTCCCCCATTTATAATTGGAAAATCAATTAATAAATTATTTATTTAACAAACACGAGATACAGTACAATTTATGGGGACAACAAAGAATTATAAAATGGAAACCTTGCCCTCCAAAAGTTTACAATGTAAGGGGATAAAAAATTAAAGTTAATTTTAGCTCACAATCATTTGTATGCTAAAATCAGTTTAAAAACTACTATTTTTTCAAAAGAGAAAATTGCTATACTACATAATCCCTATCATTCTTTTCTAAATATTTTCTTAATAGATATGATGATTTTGCATGAAAACAATCAATTTGATTGCAGCATTTTATTCAAGTCATAAGCACATTCTAGTTTACAATATAACTGTATTTTCTTTTGTATTTTTTAAATCAGATCACAGAACTGTAATTTGAATCATTTCTAACTTTGACTCAATAGAATCCAAGTATACCACACTTGAACTACTGCAAATTTTCAACTGCTGAGATTCACAAGGGTTTTAGTGTTACCTGCTACTGACTTTTGCCTTTAATTAAATTTAAGAACCTAACATATATTTTCTTTTCTCATTACTCTTATTTGCTTATGTGCTCACACAGTACAAATATTAGAACTAAATTTAGACAAAAATAGGTAAGTGGGTGGGCTGCTTCAGCAATATCCAAGAAGTGATTCCTAGGTGGTGCTACTGCTAAAGAATCCACCTGCCAATGCAGGAGATGCAAGGGACGTGGGTTCAATCCCTGGGTCTGGAAGATCCCCTGGAGTAGGAAGTGGTTACCCACTCCAGTCTTCTTGCCTTGAAAATCCCATAGACAGAGGAGCCTGGCAGGCTACAGTCCATGGGGACCACAAAGAGCTGGACATGACTGAGCACTATCATACTATATAAATAAACAGCTAATAACTGATTTCTAAACTGGGGGCAATAGGTAACTCTCAAGTGGACTGATGAATCTGAACACCAAAATGTCTCTCCTCTGAGACACGCTACCTTTACTATTATTGAAAGTTTATAGGAAAAGATTTAATTGCTTGCTGACTTAAGACAGTTTGAAGAAAATGAAATTCTTCCTCATTCCTATTCCCCACCCCTCAGAACTCCTCTAACTAGTATTTTAAAAATAATTTGATTTTGTATTTACTTATTTGTAAGCACAAGAGGACATTTTTGATATTTCCAATCAATTTGATATTGTTGCCACAGAGACACTAAACGTAGGTAATAAATTCTCAATTAACTCTAACAACCACTCTATCTGAATAAATTAAGCAGCTGAGGTGGTTACTGGGTACCTCTTTTCATCATGTCATTTAGATAACTTAAATGTTATTAAGAAACTGGAAGTAGTATTGGGTAGTAGTTTTAAGAATTGAGTTTTGGAACTAAACTACCTGGATTGGAATTTCAGCTCTAACCACTTACAAGCTGCAAGACCTTGAGCAAATTATTTTATTTCCTTGTGCAGCTTCACTAAAACAGGGATAATAATATCACCAACTTTGTGAGTATTATACAAGTTAAAGCATGCTAAGAGTTTAGACTACTATTAGGCAGAGGGTAAATTATCAACACATGTTAGTGGCTTTCATCTGCCTTAGACACATTGTGATAAGAGTTTAAACAAAATGTTAATTATTTTTTAAACTTCTTCAATTTATTTTATTAACTTACTCCTTCATTTTAATTCTTCTTGCTCTGATGTTCTCTATGTTACCACTCAACTTTGTACATATATCAATTAATGTAACACCTACTATACAGTGTTACAATTATCTGTTTACATGTTTCTCTTCCTTACTAGATTAGGAATTACTGATAACAAAAATCCCATTATTCATTTTGTATACAAGTTAAGATCCTTAAATATAAGAATCCTACTCTTCATCAGAAACATTCAGGCTGGGGGTAGGAAAAGGGAGGCAGGTAACTGTTTACAATTCTGAGTCCACTTTATAATGAGGAAAACACTGACAAAGAATTTAAATAATTTACACAATTTAACAAAGAGTTTCACAACATGACCTAGGAATGGTAGTAACGAAACTAACATTTATTGAGCACTTACTATGTGTCAGACACTTAGTAAGGTGATAAATAAATTATCTCAGTTAGTTCTGAAAACAACCTTCCAAGGTAAGCAAACCTCAATTTTAAAGTGGGATAAATGAAGATCAAAACGTTACTTAACTTACTTAAGTGTTACACTATAATAAGTAATCCCCACAGCCAGGGACTCTTAACTCCAAAGTTCATGCTCTTTCCATTATATAATTCTAACCTCTTAAAAATCATAGTTACCTATTGATTCCTACCATGTGCCAGGCACCATGCAAGGTATCATGCATTTGCTATTCCATTAATTTTTGTGAAACTACAGCAAGATAAGTATTAGTTCATTTTTCACAGAGAAATAAACAGGCTATAAGCAGATAAATCAATTAACAGAGAACTTATAACTAATATGCACTGAAGCACCTATATGTACTACATATGTCTCACTTCAAAGCTGTGTTCTTTTTATGGTATAATACTGCATTTCTTCAGACTTTCTGCAGGGATGTAATTTGTATTTGACTGGTTTCAGAACATTCCTTTAATTAGGGTTATAAGATTTGCATATTCACTATTACTTAACATCTTTGTCCTCAATGGAACAATATGAATACAAAGTTTCCTGTATTCATCAATAAAAACTAACTGCTACTGTTCATTAACTATTGCTTTTAAAATGGAGAATGGAATGCTATAAAACCACATAGCCTTTATTTGGTAATCTGTTTTTGCTCCAGGGCAACCCACTCCAGTATTCTTACCTGGGAAACCAATGGACAGAGAAGCCTTGCAGGCTACACAGTCCATAGTGTCACAGAGCTGGAAATGACTAAAAAACAACAAGCTAAATAGAGGGCAAACTTGATCATACCAGAGTTTTATACACCCACTGCCCTAAGTCACCTGGTCTCATAAAATATAACTGTCAGAAATCAATTTAAAACATATAAAAAATTTCAACACAATTCCTGAGCCTAAAACATAGACATGGCAAAAAGTATTAACATGCACCTCAAAATGGAAAAGGAAACCTAAATATGGCCTCCTAAATAATGATATAAGCACAACCTAATGAAGATTTTAAAAATTATGCTTAGATCAGCTCTAGAAGGAAGCCTAACTTAGCAGGGAAAGACAGAATTAAAAATATAGATTTATACTATAACATAGTCATAGAATTGTAGTTGTCGAGAATAAGGAGATACACTTCATCAGAAAAATTAAGGTGACTATCATTCCCAATCCAACTCTTTCCTCAGTCTCTTATTCTTCATTTTTACCTTCACCTGGTATCGCTGCCTGTTATTCACTCCTTGGCTCCTTGAACTACTCAGATTTCCACTTCAATGCTCCTAGATTCAGCATTCTCATATTTAAAAACTATTCAACACATATACTTCTGTCTCAGTACTTTTATTTTAGGGATCCTGATGTGAATGAATACTAAGACATTGATCACTATACTAAGACACTGATCACTGTTAAAAATAGAAACCCAATGGCATTTGTATTATCAGCAATTCTGGCAAGTGCCTGTTAGACTATAAAGTCACAGGAAGCCTAAATATGATTTTTACTTACTAAATGTCCGTATCTTGGCTAATATATTATTTTTTTAAGTTGGCATTTTACTTTTATTTATTTATTCTAAGACTTAGACGAGACTTAAAAGGCCTAGAATAGTGCCTGGTACACAGTAAGCGTTATAAGAGTAAGGGCTTTTTGGGGGTGGGGGAAGTAGAAGGCATTAAAATAAAAGGCCATGGAATATAATCAATTCTTTCACTCCTGTATCTTATTATCTTGAGTTGGTTCTCTAAGAATTTTCTCCATAAAGACACATATCTATAGTAATATTAGCACAGAATTATACAGATGTTTCAAAAATACGGGCCTGGGCTTATTTGATTATACAATATAATCAAATATTGTAGATTACATTACTTTCTCAATCATTCCCTAAAAGCAGCTCATTACTTTTTGCACATTTGATTTATTTTATTTCAACCTCATTTCCCAGACTGTATTCCTGATTCAATTATCTAAAACAGCACCACAAACCCAGAAAGACATCACCCCCAATGGCATATTTTCCATCATTCAAACACCTTCTAAACCGTCAACTTTTTCCTTAAGTTTTTCTCTAATTACTCTACTTTTTCTCAGTGACACTTTGCTTATTTATACTCCAGGTTTTGCTCACTTATTAACTACTTTTCATCTACCCAATCCCCCTTATTCTTCAAAGTCCTTCATCCTCTATAAAATCATACTATAGAACACATTGATCTATCCTCTCTGACCTTTGATTGTATGGTCTTTACCATATACTTAACAATTATTAAATGAGGTTATTTACTAATTTTGAATCTTAATTTCTTCACCTATAAGAAAATAACAACACTTACCCTGTTTATTTTAATTGGTTTAGATGAACTACACAAAATGATCTGGTTGAAAATAATGACCACGTAAGTAGGGAAAAACCTTCCAAGCCAAACTGGTTGAAATAAATGACTTAAAAATACCACAAGCTTTTTCATAACAGTCAGTGTATTGTGAATCATTTCTGTTTAGTTTTTCAGGTTTTATAAAAAATCCTCTCATTTTAAAATTTATAACTCATTTCAGTCAACTCTATTTGCTCTATACAATCTACAATATTATGTTACTGAAAACAACCAAAATGTCCATTAAGGAGGCTAGTTAAATGAACTACACAATACATGTAACAGAATCCTAGGCACTCATTTAAAATGATGGTACAGAGATCTATTTATTGCACAAGATGTTCATGGTAAACTGTCATGTGGCGAAAAAAGCAGACAGCAAAATGGTATGTGTAGTATAATCCTATTCAAAAATAAAAGTGTTTTGAAAGAATATGAAAATACATGTTAAACAGTAAATCTTAGTTATTAATATATCTTGGAGAATCATATCATGTGTGTTCATTGATTCATTCAATAGATTCCTACACAATGTGTCAGTTACTGTGCTAAGTATTAGGGAGCAAAACCAAAAATAATCCTTCTACTCTCAAGGATGTTATAGAAATGAGGGGAGACAAGCATCAAAATAACCTAGAAATAAATGCAACTATTAAGAATAAATTTTATAAATAAGTATTATGAATGAGAAGTATCTGGTGCTCTAAGTATGCACAACTGGGAAAAATGACAATGTTTTTATTTCTGTAATGTTTCTAAGAATAAGGAACAGGTTTAAATAATTGAAAATAAATTCAAAATTTACAAAGCAGAAGGAGGGCTCCCCTGATGGCTCAGTGGTAAACAATCCACCTGCCAGTGGAGGAGACACAGGTTCAATCCCTGATCTGGGAAGATGCCACATGCTGCGGAGCAACTAAGCCCGTGCACCACAACTCCGGAGTCCATGTGCCCTAAACCTGTGCTCTGTAACTAGAGAAGCCAGTGCAATGAGAAGTCGCTGCACTGCCACTAGAGAGCAGCCCCTGCTTGCTGCAACTAGGGAGAAGCCTGCACAACAATAAAGACCCAGAACAGCCATACATACACAAATTAAAAACAAAATTATATTTTAAAAAAGCAGAAAGAAAAGTCTAATTCTGAAAATAGACTAAAATGTTTACAGGTCACAAAACTGCCTCAGTGCACTAAAATTGGCAAATCATTTTCACCCAATTTGTCTTTGTGCCTTCTACTAAAAATCATCTGCCATTACAATAAGAAGGTTTTACTGAACTGAAGATTCCACCAAAATTTTAGGCATGTGTAATCAACAGAAAATGGACCAGGTTGACTACATAAATCCAGACCAACCACATTTAGTCCACCCTAAGTAGAGGTTCATAAATCAGCCATGGATGACACAGCTTATCCCAAAGCATATTCTACAGCAAGGGTCCCCAACCCCTGGGCTTCAGGTTGGAACTGGTGCAGGGACTGGTACTGGTTCTTGGCTTGGTAGGAACTGGGCTGTACAGCGAGTGGCAAGTGAGAAAAGCTTCATCCGCCACTCCCCACCCTTCCTTACCATGTGAACCATCACCCTCCCCAGCTACTCCCACCCCCAACCATGGAAAAAGTGTCTTCCCTGGTGCCAAAAAAGCTTGGGAACTGCTGTTCTACAGAATACTATTACATGAAAAAAAAGTTCTATATTCAAGTAAACTTGAAAAATACTAGGTTAAACAAAATTAAACAGTTTTCTTCAAGATTTTCTGGAGTCCTTAATACACCAGCTTAGAATCATATATGTGTATTTCTGAAGTCCAAGTTTCTGAAAACTAAAATTTTAAAAACAGTTTATATTATATCAAAACATGATAAAGTGTTATGAGGTTCTTTATAGTCTTCATCTCATTTAGACTAGCCATACATTTTCCTGTAGAAATTATACATTTGATTACAGAGGTTGCCCTAAGGTCCACTGGGGATGTTATTGAATAAACATTACATGCATTAGTATACCCTTCTAAAATCTGAAAATTTCTGAAATATCAGTACAAAGTTTTGTAACCTGCATTGTGGACCTGTATTAATGCAAAATGTGAATCTATAAGAGGAAGAGTTCCCAAACCTATGACCATGAGGCTCACTTTTAAAAAGAGTAAGAAAGAAAACACTGGATTAGGATATGCCCAAAACCAATTATAAAAGGCCCTGATGTCACATATCTAATACAAAAAAGCTCAGGGCAAAGTCTCAGGAAGACAAGTATACAGAATGATGTAAAACAAATGTTTTGTTGTTGTATCATTTTACGTAATACTGTTATGACAGTAAGAAGTTTAGTGTCCAATGAAGAAAAATAATTGGTCTATGCTTACTCAGTATTAAATTAATAAGGGAGAGGAAAACTGTATTAGCCAGATCCTAGTATTTCTGTCATTGAAAACTGACTTTCTAAAATTTGCTCTGAAGAAAACAAGAGAAAGTGTATAGGCAAGTGCATTATTTTCTTCTACTTCATGCTCAAAGCCTTTTCTTCCCAACAACAGGCTCTGAGAGCATGCAAAAGTACTCACTGAATTTGCTTTTGAGTTTTTTTCATATACTTGTCTAGAACTGGACATGCAACTCCCACAAATTTTATATCTGACCTACACACACTCCGAACTTTCATTTAAAAAATGTAGCAACACTTTGTGTGTTTACATTACAAACTCCTTTTAATTCAATCCTCAGGACCTAATATTTTTCTTCTGCGATTGATAGTCTGTATAGGAGCTACATCAATATCTATTCTATAAACCATCATAAGTCATAACTACATTTGAACACATGAATAGTAAGTAGGTCATAAATGAACACGTAAAAGGTTTTAGGTGACAATTGGTATTAATAAAACAATACTACATACTTTAGAACTGAAAAAAGTTTTTAAATTTAAAAATATTACTTACTATTTTAGAGGCTAACATTTCAAAGAGAATTTGGCAAATCAGTCAAAATAAATTTATATAGCCTAATGGATTGCTTGCAAAATTTAATGGATTTATTGCTGAGAGTTACCTTAAAAAAACGGTACCTTTTTATCATATAGATCATTGTGGATCACTCTGCAATTTTTAGTTCAACAAATTAAGCCTGTTCTTGATAGTAAATTTTATACTATTTCTTTATCAATTATATATTACATACACATTTTAAAATATTTAATTGTATTTAATGATTTAAACAACTAAGGTATAACAGCAACTATATCAACTAAACAAAATTCACTTCCCTCACTTGCCAACTCATTAAGTTATTGTCAAATCTTAATTATCTCTGTTAGCGAGGGAAGGAGTAAAAAACTGAAACCCACAAATGATGATAAACCACAACTCGTTTCAGTAAAACATTCAAGCTTTTCCCAATCCGGCAACATTTTCTTAGGGTTAATAAAATAAAGCTTTTATCTCATCTATTCTATTGGTAATCGAGACAGATATTGATTAAATGGCAAACAATAGGAAAAGCAAAAGCACCTGAGTAATTTAAAACGCAGCACAATCACTCACTGAAAACTTTATTCCTAAGATTTTCTTGTTAAAGTTCAAAAAGGCTTGTGACAAATACAGTGAGTACTTAAAATTTGATGTAAGACAAACTTACAAATCCTTAAAACAAATAAGCTTCATAAGTTATTAAGTTGATGTAATTTTTTTCCTTATAGATAACATTTTTTCCTGGATATGAAAATATATACTAAGAGAACTTTTCATGTGGGAAAAAACTAGGACCCAGAAAGATAATCTATCTTGCCTTGGTTTAAGAAGCTAGTTGCTATGAACTTTAGTTCTAGGAATGATATCTCCTGATATCAGTGCTTTGTCCATTGCATGGAACTGCCCTTAAGCTGGGGAAAAAACACTTCTTAAAAAGAATGGCAAGGATCACTTATGGAGAAGTGATCGGTCCAGAGAATGTTCAAAGATTTTCAACTGAGAATTAAATTCAAATGTATTACATCGGTATTTTGTTGTTGCTAGTATGTAAAACCTCTTCTGCTCTGGGTTTTAACTATGGGGACTAATATAAAACTTGACATTCAAACACACACACACACACTCAAAATATATTTCATTTCATCAATCAGAGCCTTCCATGATGCCTAATTGAAAGAACTACTTGAAGTATGCTAAAATGTAATCGTTGCCCATCTGTGTCAGCTTACCAGATTTGTGCTTCTTGTGTTTTGCTTTCTTTTTGATGATCAGTAACTTATTCTGGATCTCAGGTTTGTAAGACTTGAATGCAAGGGAATGAAGACTTTCACGCTTTCTCTGTAAGTTTTCATTCAAAATATCTTTCAATTTCTTTTTTTTCTTTTTCTTCTTTTTTGCCCTCATTTTAGTTAGTTTGAGTTTCTTGTGGCTCTGCAGTGACTGTTCTAATAGAATATCCCTTACAACTTTGTGGCAGTTAATGTCTGGATGATCACTGTGGCTTCCATTTACATGTATCTGGCAAGATTTCAGAGCATTTTCTTTTAATGGACTGGGTTCAGGCTTTACTCTGGAAGCTTCACCATATTTTTCCTGATTTTCTATAAACCTTATTTCACCTGGACTGAGAGGCTCTCCAAAGCTAGTAACCTCCCCTGGACTTCCTGGTTTCTCTAAATTTTCTTTACAACAATCAGTTATATTCATTTCACAGGGCCTGCGAATTCTAATTTCACAGTTAGATTTCACTTCCGTTTCAACAGAGATGTCATGATTATCTAAGTTCATTTTAGCAGGGCAGCAGGTTGGATCAAAATTAATTTCCTGCTCTTTTCTGAAGGCAGAGGGCAGGCCTTCTCTACTACACCTATGCTCTCCATTACTTGCACTAACATAGTCACACTTCAATTTCTCCAGTTTAATTCGAGGTACTCTTTGTATTTTAATGGGTGGAATTGGAAATTCTGGGGCCTGAAAAGGTCTTTGTTTGTAAATCCGTACATCTGCACCACAAAACTGTGGAAAATGTACATAAGCATTCTCCAAATAATCATAACCAAGAATAACTTCCCTGCATTCATGAATAGGCTGCCCAAGAACAGCATCTTGAACTTCCTTTTGTGTTTCATACACAAAGTCACAAAGACCTTTAAGTAGCCACACTTTTTGGTAGAAAGGTAGTTCATGAAAAGGTTTTTCTTCCAATGGATTAACTTCTCCAAGAACTTTAAAAAACTGAGGACACAACCCAAGTTTTTCGGCACAGTTGTCAGGATTTTCTGTCTGCCCTACAGCCGTGTACCACTGCTGCACTTTCTGCCTCAGTGCTGCTTCCCAGGTCCTATAAGGCAAAGTAGGTCTTCGATGTAAGGTAGGTCTGCGATGGGGAGGACTTAATAGAGAAGTCATTATTTTAGATAGAAAAGCATTACATTGAGGCATCAGAAGACAACGTTCCAGTTCGTAAAAGACTATTTCTGGCAAATTTAAAATTTGCTGGGCTAAACAAAGGAAATGCCCAATGGCCGGAATTTCCCACATGGTCTCCATGCAAGCTGGAGCTGCTTGAGCTAGAAGTTTCCTTTCCCATTCTTCTATTTCCTTTTGACTAGCTTCTTCTGCTTCTTTCCTTTCCTGCTCCCGAAGCCTAAAAAAATTTAACAAATTACATTATTACTATTTAAAATAGAGGATACCATAAAATACTGAATTTTAAGTATGTCATATTTATCTTCAGACAACAAGGCTTTCCAGTTTAGATGTACTGCTATTTTTTCTTTCTTTTTTTTTTTCAGATGAAGAAATACACACACAACTTGATACTGAGTTTTATGGATGGAGGATTATCACTGACCTTGCCACTCAAAGTAAAATTCAAATCGCAATGTCCATCAACTTCAAAATCAATGGAAAAAAATTTTAACTGTTTACTAAACAAAAGCACAGTTTAATGTTTTCTGGAAGAAATCTGACATCACGTAAGAGTTATAAAGATGCTTACATCCTTTAATCCCGTAATTCCATTCCTAAAAAGTTATATGAGGAAGATAATTCAATAGAAGCAAAAGTTACATGTGTCAGTGTTAACTGGAGTTCTATATAAGAAAAAAAAACTATAAAGAAGTTGTATTACATAGCTGGGAAATAAGCTGGCTATGTTATATAGCCTTTAAATTAAAATTATGAATATCATCTATAAACAAAAAAAATATCAGAACACAGCATAGTACTTAACAAACAGTATCAATAATAAATATATGCACATACTAAATAAGGAAATGACAATATTCCAAACATAAATGACTCCTAGGTCAATGAGATTATGAGTGTTTTTTTCCCCTTTAAAATTTCCTCATGTTGATTAAATTAAAATTTCCTCAGCCATTAAAAAGAATTCATTTGAATCAGTTCTAATGAGATGGATGAAACTGGAGCCCATTATACAGAGTGAAGTAAGCCAGAAAGATAAAGACCAATACAGTATACTAACGCATATATATGGAATTTAGAAAGATGGTAACGATAACCCTATATGCAAAACAGAAAAAGAGACACAGATGTACAGAACAGACTTTTAGACTCTGTGGGAGAAGGCGAGGGTGGGATGTTTAGAGAGAACAGCATAGAAACATGTATATTATCAAGGGTGAAACAGATCACCAGCCCAGGTTGGATGCATGAGACAAGTGCTCAGGGCTGGTGCACTGGGAAGACCCAGAGGGATCGGGTGGAGAGGGAGGTGGGAGGGGGGATCGGGATGGGGAATACATGTAAATCCATGGCTGATTCATGTCAATGTATGGCAAAAACCACTACAATATTGTAAAGTAATTAGCCTCCAACTAATAAAAATAAATGGAAAAAAAAAAGAGATAGTACAGAGAGCTCCCATGGTGATGAAAACGTTTTGAAACTAGATAGAAGCAATGGTTGCAAAACATTTGAATGCCACTGAAGGTTACTTTAAGGTGACTATTGGTTTCTACTTTTTTTTTTTTATTGTCAGTTGCCTTTCAGTTCAAAGAGGTTTCCTCCTCCAATAAAAAATACATTTAAAAAGAAAAATAAAATAAAATAAAATTTCCTCATGTTGAAACTGTAAAAACAAACAAAAATTTTTCTTTATGGGCACTGCTTTAAATTTTCTTAAATGAAAAATTAAATTAGATAAAAAGATAGAAGTCTTGTGATTTTGCATTAGGCAATGTGTTTTTAGATATGGCACCAAAAGCACAGTGACAAACGGAAAAATGATGAAGTGCATATCATCAAAACTAAAGCTTTTTGTGCTTTTAAAGGACATCATCAAGTGAAAAGACAACGACAGAATGGGAGAAAATTTTTTTCAAAATCACATATCTAGTAAGAGATCTGTATCTAGAAAATGAAAGAACACATATAATAATAAAAAAGGATAAAATAGCCCAACTAAAAATGGACAAAGGATAATTTCTCCCAACGAAGACATACAAATGAATAATAAGCAAATAAAAAGATGCTCAACATCATTATCCATTCAAGAAATGTAAATCAAAAACCAAAATAGGATACCAATTCATGTCTACTAAGATGATTATTCTAAAAGAGATAATAACAATTATTGGTGAGAAATGTGGAGAAACTGGAAACTTCATACACTGTAAAGGGTACAGAAGGCAGTCTGACAGTTCCTTAGAAAGTTAAATATGTGACCCAGGAATCCTTCTCCTTGGTACATGTCCAAGAGAAACGAAAATATCAAAAACCTGTACATGAATGATCATAGTAGAATTACTCAAAATGGTCAAAGAGTAGAAACATCAAATGTCCATCAACTGTCCAATGGATAAATAAGAAGTGGCATATCCATACAATGGAATATTATTTGGCAATAAAAAATATACAGTGCTGATACATGTTACAATATGGATGAACTCTGAAACAAAATACTATGTGAAAGAAGTCACCCACAAAATATCACATATTGTATAATTCCACTTATATAAAATGTCCAGAAATGTATGAGACGGAAACTAAATTAGAGGTTTCCTAGGGCTGAAAAGGTATGGGAAATGGGAAGCATCTTAATAGTCTTTCTGTCTTGGGTGATGAAATGTTCTAAAACAGTGAGGGGTGTACAACTCTGTGAATATACAAAAAACAAAAGGATTTTATATTTAAATACGTGAATTCTATGGTGTATGATACAATAAATCTGTATTTTAAAAAAATGAAGCATATAAGGTTTTCGTAGAGACATTAGAATATGACAACAAAGGGGGGAAAATGTAATAAATTCTCTTATTCCTGAATTTTCAATAGTGAACTCTTCCTCTAGAACAGACATATAAAGATGTGACTAATTCATGAACTCTAAATGAAAATTGAGGTATAATGTCTGACATTGGCTATTTTTCTGTACTATCATATTATAATCTGTTAAAACACAGCAAGAACACTATTTTAGCAGTATTGGGACTTTTCATTTTACCAAAAAAGCCTACTTTTATATTTCTGGCTGAGAGGTCACACTATAACTACCTTGCTATTACTGATAAAACAAATTATCTGATCAAATAGTCTGGTTCATTAAAGAAGTTAACAGAGGAACATAAAATGTTGGTGTTTAAGTATATTAATTACATCTATATATCCAAACATTAGAGATTTTAACAAAAATTTTTTTTTTCATAAGTGCTTATGGTTTTGAGGAGTTTCAGTTTTTTATTGAATGGGGGTGGTGGTGGGATGGTAGAATTTGGCTTCCCTAGTACGAAGCTGAGATTCCAAAAGTTCACAGAATTAGCAGAAAGGTGTACTAGCAATAACAGTCCCTTCTTCTGGCCCCAGCTAAAGGCCGGAAAGGAAAACTGTCTTCACAATAGGACTGGTGGACGGAAAAAAACAAATTCTCTTCTAAGAATTTATAACTGTAAGCTGACTAATGTGGATTTATTGCCCACATTCACATTTCCTGGGTGCTCAAAAAAGTTTAACGTAGTCTCATGTCAAAATGTAGTCCCATGACTTGAACAGAAAAAAATCAAATCGCTAAGGCAATACACTTTTTAACTGGATCTTAAGGAACCCCCACACAGATACAGTGACAAGGAATGAGTTAAAAAAAAAAACAAAACGCAACACCCAAAACATAAAAGGAAAGAAGTTATTGTGAGGCTCAGGAAAAAAAGTATGACTTCTAAAAAAACCATAGATATGGGAAATTTAGGAGGTGGAAAATAGGTTTGGTGAAAAGAAACTGAAAACATGGGTAAAGAGGAGATTATTTTAAAATGACAAGGTAGTACGAAAAACAACTGAGGAAAATGAGTAAATATGGAAACTAAGAACTTAAAAGATTTACAGTTAATTCAACAGAAATCATGGAAGCCAGAAGACAATGGAATATCTTTAATGTACTTAAGACAAAAATAAAGATATTTTCAAACAAAAAATCCTGACAAAATACATAAAACAATGGTTTGTAAGAATTTAAGTATCAAGCAAAGGACAGTGATCTCAGAGAGATGCGAAACAGAAGGTGAGACCAAAAACTACTGCAGTTTGTTGCTTTCAGAGAATTTTCAGGCCATGATGCAGGAAGGGAAACCCAGGTAAGAGTCTAGCAGACTCCACAAGATGAGAAGCCAAGAGTCCAGAGACACCAAGGCAGTCAGAGTCTACAAGAGAGAAAACTCAAGAGCAAAGAGCTGCATAAACTGAGAACAGCAAAATTTTAGAGTCCTCCTCAACTTCAGAGCAATGACTAGTGTATGCATGCAAGGAAATAACCCAAAACTAGCACGCAAGGAAATAACCCAAAACTAGCTGAGGGGAAAATAACCAAAAGATTAGAAAATAAAGTGTTTATTCCCATAAGCCACACTGGAAAAATTCAAAATTCAAAGGATGTTAGACAGCATCCTTTGCACAGTCTTGCACAGGTAGTAGAGAACAATTAGCCCTAGACTGAGCATTGCTTTGGACTCAAGTAACAAATCATAAAAGATCCAAAATGACCAAACTGTTTCAAAACAATTACCTGCATTTCAGAAAAAAAAGGTCTAGAAGACCTATAGAAATATAAAAATATCTGGCACCCTCCAAGATAAAACTCACAATGTTTGGCATCCAAACCAAAAGTACTAGGCATACAACAAAGTAGAAACACATGATCCATAATGAGATAAATAATCAATCAATCAAAATAGACCCATAAATGAAACAAATGATAGGATTAGCAAATAAGGTCATTAAAGTAGTAACTGAAACTGTAATCCATACAGTCAAAAAGTTAAGTAGAGACATGAAAAATTAAATAGTGACATGGAAGATATAAAACAAGTTAAACTTTTAGAGATGAAAACTACAATGTCTGAGATGAAAATATACTGAATGGGACTAATGGCAAATTAGACATAGCAGAAGAAAAGATTAGTGAACTTGAAGACAGTAATAGAAACTATCCAAATTTAAATATACAGAGAAAATACTTCTACAGTATGTACTTCAGGAAAAAGATGATTATAGAAGTTCTAAGATGAAAGAAGGACTGAAGAACAAATCAACTGTGAACCATGTGGGTAAATAAACATTATTACAAAAAACAGTAAGAATAATGTCTAGTCTGGGGTAAAAAATGAGATAGAGCTGAATTTTAATCAATAATACATAAGACAAATGAGGCAGAAAAGATCCATATTAACAGAAAGAGAGCATGTAACTTGCAAATAAGTGGAAATACTTATAAGTGAAATAAATCTTGACTTCCACAGATGGATGTCAACAGATAATGCCAAGCTGAAAAATCAAGAACTATTAATAGCAACATAAGCATATATTAAGAAATATGGAAATAATTACTAGAAAAATTACCAAAAAGTTAAAGGTAGATGTTTCGGAGTCACGAATTTGAAGATGAGCTGAAATAAGGGTTGCTGTCTTTCATTAAAAGCCTCAGTAGTACTATGTGATTTTTAAACTATACAGGCAATGAAATAAAAAAAAATTTCATAAATCAACTTTTTAAAAGCTAAAGAATATTAGCCAGGAGCTATAAAAGAGCCAAAACGAGAAAGATTTATAGATACTGTATTTCTTACCATGTTAGATTTATGTATATTTGGTATCTTAACATGAAATTGAGTTTCTCTACACTTAATATATACTGAGAAGGGTAATCACTTATTCAATGTTCTGTTAACTAAAGAAAAGGTTTTCAATTTATTTCTCATGAAATCTAACTCAAGAGTTTAAAGGTTTGGTATAGGAAATTGTATCTGTTTGAATATCAACCATCAAAAAGTGCATTTCGTATACTTGGCACTGAAACTGATTTTGGTCAACCATGTCACAATCAATTATGCTCTGCTTCTGTACAGGTGAAAGAATAAAAACTAGTGCTCAGGGAAGAAAATGAAACGAGGAGTTGGAGCAGACCAAAACACTTTTACGGACTTGTTTTTGCCTAAAACAGTGTTAGCAACCTTTGGCCAATAAAGGCTAGAGATACGGCAATTTCAGACACTGTTCAACTTACATATGGGGACATTAAGGACATAGAAGGACAATGAGGTAATTTCCTTAGGCTTACATAGTGTATTAGTGTAAGAATCAGCAATATAAACAGTCTGCCATTGGTAGATTAAAGTTGCACCAACTGGCTTACTCTGGGAAGAAGAAAATTTAGGCAATAATTCATGCATTCTGCAGGATCAGGTACCTGGAAAGGCCGTGACATAGTTGTGTTATGATGCAGCCAAATATGGACACTGCCTGAAGTTATTCAAGGGCTGCTACTCATGCTCATGTTCCCTATAAACTAAACCTTTTAGGAAACAATGATGGATTCTAAATTCAAACCATCAGTACTGAAGAGGCAGGAGGAAGAGAAAGTCTGGTCTGGTACAGGCCAGCGTAATGTGGAATAATCCTTTAGAATCGGAATTGTGAGTCTCCATCCTGTCCTCAGCAGTGTGGTACAAATGGAATGGGAGCTTGCCAAAGACCTCTAGAGTCAATATCTATAATCTGCCAATGAAAAAAAAATTAAACACTTAAAATATATGTAAAACATTTAAAAAAACACTATATTAAAAAATGCTGAAGCAAACCATAGTGTGCTCACAAGGACAGATTTAAAAAAACAGCTTTCAAAGTTATTCCCAATTTAAAAAATTGTTCTGAGGTGTTCTACTAAAATCAGATACAGTGCTATATGTTTCTAAAATGTTAGCTCAAAAAATTAAGCCTTCAGTATTTGGGAGATGCCTGAGGATACTTATAAAAGCCACATTCACTAATGGGCAAAAGGAAAGTTAAAGAGAGTAGATCCTAATAGTTCTCATCACAAGGAGAAGTTTCATCTTTTGATTACATCCATATGAGACGATTGATATAATTAAACCTACTGTGGTAATCATTTATGTAAATCAAACCATCATGCTGTATATCTTAAACTTATACAGTGATTGATATATATCAATCATTTCTCAATAAAACTGTTAGTAAAGGTAAACACTACAAAATAAACAAATTTTTTTTTTCCTGGACAAGTTCTTGATTGTTCCTTACTGGCTTAGAGAACACTGATCTGTTACTATGTAAAATACTAATAGAAGCTGTGCCTAAGGTTATTTTGGTCATATATAACTTGGCAGGAACATCATTCATGAGTAAATAGCTTTACAAAAAAGTTATTATATGTTTTAAAGTATCCTAATTTTAGTAGTTTCATAAATTTTACCTAATGCCTATCATGTATAAGAATACAAAGAGGTGAAAGTATGGGCCACACACTTTACAATCTAGTAAGAAACATACAGGAGCTGCAATGCAAACCATTATAACACAATGTTTAAGCTGGTTGAATGAAAAAGGAAAGCAAGAGAGTTATTTACATTTTCAATATGAAATATTATATTTTATGAAAAGCAATCATTGATATTGTTTAGTCAAGCTTTTTACTTAGCTACAAACAAGAATCTCTTCCAGCTAAGTAGAAAAGGAATTAAGCTCTGTTAAGGGTTTGTTGTTGTTACGAACCAAACTTAACAGATATGAACCGCAACTACACTTTGACAACTTCTCCAGGAAAAATTAGACTGCCACTATTATTTGGCACTTCTGATACTAGGAACCTAGAACAACTAGAGGCTACCACCACCACCTTTGTTAAAAGATAAACTTCCCTGCCTAAGACTGCCACCTCATGTTGGTCCCAAGCAATTTCAAGTGAGAAGAGTATGACTGGTCATGGACCTTTTTACCTTAAGTTGTGAGGGGGTATGAGAATACAGATTTCTTGGCAACTGCTTTGCGAAGTCAGGAAGGCAGGAGGAGAAGGGGATGACATAGGATAAGATGGCTGGATGACACCACCAACTCGATGGACATGAGTTTGAGCAAGCTCTGGGAGTTGGTGACAAACAGGGAAGCCTGGTGTGCTGCAGTCCATAGGGTCGCAGAGTCAGACACGACCGAGCGACTGAACTGAGCTGAACTGCTTTGTGATGTTAGGGCTTATGACATGGGAAATTACCAAAATGTAGGGCAACTGTTCAAAAATGCAGGGTGGTCACAAATGACAAATGTTTACTTCATTAAGTCATTGTTACTTTAGGTTATTAAGAATTTGAAAATAAATCAAATGTAAGTCATAATTTCTAAATCACAAAAATGTGGAAAACATTTTTACTTTTAACTTCAGCAATTTCCAGATCAATAAAATGCCAATAAGTTTATACAACTTAAAAACATGCACACTACTTCTGGCAATCCAAACCGTTTTGCAAAGAAAAGAACGGTGCAGTGGTCCAATATTTTTAACATGGCTATTTGATTGAAACTGCTACCTAATATTGTCTGAAAGTAACCGAAATTTACTTGAGGAAAGCTAGCTTTCAATTTTAACAATTTTATTTTTTAAAAACAGTTATCTAAAATATATGACATACATTCTGGCTTAATAAACAAGGAACACAAAATATAGTTCAACCTTTCCTTAATGATTCAACGTCACCATTATTAACAAAATGCAGTGGTCACGAGTAGCTTAAAGACTATTCCAGCAACTACACATTTTCATCAGCCCTTCATTCCATTTTCTTAGAACTTTGACTTAATAGTGCTCCTGGCTTCTAAATCAACGGTGCCTCTCTACTCTAATCAGCTCCAAGACTGGCTGCTACCCTAACAGCATTTACCTGGAGAAGGCCAGACTACCAAACCCCTCACTCAGTTCAGTTCAGTCAGTCAGTCATGTCCAACTCTTTGCGACCCCATGTACTGCAGCACACCAGCCTTTCCTGTCCATCACCAATCCTTACTCAATGTTTATTTCTCTCTGTTAAATATGTATCATCTGCCATCTCCTTTGCATTGTTTCCAATGCATCTACGTAAATAAAGATAATAGTATAGGAATGTCAGGATTTTTGTAATCTGATCTAAGAAACCATGGTTTTTATGGCCTATACTGTACAAGCAAGGAAAACGACCTACTGTATAAAAATCAAATACAGAGTAAGAGCTCCCTTCCTTTAACTGAAATAGATCACAAATCAGAGACCTAACTGTTGGACTTAAAAGATTTTTAAAAATAGTTTACTTTTAGGTCTGTGTCTGCCCAGATGATCACCTAAAAATGATTAGATACCTGTCAGTTAACTGAAGTATTGCCACATTACCATAATATGGACTAGAATTATTCAGCTTGCTGCCAACTTGAATTTCCACTGTATCGAATAAAAAGTTGTTTAAAGCTAATGAACAGGAGGAGAACATTATTTTCCCACTTCTTATACCAGAAGTTTTAATCAAAAAACAACAAAGAGAAAGTTATACTCAGGTTATAAGCACAACTACAGTAACCATATGATCTCTGCAACCTTCCCTGTCTTTCAATCTGACCTTTCTTTATGATGTTTTCAAAGTCCCTTTCAGACCAAATTTTTCAGTAGCCATATTCTCAGCTAGTCTCTGACTAACTCTCGACAGGATAATTAGACTGACAGAATTGACAGATTGATAAAATCATGATAGCTGGTAGAATAATTGTACATAGGGAGGCTTTGTTTAGCACTCCCATGTACCACATTACATGCTGCTGATTAAATGTCATATTTTCCTTCTGAAGACATATCATATTTTCCTTCCTTTTTTTCCCACCAAAAAATCTTGGGAAAGGCCCAAAATATGTTAAAAAAAAAAATAACAAAGACAAAAAAACCTGTTTATCCCACTAGTTAGGTTGCACTTTATAAATTTTAATACTTACTGCATTTTCAATTATAAAAGAAAATCATGCTTATGTTAGAAAATTTAGAAAACAAAGGTTAAAATAAAAGGTGTTAACTATTCCTGATACATTTCACATGTTTTTATGTAAACTCTAAATTTAGATGCACATAAAGTTAACAATCTCTTGGCACACAAGAGAGAAAAGGGAGGCTAGCGTGGCAAGGATAGCAAGAATGTGGGGTAAGGGGTGTAAAATGGGGTTAGAAAGACAGGATGAGGTCAAAAGCTGAAAGCAGGGTCTTATAAACTACATTATGCCATTAAAGTTCTTGTGTGTACCTGGCTTTGTTTTGAGGAGGTAAAAAGTAATGGGAACAGGGAAGCGGCATGATCAAATCTGCACTGGGAAAAGTTCATTCTACTTTTTAGACACGAATCTGAGCAAATTCTGGAGACAGTGAAGGACAGGGAAGCCAGGCATGCTGCAGTCTATGGGGTCGCAAAGAGTTGGATATGACTTACCTACTGAACAACAACAAAATTCTACCTTTAAGGTGAAAAACAGAATAGAATGAGGGTAAGCATGGACACAGTTTCACTAACAGAGAAGATTATAGTCATCTAGGTAAGAGATTAAGGAACCGGATGGAGACAGAGAAGATAGAGGGAAGCAGATTAAAGAGAGATTTAGGAAATAAAACATCAATATTTGGGAGTGAATTTTGATTTGTGTAGAAGGGAAAGGAAGATGTCCTGAATGAATCTCAGATTTCTAATTTAAAAAATCTAACAGATGGTGGTGCCATTCACAAAGATATGGAGCACCACAGTGAGATCAAGTTTTAGGAGTAAGCATTAGGCTTTTATAATTAATTTTTGATGTAATAATTTTGAAGAAGAGATCTATGGCAAATATCTTTTGTTTGCCTCCAGATCTACTCTCTACTGTATAGTTTTATCTGTTATCAGTAGGCAACCTCATCCACTAGCTTCCCTTAGGTTTAGTCAAGAGAGTCTTGGGAAGATAGGAAAGTAGGGTAAAGTATTTATTCCCTTGGCCGCCTCTTTGTGAAGTTTTTGGTATTTGCCTAACACGCATGTGCTATACAAACAATAACAGGGAAATAACTTGAGATGATGACTAGCTCTGTTTAATGTCCTGTTAAATTTTCATGAATAATGTAAGCATAACTGTTAAGAACGTGTGTATTAAGTTCATGTAAGCGGAATAACACTTTTATAAAAGAACTTAAAAGTTTTGTGGGGGGAGCTGTGTCCGTCAACAAGAAGGTATCAACTCAATAGTCTCTTCTCTGTACTCCTCTCTGGGGTACCAGTAACTAATCCCCCTTGTTTCCTAACAGCCTTATGTCTTTTTTTTTTTTTAAGACACATTTATTCAGAGTCATGATCAGACTATTACATTTAGCAATCAACAGCATGGGTGCAAAAAAAAAACTACATTAAAATACTTTGTTGGAATGCTTTCCACAGAACAGAAATTAAAATTACCTGTTATACAATTAATCACAAGTACAGTCCTCGAGTTGTATTGTCTAAAACATGTCTTCTTTGTAGCAGCTAGGCCCTGCTAACACTGTGCTTGGCTGAGTTCACAAATCTGTTGTAAGCTGTAGTTTCCCTGTCACTTCTCTGGCTCTCCTCTCCTGCTGAGTTTTGTCTCCTGCTAGTAATTAAAACATTCCATCACTGCCATAGCTACTGCTACTACTGAACCACCAAAGTGACCTTGGTTTCATGGTTTGTTGAAGTATTGGCCTCTACTGCCACAGGGGACAGAATTTCTGCCTCCCAAGTTTCCACCTTTTGTGGGTCCAAAATTTGAAGACTGATTGCTGTAACTGCCAAAATCATTGTAGCTTCCACCATCTCCAAAATTGCTTCCATCATTACCAAATCCATTATAGCCATTCTCACAGCCATGATATCTACCACCATGGTTGCCACCAAAGCCACCTCAACCACTAAAGTTTCCTCCACGACCAAAGTTGTTGTTCCCACCAAAACCATCTCCATGACCACCACCGAAGTTTCCAGAACCACTTGGACCTCTTTGGTGGATGAAGCACTAGCTATCTCTTACTTAGTTAGAGCTTTTCTTACTTCACAGTTGTGGCCATTCACAGTGTGGTATTTCTGAATGACAATCTTGCCTATGGAGTTATGGTCATCAAAGGTTACAAAAGCAAAGCCTCTCTTTTGCCACTGCCTCAGCCAGTCATGATTTCAATCACTTCAATTTTCCCATACTGTTCAAAATAATCTCTCAGGTAATATTCTTCAGTGTTGTTAAGGTCATCAACAAAAACTTTTTTTTACAGTTAAGAGGGCACCAGGTATTTGAGAATCTTCTCTTGAGATGGCCCTCTTTGCTTCCACAACTCTTCCATCCACCTTGTGTGACCTCACACTCATGGCTGCATCCACCTCCTTCACAGGCACATGTGATACACCTGAAGCCTCTGGAGCGCCTGATGTTTGGATTCCTCATTACCACACAGTCCAAGAGCGTTTTCTATTGCTCAAAATGGCTTCTCAGACCCTCAGTGGTTGTTTCAAAGCTCAGTCCTCCAATGAAGAGCTGCCACAGCTGTTTGGTCTCTTTGGGAGACTCTGACTTAGACATGACAGCAGTGGAGTGGGGAGACGTCGATGATGCTTATTGACAGCATCCATGGGCAGAAAGGAGTAACCTAATGAATGTATCTCAGCTTCATGTCTTAACATTCAGTTATATTCCAACTTCTTTGGAAATAAACCCTCTTGAATTATCCCATTTTGAATGTGCCACCTATTTCCTGAGAGATGAGATACACTGATACCATCACCAATAGATTTTACATCCAAAGACTATATTAAGTATGCAATTAGGCTTCAAACTTAGAGAAGTTTGGGCAAGAGACATATAAGTCTTCTATATATAGGTGGTATGGGAATGAATGAAATCACTTATGAAGAAAGTATAACATGAGAAAGGAGAGAATCTTAGAAAAAAACTAGAGCTGTGCCAACAGTTGGGCAGTTAAGAACCAGAAAGAACTAAAATATTGAACAATGATGGCACTTAAGACTGAGGGGGAGTGTCTAGAGTTAAAAAGTTTAAATCTTCATGTGTTCTTGGGAAGGAAAATAGGTATATTAAATTTACTCTTTAAATATACATAATAAGACACTTTATTATCATAACTAATTAAATGCTTTATATAAAACCAATATAATGGTAACTACTTTATCAATATAACTTCCCTACAACTTTAAGAACATATTACTGTAGTTATTAGTGTAGCAACACTCTTTAAAGCACTAAAGAACTTGCCATGACCATAAGATTAAAGGCAGAATGAATATAGAATTGAATGAAAAGAGTGAAGTACCTAGAAGGTGAAAGACCAAACAAAGCTGGGTGCATCATGCTCCCCGACTTCAAGTGATGTTACAAAGCTATAGTAATCAAGACAGTTGGTTACTGGCACAAAGACAGACTCACAGGTCAATGGAAAAGAACAGACAGCCCAGAAATAAACCCATGTATATGTATCAACTACTTTATGATAAAGGAGACAACAACATACAGTGCGGAAATCACAATCCCTTCAATAAATGGTGTTGGGGAAACTGGACAGCTATATGTAAAAGAATGAAATTTGACCACTATATTACAACATACACAAAAATGAACTCAGATGGATTAAAGACTTGAATGTAAGATCTTATACTATAAAACTCCTGGAAGAAAAAGACAGTCAGTAAGCTCCTTTATATTTTTTCAAGTTAGTGTTTTCATTTTTGGATCTGACAACAAAAGCAAAAGCAAGAAAATAAAAAAAAAAACTAAGCGTGACTACATCATACTAAAAAGCTCTCTACAGCAAAGGAAGCCATCAACAAAATGAAAAGGCAAGCTATTAATGGAAGAAAATATCTGCAAATCATGTATCTGGTAAGAGGCTAAAATCCAAAATATATAAAAAAATTTATACAATCCAATAGCAGAAAACAGACAATTTGATTAAAAAATGGACAAATCAGAATGTACATTTTTCCAAAGACACAGAGGGTCTACAGGTACATGCTCAACATCACTAATCATCAGGGAAATGCAAATGAAAACCACAATGAGATATCACCTCGTACCTGTCAGAATGACCATTATCAAAAAGACAAAAAATAACAAATCATTGGTTAGGATGTGGAGACAAGGGAACCTTTGAGCACTGTTGATGGTAATATAAACTGGTGCAACCACTATGAAAAACAGTGTGGAAGTTCTCCAAAAAATTAAAAGTAAAACTACAATATAATCCAGCTCAACCTCTGAGCTATCTGAAGAAAATGAAAACACTAACTTGAAAAGATATATATTCCCATATTTACTGCAGCATTATACACAACAGCCAAGATATAAAAACAACCTAAGTATCCATCAATAGATGAATGGATAAATTGTGGTATTCATACACAATGGAATACTATATAGCTACAAAACAGAAGGAAATATTGCCACTTCTGACAGCATGGATGGATTTTGAGGACATTACAATAAGTGAAAAAAAAGTCAGACAGTGAATGATAAAACTGTATGATCTCTCTTATATGTAGAGTCTAAAAAAAAAGAGAGAGAGAGAGAGAGAACAGATTGGTGGTTGCCAGAGGAGAATGGGGAGAGTTGGGGAAATAGGTTGAGTGAGTCAAAACATAAAGAAAAACAAAATTAAAAACAAAGTAGAATGGATATACAGCCACACATCTATCCATATCCTCATCCTTAAAGAAGACACGTACATGAATGCTTACTGTAGCATTCTATAATAATGCAACTCTAGAACTAATCCAGAATGTGTATCGTATCAGGTAAATGGATAAACTGTAATACAGTCAAATAATGGAATATTATACACTACCACTGGAAATAAAATACAATGAAATAATTCAACACAGCTAAATCTCAAGACACATAATGCTGAGTGAAAACAGAAGACTGCCATTTATATAAAGGTTAAAGACATACAAAACAATGCTATATTATCTATTAATATATACATAAAAAATGCCCAGAAATGATCTCCTTTTCCTGGTCATGATGCAGTAACTGAACCAATCTTACCCTCACTTTGTAAACAACTACAAATTGAATAAAATGCATGAAAAAAATGTTTTCAGACATTGATTATCAAACAGTACAAGACTGTGATCCCCAAGAAATGAAACAAATGAGGTGATCCCTACAATTGACTGATGTCCTAACTAAAAGCAATTAATTTCCAGACCATGAGCAGAGACAGCAGAAAACCAAATAGTCCAGTGGAGTTGAGTGGGAGATGAAAATCAGCATTAGGGGAGTAAGGCACCTAGAAGTTGTGATATAATTCTAAAAACAAGAAAGTTGTGCAGAAACGAGCTTCAGAACTCTATACAAGAGTACAAAGTAGGACAAGAATGACTAGAAAATTGTAAGAACAAGGAGTTCATAGACATAGTAGGAAGACCAGAGGAAGTGCAGAGTTCTGTCATCACTTGGGGGCATTTGGTGGAGACTCCAGAGAGGTCAGATCTTAGTATGTGCTTAGTCGCTCCGTCGAGTCCAACTCTTTGCAACCCTATGGACTGTAGCCTGCCAGGCTCCTCTGTCCATGGGATTTTTCCAGAAATAATAATGGAATGGATTGCCATTTCCTCCTCCACGGGATCTTTCAGACCCAGGAACCAAACCTTTGTCTCCAATATCTCCTTAATAGAAGGAGGATTCTTTACTGCTGAGCCACCAGGAAAGCTCATTAGATCTTAGTTCAGTTCAGTTCAGTTCAGTTCAGTCGCTCGGTCGTGTCCGACTCTTTGCGACCCCATTAATCGCAGCATGCCAGGCCTCCCTGTCCATCACCAACTCCTGGAGTTTACTCAAACTCATGCCCATCGAGTCGGTGATGCCATCCAGCCATCTCATCCTCTGTCGACCCCTTCTCCTCCTGCCCCCAATCCCTCCCAGCATCAGGGTCTTTTCCAATGAGTCAACTCTTCACATGAGGGGCCAAAGTACTGGAGTTTCAGCTTCAGCATCAGTCCTTCCAATGAACACCCAGGACTGATCTCCTTTAGGATGGACTGGTGGGATCTCCTTGCAGTCCAAGGGACTCTCAAGAGTCTTCTCCAACACCACAGGTCAAAAGCATCAATTTTTCGGCACTCAGCTTTCTTCATAGTCCAACTCTCACATCCATACATGACCACTGGAAAAACCACAGCCTTGACCAGACGGACCTTTGTTGGCAAAGTAATGTCTCTGCTTTTTAATATGCTACCTAGGTTGGTCATAACTTTCCTTCCAAGGAGTAAGCGTCTTTTAATTTCATGGCTGCAGTCACCATCCACAGTGATTTTGGAGCCCCCAAAAATGAAGTCTGACACTGTTTTCACTGTCTCCCCATCTATTTCCCATGAGGTGATGGGACCAGATGCCATGATCTTAGTTTTCTGCATGTTAAGCTTTAAGCCAACTCTTTCACTCTCCTCTTTCATTTTCATCAAGAGGCTTTTTAGTTAGCAGCAGTGCTGAACTGGAATGAAGGTTATTCCAGACCCATCCTGTAAGAGCTTAAAACCCAGAGATGAAAGGATCATCAAACTTATCCACAAGGAACTTAACTCCCTGGAAGAACAAAGCTCAGTCCTCTTTTAAAAAGGTAAATACAAATCTAAATACTCAACAAGGTAACATTCACAACATAACAATTTCTAATAAAAAATTATTGGACATGTCAAGAAGCAGAAAAATGTTACTTATAACAAGGAGAAAAATTGGTCAATTGGCTTAGCAAAGACAAAGATGATGGAGCTAGCAGAAAAGGACATTAAAAGGAACATAATAAGAAATGAAGATATTAAGAAAAACAAATGTAACTTCTGGAGCTGAAAAAATACAAACTCTGAAATTAAAAAGTTCCCTGGATTAGACACTACATTAAAAAAAGATTAGCAAAACTTCCATGCAATCTCAATCAAAATTCCCTCAGGTGGTTTTTTTTTTTTTTGGTAGGATTTCCAGTATGATTCTAAAACTATACAGAAATGCAAAGATCCCAGTATAGCCTAAAAATTTTAGGGGGGGAAAAAAAAAACAAAAAACAAAAAACAAAGTTGGAATATTCACACTACCAAATTTCAAAGCTTATTATAAAGCCACAGTCATCAAGTCAACATAACTTAAGGACGGACCTATAGATGGAAAAGAACAGAAAGTCCAGAAAAACTCACAAACATATGTTCAACTGATTTTTAGCAAAGATGCAAAAGTAACTTATGAATAATAAATAACAAAACTTAAAACTGTTTTAAATACTGCTGAGTAGTGGGTACCAAGGCCTTTGATTTTATTCTTTGTTCCATGCTTAAAATATCCCTAGTTAGAAAAGGTTCATGCTTTACCCAAAGAGCAAGCTTAATTCATATTAAATTATCATAGTTACTAGACATTTAAAGGAGGGTTTTTTCCCTATGTCTTAATTCACCCATGTTTATTTGATGTTAAGCACAGGACACACACACACACACACACACATATATATATATAACTGGAGAAGAGAAAAGGATTCTCATATTTCCAGATTCTTACTAACCACTCCTACTTACTTGCTTAAATGTTTCCCTCATCACTTCAAACAACTTATTAAAGACTGCAGTTCACGGATCTGTCTCCACACCGTGGACTCAAGCTCTTTTATTTTCTTTGATGATTCCATCATTTTTAGGGCACAGGGACAGTATACTTCTCAGGAGTACAAACTCTATAACCACAATGCTCTGGTTCAAATCTTAAATTTACCATTCAAAAACTGCCTGTCTTTAGGCAAGTTACTCGTCTATCTGCCTCAGGACAAATACTGAATACATATGAGGTACTTAGAGCTGAACCTGGCAAATAGTCCTGCACAGTAAACGTTAACTATTCTTTTTTATTTTCTTCTTATTGCTACTATTACAACTATCTCCAGACTCCTCTTTGTCTCTTCCTATGTTCCCCCTATATCAAGGAAGGTACTAAGTCTTGCTGATTGTTTCCAGAACAATCTGACCTTCTTCCTATTTCTGGTCATCAGCAGTGGAGCACTAGACTCCTACAGCCTTCTTCCTATAAGCCTTCCTTTTCTTCAATTTCTCTCTACACTAATCTATTACATACTATTATCAGATTAATCTTTAGCCCCATCCATACAACCCCCTTTTCTATAGCAGGAGTAGTTTTATGAGTCTCTATACAAGGAAAAGAAGTGGGTTTTTTTTTTTTTTTCTTCGGCGAACACTGTGGGTTCTCAACTAACCACTATTATTAAAAAGTATGGTGGTACAGAAAGCCTCAGGTTGAATTTTAATCTTACAAAGCAAGCTAAATTTATTATTACAAGAGGAGTAACAATATATTATAAATTGACTTTGACTAGCATTAGTAGTTCTCTATTACATCAGCAATTGCTCTTAATATAGTTTGAGATATGATTTAATATAAAAATTATCAGTCTTTTCTGACTAATCACTTACCTCTCTGGGCCCTACTCTCTTGCTAAAAAACCTTATAGATAGGTCATCAATCTCTGTACCCCCGACCCTAAAAGTTAATACTAATTGAGCACAACATTCTTTCCTGATGAGTTCAGAGTAAGCATAGTTATCCAGGAAATTAATACCAGTGAAGGAACTGGCATAAGTGAACTTCAAACTACATTATCTCCAGAGGTTCTCCTAATTTTAAATGTTAGAGGTCTGTGCTTCTATTCTAAAGTTCTACAAATCTATTCAAAATTCTTCTCCTTTAAAATTTATAATTCAATTCAGACTACTTCCAGAAGTATAGAAAGCAACCTGAAATCTTTCATAAAAATTATTTTTGTATAGCTTTAAAATAATTTGGTTTAATATTTAAAACTGTACTTTGAAACAAATTCCATTTTGATATTTCAGTATTAACTCATATTTAGGGCCCAGAAATTTGATATGGGCACACAAAAGTTACACAGCTACTCTCTGAAATGTAGTTCTTGAAAATTTAAACAACATGAAACTTAACTGTTTTTTGTGTGTTTTTTTTTTTAACATTTACCTTTTTTCTTCTTTTGCTCTCAGCTGTTCTTCCTGTCTCAAAACTTGAACCATTACAGATTCAAAAACTCCACTTGTCAAGCCTGCCAAACTTCGTGGTGTTGACCGACGCCTTGTTGAAGTACATGCAGTTCCCTTCTCATCCTCCAATCCATAATAGCCTCTAGATGTAACTGCTATCGTTGTCTTTTCTCTCAAGTGCCTTGGAGAAGAATAAGTCATTCACAGGTCAAATCTTCTGGGTAAGCAATAAACCCCCTCAACCAGCATCTTAAGAAGAATCCTTTTTGCTAATAACTACATAAAACTTAGTTAAACCGTGCTTAGCTATGTTTTAGATTTTTATCCTTGCTACATAATTTCTAATTTTCCTTACTCATGTCATAAAATCAGTCTAAGTGATAGTGTCTTCCCTACATTAAAAAATATAAAACTGAAGCAGTAAATTAAGAATTAAAGATTTAATTTAAAAATTTGTAAAATTAAATGTAGCACATCTTTACATCTCTTTATAGATTTCATACTACTTATCATCAGTATGGGAAAGTATATAATAATAAAAAAATATTTGGGGAGAGAAAATTTATGATACATAAACATGTTGAAGAAATTATAAACAAATGAAGCATTATAATATATAAATATTAAGTGGTAAGCATTATGATATATAATTATAAACTTAGAAACTTTCTGACTAAACTATATAAAGAACTTAATTTAGCGTTCTTCTTCAACCTCACCATAAATATCTCCCTTACCCTATATTTAGTAATACAAACTAACCTAATGCTTAAAGATAATGATGAAAAAGTTTCTCAGCAGTTTGCTTAATTACCCATAATTGAATAAAAACTATTTATTTACACTAAAGAAACACTAAATTAATCTTATAAATTTTTAAGCCTAGACCAAAAACTGACTTCTGAATTTATGAGCTAATTGTGAAAAGCATTAGGGAAAATAACTGCTGTTGTACCTTTGCAAAACATGCCAGAGCCTCTGAAAGCTTTGTACAGGTTGTTTCTACAATGGTAAAATCAAATCAGTCTTAAAAGTAAGCATTCATTATGCTGGAAAGGAATGTATATAAATTTATAATAGAAGTCGATCCTGTAGTTGTTATTTCCCTACTGTCCTACAGGCATAGCTTTCTTCAATACAAATAAGCTGAAGGATCACCAAAACAAGATGTTATGGCATGAAATAAACTCCTGTACGTCTTGGACTATATCCACAGTGGTTTATTACTCTAAGTTAGAATAACTTTATAACAGTCTTACTCTCAGGCCATCTAGGTCCCATGAATAGTATGACTGCAAGGGTCTACTGAACTGTGGCACTGTTACGTGTTTTCTTTACTATGAGGAAATAACATTTTAATTAATTCAGCTTTTGGCAGGGCATAGACTTTTAAACTGGTTTTCCAGTGTTGCTAAAGAACTTGAGCTAATCTATCCATACTATTTCAGGCTGTGATCTTTTAAGCACAACAGCATACATCTGCATAATAGTTAATTGGGCTGGGAGTAAGAAATGTGGGCCCAAGGAAAATAAACTGGCAATAACAGGTACTGAATGAGTATATGTGGGTTCATTTTAGTAGTGTGTTCACACTGGCAGACTGACTAGTTCTGTAATTTTATTTATCTCCTCATCAATACTAATGGAAGAGGACATTAATGGACAATATTATACTAAAACATGAAGACATGTCAGAAGTCACAGGGCATGGAGCATGGGGGCGAAGAAGAGATAAGGGAAACATTAAGTCATATGCTTAAACTGTTATGTAAACAAGTCAGAAACTAAATTTTATCCTTTAACTTCAGTCATTTAAGTACAGAAGATGAAGTTTCAAACTACTTTTTTAAACATTATTTTCTCAAAACAAAGAGAAATTAATATCCTTTATACTCATCAGAAATAAGAATTTATAAGCTTTGATAGTTATCATTCATAATTCAAATACAAAGAAAACTGTTTGTCTTGTATCAATATGTAAAGATAAAAGAGTCTAAGGAAAAAATTCTTATCCAACGTGAGTGGGTATGTAAAACTCTCACAGCCTTCTCGGAAGTCACTTTGGTAATAATCATTAAGATTTAACGTGCACATATCCTTAGACCAATCATGCTTCCAGGAATTTAGCCTACAGACATATATCCATGACTGTGAGCAATAATACACACATACAATTACATTTGTTATTCAAAAAGAACAACATGGAAACAAACATCTTTCAGTAAGAGATCAAATAAAGTCACAAACATCACACCGGAGAAGGAAAGGGCAACCCCCTCCAGTATTCTTGCCTGGAAAATTTCATGGACAGAGGAGCCTGGTAGACTATAGTCCATGGGGTCGCAAAAAGTCAGACATGACTGAGCACGCACATCACACCACACAATATCATCATCTATTAAAAGCAATAGGTAAATCTGTATGTACTCACTATAAAAGATGTCCTTATTATACTGCTGAATGTAAAAAAGTTGTTTCTGGACAAAACATATTTTTTTAACCCAAAGGAATTATATACAAGTATATTCATATGTAAACATACATATGGCATCCAGTAGTGGGTGTTTGTGTACATGTTCACACTCTTGCCTAGATTATTGCAGTCTCTCTGTGACAGTCTCCTGGCTTCTACTCAGATTTCTCTACAGTCTATCCTTTAGGCAACAAACCAAGTAATCCTTTTAAAAAGGTAATTAGATTAAGTCAATGCCCTGCTCTGCCTCCTCCAAAGCCTTCCAGTTATACTTAAAATACAATGCTAAGTTTCGATGGTCTACAACAGCTAGTGTGATATGGCTTTCATTTACCTCTGCAGACCTTATCTTCCATGATTCTGCCTTTAGCTTTTTGTGTTCTGGTCACAAATGTCTCCTTATGATTCTCAGTCACATCAACATTCGCTTTGCACTTGTTCTCTCTCCTATAAGGGCACTTTCCCCCTAGATATTTGTATGGCTAGGCATTATTACTTTATTCAAATCTCTATTAAAATGTCACCATATCTGAGAGGGCTTTCTTGTCTGTTACCACAACCAGTAACAGATTCCCTGTCATTCTCTATTCCCTTGCTCCAGTTTCTTTTTCTTCATGTTACTCATCATATACTACATGATATAATTATCTATTTACTTGGTAATTATCCATCTCCTCACCACAATGAAAGCTCCAGGAGGATAAGGACTTTGTTTTGTTAATGGCCATTGCCTTCAGAGCCTCAAATACTAAATATACATAGTATTTGAAAGGATACAAGCCAAAAAAAAAGAAAGAAAGGATACAAGCCAAACTATATTTTAAATTTACACACATAAAGTTGAAAAATTCCAGTCGTCTTTTCTGTTGTTCACAGTAAAAGAATCCTTATTAAACATCTCTTGCTAACTAGTAGTTTTCATTTTCATTCATCAGAGAATAAAAGGCAATAAAGTAAGATGAAAATAAGTCTCACTTCCAAATAGGAACTGTCAGATAGTTAATCAACCTTCAAGTTATACAAAAAATAACTCCCCTTTTCTAAAATTGAAGCTTTTTCCTTCCTACTAGGAAAATTATTCTATGAAATCAGTCTGGCAGTAGTTTTACTGTTAAGTAAAAGCTAAGCAACAATTATAGTTGATTCATTGACTTTTATAGTTATCCTTTTTTTCCCCACTCACAAAGCATGAAGGGTCTTTTCTGTGCTGTTGATGCATTCCAAATTTCAGAATTCAGAGGTGCAATTTTGTTTAAAATGACTAAAGTAAACATTAAGATGGAAATGAGCTGAGTTTTACTTAATGTTAACATATGGACTAACACTGACCCTCTACTAAAAATAGATATTTGGAAACGTTTCCACTATTACATGACTTTAGGTTACTAAAACAATGTAAAAGTGACACCTATAAAATTTTGTATACTTAAAAGTTGGAAACAGAATGATCTAATCTGCTTAAAAATATTCTATATGAAGAGTTTCAACCTTTTAAACCCATTTACTTAAAAATTTTTAAATGCAATACAGCCCTCAGGGTTTGGACAAGGAAGAGCGAATACTCAAAAGGAGGTGATGTTTAATGAAGAATCTATTTACAAATGTGCAACTAAGCTTAAGGGAAACTAGGAAGGGATGGAGAAGCATTTGTGGACCAGCCAGAGAGCATTTGATCACTCTAGACTCAATAGGGGAGGGAGTAGTTACTGGAACCAAGAAGCTGCCATTGTAGGAGAGAGCCACACACGATGATGCACAGTTACTGACAACCTGCAACACAGCAAAAAAGAAGCCGTTAGAATAAATATTCCTATCTCTGTCAGTGCCTCCAATTCACTGAATCCAATTAGAAGCCAGAGAACAAGGCAGACAAACTGAAGGAGTCCTTAGAGATCAGCCTCCCAGGACACACAGCATAGTGCACAAGGGTAGAGGATAGATTTGAAGGGGGCTAACTATGGTGTTGGAGAAGACTCTTGAGAGTCTCTTAGACTGCAAGGAGATCCAACCAGTACATCCTAAAGGAGATCAGTCCTGGGTGTTCATTGGAAGGACTGATGCTGAAGCTGAAACTCCAATACTTTGGCTACCTCATGGGAAGAGTTGACTCATTGGAAAAGACCCTGATGCTGGGAGGGATTGGGGGCAGGAAGAGAAGGGGACGACAGAGGATGAGATGGTTGGATGGCATCACTGACTCGATGGACATGGGTTTGAGTAGACTCCTGGAGTTGGTGATGGACAGGGAGGCCTGGCCTGCTGCGATTCATGGGGTTGCAAAGAGTCGGACATGACTGAGCGACTGAACTGAACTGAACTGAACTGAATATATGCAGATCAGGAAGCAACAGTTAGAACTGGACATGGAACAACAGACTAGTTCCAAATGGGAAAAGGAGTACATCAAGGCTGTATAGTGTCACCCTGCTTATTTAACTTATATGCAGAGTACATCATGAGAAACACTGGTCTGGAGGAAGCACAAGCTGGAATCAAGTTTGCCAGGAGAAATATCAATAACCTCAGATATGCAGATGACACCACCCTTATGGCAGAAAGTGAAGAAGAACTAAAGAGCCTCTTGATGAAAGTGAAAGAGGAGAGTGAAAGAGCTGGCTTAAAGCTCAACATTCAGAAAACTAAGATCATGGCATCCGGTCCCATCACTTCATGGCAAATAGATGGGGAAACAGTGGAAACAGTGGCTGACTTTATTTTCCTGGGCTCCAAAATCACTGCAGATGGTGACTGCAGCCAGGAAATTAAAAGATGCTTACTCCTTGGAAGGAAAGTTATGACCAACCTAGACAGCATATTAAAAAGCGGAGACATTACTTTGTCAACAAGGGTCCTTCTAGTCAAGTCTATGGTTTTTCCAGTGGTCATGTATGGATGTGAGAGTTGGACTTATAAAGAAAGCTGTGCACCGAAGAATTGATGCTTTTGAACTGTGATTTTGGAGAAGACGCTTGGTGTTGGAGAAGAGTCCCTTGGACTGCAAGGAGATCCAACCAATCCATCCTAAAGGATATCAGTCCTGGGTGTTCATCGGATGGACTGATGTTGAAGCTGAAACTCCAATACTTTGGCCACCTGATGCAGAGAGCTGACTCATTGGAAAAGACCCTGATGCTGGGAAAGACTGAGGGCAGGAGGAGAAGGGGATGACAGGATGAGATGGTTAGATGGCATCACCTACTTGACGGACATGGGTTTGGTTGGACTCCGGGAGTTGGTGATAGACAGGGAGGCCTGGCGTGCTACGGTTCATGGGGTCACAAAGAGTCGGACACGACTGAGCGACTGAACTGAACTGAATGAAGACTAACCAGCACAACAGTTTAGTACTGGTTTTCAAGAGCAACTGACTGAAATTAGGGAAGGTAGAACTTTTTTTGGTGGATTTGAACACAACCTTTTGCATGTTCGATAGATAAGCATCATTATGCAGTTAGCTCAGCCTGTCATGCACTTTTTCCATCTGTATTTGTGTATCTTTATGAACTCTGAAATGAGCTTCCTTGATAACTCAGTTGGTAAAGAATCTGCCTGCAATGCAGGAGACCCTGGTTCAATTCCTGGGTCGAGAAGATCCCCTGGAGAAGGGATAGGCTATCCACTCCGAACTACAACAGTCTTTGAAATCAAATATGAAAAGAACCCCAACTTAAAACAAACCTTCAAACAGCCCTAGAGCCAAGGATTAAAACAAGATGTTTAAAAACTAACAAAATATCAAAACATCCTACAAAAAATAACTTCATATTGGTATTTTTTAAAAAATTAAAATATGCTTAATCTCTTATTTCAATTATGTAGTTTAATGTTATATAATGTTTTACAATATATACAGCACAACTGTACAGAAGAATCCATACATAATTTATAAATAAATATGCATACAATTGGGGTGCATAATGGAAACTTGGAAACTTTTTCTGCTTGAGGAGCCAGACCATAAAAATTTGGAGACTTCTCTCATCTCAGGTATATATAATATATCTGATACTTCAGTTTTCAGAACAAGGAAATCTTCATCCACACACACATTTATCACAGACTGTTAAATCTGTTTCCTAATTGATCTTCTTTACTTTCTGTTCTCCCAATTGTTACTCTTATTCCCTGTGCATTTTTAACTTCTCTTTATCCAACCCTCCAGTTCCTTGTTTTGAGTTCTTTATTTGCTCTATTTACTCTAACATAGTTCAGCCTCATGTAGGTAACTAGTTGGGGTCCACTGATCCATCATATATGACTAAACCTCTCTTTTTCATGTTTTTGTTTCAGCTGCACACTGCAGCATATGGGATCTTAGCTCCCCAGTTATAGAACCTGTACCCCTTGCAGTGGAAGTGCAGAGTCTTAACTACTGGACTGCCAGAAGTCCCATGACTCACCTCTTTTTTTATCTCACCTCCCTTGCCCAATATATCTTTCTGTCTCAGGCACCCTATCTCTCTCTTGCATCTCAGCTGAAAGGTCCTTCATTTCTATACCTTCACTACTAAGGACAGTAGAAAAAAAAAAAATCACCCCTTTCTAGTCTACTGTCTAACTGTAACCTACACTGGACTCACCTAAGATGACTTCTTTGAAGGAAGCAACTCCCTTTTTGGTTCTCCATAACAGCAACTTCAAATGTCACCATTATTCAAAAGCTTCACCTCACTATCCATTATCACATAGTAGCTGACTTTGCTTACTACTATTTCACACAGAAAATGGTAGTTTTAAAGAAAGAGTTCCATTAACTTTCTGTTTCTCAAAAAAAAAACTTATCTGAATTCAAACAAAATTTATCTGAATTTTAAGTTGCAGTGAAAAAAGTGCTTATCAAAAACTAATCCAGCAGTAGGTTTTCAGAATTTGTATTTCATTATTTCCTGCATTTTCAGCCTGTCCCTGCTAGTTGCCTTTAGCATATAAACATGTCCCAGTTTTTATTAAATACAAACCATTCCCCTCATGAAGTACCACATCTAAACTCTTGGTCTGTTTCACTTTTCACACTTCAAACTATCATTTGCCTACACCTACTCCACTGAAATCCCTCTTCCCAAATGACCTCCTACTTATGTAATTCAAATGATAATTTTTCATTTCTTATTCATTCAACTTCTCTATACCATCCAATTACTCTTCTGTCAAGACTTTAATCTGGACTTTACAGAAAGAATAGTTTTAGATGGATAGGCAAGAGTGGAGAAGCAATACTAATTAAGAAGAAAAATATTCATTCATAGTATTCAAATTCATTCATTCAAAATATTTACTGAGCAACTGGGATTCAGCAAGGACAGGCTGACAGTTTGCATATAATCAGGTTGAAACAATGGTGACACCACTGGGGGGGGGGGCGGGGGGAAGTGAGAGTTGAAAAGAAAAACAGGAAATCTGGGAAGCCTGGGTTAGAAACACACTTAGTTTTTAACATTTTCACATAACAGTTACACAACCAGCTGTGAAAGTTCTATGGACAGAAATAGGAAACTAAAACAAAAGGAAAGGCTGAAGACATAGATGTAGAAGTCTTAGCAATAAAGTCATAAAAAACAATCTCTCCACAGAGGAACAAATATAGGGAGACATGATCTAGAAGCATAACATTAGGGATCATCCATAATTATAAAGAAAAACGTAGCAAAAGAAGAGGAAGATTCAAAAGATAAGTTATTTTTAAGACAAGAAATAGCACAATAACCAACAAAGAGAAAAGTTTTATTATCAAGTCATCCAAACTACTTAATCCTCCAAGGAGATGGAGAAAGTACTAAGTAGAAGCCAAGGATTAAGCAAGAAGACATTCATTAGTAAAATTCAAGAGGGCAACTTTAATAAGGGAATAATTAGAAATAACTTTGTAAGTTAAAAAACATCTCAGAATTTTTGCTCATACCTGAAGTGGGCATCAAAAAAATTGACGATAACACCCCTCCCCCAAAGAAGTACCAAAGACCACCACTGAAAACCAATCATTTTGCTTAGAATAAATTTCCATTTCTTGATTTTCCCTTTCTAATTTAAGGAAGGCACAAAGGTAAATGGCAAGTTTTTATTTACATAGGAAAGTTCTGAGAAGTGCCTTACCAACCTTGAGAGCTCTGATATGCATTTTCCATAAGTTAGGGCTGCCCTGTTGAACATTTTACTAACTTTATAGCTATTCCTTATCACACAGAAGCAGTCAGTTCTCAGTACAGGCAGAACAGAGGGCTCCCTAGGTCACTATCTTTCAGAGACTGGTTATGCTATTTTTCCCTAGAAAACACTAAATCTGTGACAAGTCTGCAAAGTGGGCAGGCAGATACTCTGGCTTCCTTTTCTTGGCTAACGCCTCTAAATATCTGCCAAGTGTTGATGAGGATTTAAAGTGGGATACTGTAAATTCAGAATACTTTCAGATGTGACAAAGACACAAAGAAGAAAACTGGGAAAGTTAGAGTGATTCTTGCCTCTACCTACTTGAAATAACAGATCATAAAAAAGACATGTAGGGACCTGACAAGAGCTGAAGACTTAAATGAAATTAGGAAGATGTAGAAAGTGGATATCATGGTGTTTATAGAAAATAAGTAATGCTACCAATTTCTCTATTGTTCATTTCAAGAATGGGAAGAACGTCATTCTTACTCCCCACAAACTAGTAAATTCCTATTGTTCTCTCATATACTTTTAATTCAAAACTGAACATTTTACTTCCCCTACTTTATGGAGATATAACTCACATAAACCAATGTGTAAGTTTAAGGAGTATGATGTGTTGATTTGACACACATATATTTTGCAAAATGATTACCAGATGATTTGATACACAAATATTTTGCAAAATGATTACCAGAGGGTTAGCTAACACCTCCACTGGGTCACATAACTAAAAACAAATATTTAAAATTTTCATGTCTGAATTATATTTTTCTTCTGATTTAAAAAATCTTCAGTTGTTTTACCTTGCCCTCTGGGTTTTGCAAGGTTTAGCGTGTGTTACAGGACTCTATCCGGCTGTACTGCCTCTCATTTACTCCACAAACATTTAGTGAGCACTGCTGGGTCCCAGGCTCTGCTTTGGGAGCTGGGGATTCAGAAGACAGTGGTCTTTGTCTTCCAGGTATTTATGCTCTCTTGCATTTTTCCATTCAGATATGCTGCTTGGTATTGCACCTCTGCACCAGTTTCTCTCTTCTTTCTTCCCCTCACCATCTGGTGAGCTTGTTTCTTCAAAACCCAAGCCAAATCTCTCCCTCCTTGGAGACTTCTCTATCTTTGACAATAATCATTCAACTCCATCTCATTGTGGTTTCCCCTTCTTTATGTCTTTAGTTACAGAAGATCTTTTCTGGGAGGTCCTGGTCTTTTTCATTGAAGGCTATTCTGCAAATAGTTATGATTTTGGTGTGCTTGTGAGATGAGGTGAGCTTGGGGTCTTTCTACTCTGTCATCTTAGCTAATCTCTCCACCTTTCACTTATTTCTTATGCCAAGTGACCAAAAAATGAGTGGCTCAAATGTTGATTCCACAATACTATTAAAAAAATATAAAAAGTACCTTATGTAAAAATAAGAACATAAAAATTTCATTTCTGAAAAACTAAGAAAAAATAATTTGACAGAGGACTCATCTGATCAGATATTAAAATGGATTTTAAAAGTCACAGTAATAAAGAATTTTAACGCCAGAAGATGAAGAGTTAAACATACCAAGAGTATAGTGAAGAGTTCAAAAGTAGATCCAAATACTTTAATATATTAATATTACAAAATAGTATATCAAAGCAATGGAAAAAAAAATGATGCTGTGACAAATAGCTGTATGTGAGGTAAAAAATAAAGCTCAACTTCAACCTCACTCCTTGACCAGACTCATTTATTCCTTTTTTCAACACTAAGTTCTCATAGATACTGAGTTAGGTGTAGGCATCAAAAGTTACAGGCAAAATTCCTCCTTGCTGAGTTTACATGCTAGTAAGAAGAGACACAAAAAGTGAGTAAACAAATATATACACATAAGTCCTAACTATAAGATACTGTAAGTTCTGTGAAAGACAGTCAAGAATGATTTCTCCGAGGAAATGACAAGGAGCCGCCAGCCATGATCAAAACAAAGAAACAAAAAAGGCAAACCAAAAAGCCGAAGAAAACTTTGGGGATAAGAGTGTTCTAGGTAAAAGAAAGAGCAAGTATAAAGGCCCTGAGGTGAGAAATGGCTTGGCAGGTATATAAAGAAGAGTAAGCTAAACTCCTAACTATAGCCTAAGTGCCAATGAAGTGCTTGATGCAAGGTACTGACATCTCAATGCACATTTTTTTTTGAAGTTTACCCTGACTGCTGGGTAGAAAATGGACTCTAAGAGAAAAAAGCAGAAGCAGGAAAAACAAATTGGCAAACTATAGCAGTATTCTAGTCAAGAAATAATAAAGTTTGTACTTAAGGGGAGACAGTGAAGAGAAATGTGCAAGATTTAAATATACTTCAGAAGAAGAAAACTCAGAAATTGTTGATATACTTAAAATGAGAAATAAGTGAAAACGAAGAATCAATGAAAAGAGCTAGTTTTTTGGTCAGAGCAACTTCACAGATAGTGGAATCATTTGCTCAGAAGGCAAGGATAGGCTTAGAAAAGAAAAAAAAAACCTAAAGCTAAGTGGTGTGTGTTTTTTTTTTTTTAATTTCAATACTTTATTTATTTGGCTGTGCCCGGTCTCAGTTGTGGCACTCAGCATCTTTGATCTTCACTATGGCATTCAGGATCCTTTTTACTTTCTGCAGGCAGGATCTAGTTCCCTGGACCCCCTGCACTGGGAGCACAGATTCTTAGCTACTGGATCACCAGAGAAGTCCCTAAAGTTCAGTTTTGAGTGTGCTAAAATTTGGAATGGCTAACTTTTATTCAACATAGTATTGGAAATCCTTATCACAGCAACCAGAAAATAAAAAGAAAATAAAACAAAATTGGAAAGGAAGAAGTAAAACTGTCACTGTTAACATATGACATGATACCATACATAGAAAATTGTAAAGACACCACCAAAAAACTACTAAAGCTCATCAATGAATTCAGTAAAGTTGCAGAATACAAAATTAATATACAGGAATCTATTGAGTTTCCATACACAAACAATTAACCCTCAGAAAGAGAAATTTTAAAAAAATCCCATTTACCATCAAACCAAAAATACAATACCTAGGAAAAACATCTAGGAATAAATCTAAGGAAATAAAAGATCTGTACTTGGTACAGTGTACATTATAAGACTAATGAAAGAAACTAAAAATGATAAACAGATGGAAAGATACTCTATGTTCAGTGAATGGAAGAATTAGTATTGTTAAAATAACTATTCTACCCAAGAAAATACAGAGAGTCAATGCAATCCCTATCAAAATACCAATAGTATTATTCACAGAACTAGAACAATGAATTTGAAAACTTGTATGGAAACACAAAAGACACTGAAGAGACAAAGCAATCTTGAGAAAAAAGAAGACAGATGGAGGTATCAGGTTCCTTGACTTTACTACAAAGCTACAATAATGAAAACAGTGCAATACTAGCACAAAAGCAGACACACAGACCAATGCAACAGAATAGAATACAACCCCCCTCCCAACTATGGCTAATTAATCTGTTAGAAATGAGGCAAGAATATGCAATGCAGAAAGGGAGTCTCTTCAACAAATGGAGTAAAATAATGAAATTAGATTATTTTCTTATACTATATACAAAAGTAAACTCAAAATGGACTAAAAAACTAAACATAAGATGGAAAACCATAAAACTACCAGAAGAAAACATAGGAAGAGCACTCTCTGATATAATTCATAGTAATGTTTTTTAAATATTTCCTTTCCTGTAGTGATATTTCCTTTTCTAAAGCAAACAAAAGCAAACATTTAAAAACGAGGTCTTACTAAACCAAAAGCTTTTGCACAACAAAGAAAACCACCAATAAAGTGAAAAAAACAACCTACACTGGGAAAAAATATTTGCAAACAATGCGAATAATAAGAGATTACTCTCCAAAATATACAAACAGCTCATACAGCTCAGTATCAAAACACCAATACTAATTTAAAAATGGGTGGAAGCCCTGATAAGACATTTTTCCAAATAACACATACAGATGACCAACAGGCACATGAAAAGATGCTCAACATTGCTAATCATCAGAGAAATGGAAATCAAAATCACCATGAGATATCATCTGATACCTGTCAGAATGGCTATTATCAAAAAGACCATAACTAACAAATACTGGCAAGCATACTGAGAAAAGGGAGCCCTTACCTACTGCTGGTGGGAATGTCAACTGGCCCAAGTACCGACAGTCCCCAAAGACTAAAAACAGAACAACCATATGATCCAGCAATTCCACTCCTGGATATACATTCAAAGAAAATGAAAACACTGATTCAAAAAGATACATGCATCCCAATGTTCACAGTAGCATTACTTACAATTGCAAAATATGACAGCAACCTAAGTGTCCATCAACAGATGAGTGGATTAAAACAGATGTGGCTTGTGTGTATGTGTATAAAATATACAGAATACTACTGTAACAGATACTAAAATAAACAGAATACTTCTGAGCCATAAAAAAGAATAAATTTCACCATTTGCAACAACACAGATGGACATGAAGGGTATTATGCTTTATGAAATAAGTCACACAGAGAAAGACAAATACTGTGTGATATCACTTATATGTGGAATCTAAACAATAAAACAAATAAATAAAACTAGCAAAAGCAGACTCACAGATATAGAAAACAAACTAATATTTACCAGTGGAGACAGGGAAGTAGGGAAAGGCAATCATAGGGGTAGGGGATTAAATAGATGGCAACTATTAGGTATAAAATAAATAAGCTACAAGGATATATTGTACAACATAGGAGATATAGCTTATATTTTATACCTTTAAATGGAGTATAATGTATAAAAATTTTCAATCAGTATGTTGTACACCTGAAACTAATATTGTAAATCAATTTATACTTCAATAAGAAAAAAAGGAAAAAATGGTAAAACTTCACAGAAACAGAAAAAAAAACAAAACTGAGACATCCAAATGAATATAGGAAACTAGTGAGAGTATTAACCTATTTTAATAGGGGACCAGGCAAATGAAGAGGAGACATTTTTACTATAATACTTCTCCTACCATTTAATTTTTTGCCACCAAGATGTATACATTATTTTTTAAATTAATAAACTATTGACAAAACAAACACTACTGAATTGCTAAGCAAAGTCAGTGTACATCAGTTACACTATTTCCTTTAGATTATCACAGTAGTTACACTTTATATGCATCAGTTCATGCATCATTCAGTTCAGTCGCTCAGTCCTGTCTGACTCTTTGCGACCCCATGAACCATAGCACGCCAGGCCTCCCTGTCTATCACCAACTCCCGGAGTCCAACCAAACCCATGTCCGTCAAGTAGGTGATGCCATCTAACCATCTCATCCTGTCATCCCCTTCTCCTCCTGCCCTCAAGTCTTTCCCAGCATCAGGGTCTTTTCCAATGAGTCAGCTCTCTGCATCAGGTGGCCAAAGTATTGGAGTTTCAGCTTCAATATCAGTCCATCCGATGAACACCCAGGACTAATATCCTTTAGGATGGACTGGTTGGATCTCCTTGCAGTCCAAGGGACTCTTCTCCAACACCAAGCGTCTTCTCCAAAATCACAGTTCAAAAGCATCAATTCTTCGGTGCACAGCTTTCTTTATAAGTCCAACTCTCACATCCATTCATGACCACTGGAAAAACCATAGACTTGACTAGAAGGACCCTTGTTGACAAAGTAATGTCTCTGCTTTCTAATATGCTGTCTAGGTTGGTCATAACTTTCTTTCCAAGGAGTAAGCGTCTTTTAATTTCCTGGCTGCAGTCACCATCTGCAGTGATTTTGGAGCCCAGGAAAATAAAGTCAGCCACTGTTTCCCCATCTATTTGCCATGAAGTGATGGGACCAGATGCCATGATCTTAGTTTTCTGAATGTTGAGCTTTAAGCCAACTCTTTCACTTTCATCAAGAGGCTCTTTAGTTCTTCTTCACTTTCTGCCATAAGGGTGGTGTCATCTGCATATCTGAGGTTATTGATATTTCTCCTGGCAAACTTGATTCCAGCTTATGCTTCCTCCAGACCAGCGTTTCTGATGATGTACTCTGCATATAAGTTAAATAAGCAGGGTGACAATATACAGCCTTGACGTACTCCTTTTCCTATTTGGAACTAGTCTGTTGTTCCATGTCCAGTTCTAACTGTTGCTTCCTGACCTGCATACAGACTTCTCAAGAGCATAGTTTTTAATAATTTATGCTGCAAACACATACTGTCAATCTCACCACCCTAAGTATCTAAATGCTCCCTCCACCCTGAAATCTCTAATGATCCTATTCTCTCCAGTTTCTCTTTCAGGTAGAAAGGCTTCTTTCTCTCAATCTCTATAGCTCTAGATCATAAACAGCAAGCACTGTGATTAAGCACCTAGGCTTTGGAGCTAAACCGATTCAAATCCAGGTTCTGCCACTAATTAGTTTGTGTAAACTAATTTTCCTGTATCTCATTTCTTCATTTGTAAAACAGGTTATGTAAATCATGAATTACTTCAAGAGTTGTGAGGATTAATAATTTAATATAGATAAAGCCTATCAAACAGAGTGGAAGTACTGGCATAATGCAGCCAAGGCAGGTTGCTGCTAATCCCTCTTGTAAACTGGAAAATTAATCACATGTATTGTTTAAAAGAATAGCTATACAGTAATGAAAATATTAGAATTTGTGTGACTGAAAACATTTAAAAATAGTTTTAATATATATTATTATAAATTTCACAAATTCATCATGCCATCACTGATAGCTTCAACCTATTTGTTAATAAGTTATGCTAATTTTTAGTGAAAAGCAGTTTGCATTTTTTTGTTGGTAGCCTTTCAAAGCACAAGATGGCTAATCCACATGATGAAAAAATAACCTTAGAAGAAAAAACTACAGAGTCAAACAAAATAAAGCAAAACAAAACCATCACTAAAGGAAAGGGTCCTACAGTTGCTATCTGTAATCTGACATGTAACAATATACATACATAACAATCAAATAACAAGTAAAATCAAATCTAGTAAGTGATAAGCAGAATATATGGCAAAATACATAAACTACATGTGGTAAATTCAAATTCTATATTGAACTTTTTGTGAGTAAATGATACATACATATACAGATGAGGTAAAGAAGACTAATAAGTGATATCTGATGGGATAGGTGATTTTGTATTTTTATTTTTTGACAATTTTCCATTTGTTTCCAGTCCTCTTCAAAGAGCACAAAGAATGGTTAGAAAAGTATTATAATCAGCATATACAAAGAAGGGATAAATGTTAACTATTTGTAAAAAAGGATTTACATGCTAATTCGGTGGTGGTCTGCTGCAGAGCTTGGGGTACTGAGTGCAGCATTGCGTGCATGGGACATTTTGAAGGAGGTCACCATTATCTTCATTACCTCCACCGTAGTTTGAAGAAAAGTGAAGTTGCTCAGTCGAGTCCACTTTTGTGACCTCATGGACTGTAGCCCACCAGGCTCCTCTATCCATGGAATTTTCCATGTGAGAGTACTGGAGTGGGTTGCCACTTCCTTCTCCAATGCATGAAAGTGAAAAGTGAAAGTGAAGTCGCTCAGTCGTGTCCAACTCTTAGCGACCCCATGGACTGCAGCCCACCAGGCTCCTCCATCCATGGGATTTTCCAGGCAAGAGTACTGGAGTGGGGTGCCATTGCCTTCTCCGTCACCATAGTTTGGCCCCAGGTGAAAAACTGCACAGCCCCACCCATCAACAGAAAATTGAATTAAAGATTTACTGAGCCTGGCCCCGCCCATCAGAACAAAACCAGTTTCCCCCTCAGTCAGTCTTTCCCATCAGGAAGCTTCCATAGCCTCTTATCCTTCTTCATCAGAGGGCAGGCAGACTGAAAACCACAAACACAGAAAACTAACCAATCTGATCACATGGACCACAGCCTTGTCTAACTCAATGAAACTAAGAGCCAAATTGTGTAGGGTCACTGAAGACGGACAGGTCATGGTGGTGAGTTCTGACAAAACGTGGTCCAGTGGAGGAGGGAATGGCAAACCATTTCAGTATTCTTGCCTTGAGAACCCCATGAACAGTATGAAAAGGCAAAAAGAGAGTTCACTGAAAGATGAACTCCCCAGGTCGGTAGGTGCCCAATATGCTACTGGAGATCAGTGGAGAAATAACTCCAGAAAGAATGAAGAGACTGAGCCAAGGAAAAAAAAACACCCAGCTGTGGATGTGACTGGTGATGGAAGTAAAGCCTGATGCTGTTAAAGAGCAATACTGCATAGGAACCTGAAATGTTAGGTCCATGAATCAAGGCAAATTGGAAGTGGTCAAAAAGGAGATGGCAAGAGTGAACATCAACATTTTAGGAATCAGCGAACTAAAATGGACTGGAATGGGTGAATTTAACTCAGATGACCATTATATCTACTACTGTGGGCAAGAATCCCTTAGAAGAAATGGAGTAGCCATCATAGTCAACAAGAGAGTCCAAAGTGCAGTAGTTGGATGCAATCTCAAAAATGACAGAACGATTTCTGTTCATTACCAAGGCAAACCATTCAGTATCACAGTAATCCAAGTCTATGTCCTGACCAGTAACGTTGAAGAAGCTGAAGTTCAACGACTCTATGAAGACCTACAAGACCTTCTGGAACTAACACCCAAAAAAGATATCCTTTTCATTATAGGGGACTGGAATGCAAAAGTGGGAAGCCAAGAATTACCTGGAGTAATAGGCAAATTTGGCCTTGGAGTACAAAACGAAGCAGGTCAAAGGCTAACAGAGTTCTGCCAAGAGAATGCACTGGTCATAGCAAACACCCTCTTCCAACAACACAAGAGAAGACTCTACACATGGACATCACCAGATGGTCAGTATCAAAATCAGACTGATTATATTCTTTGCAGCCAGAGATGGAGAAGCTCTATACAGTCAGCAAAAACAAGACTGTGAGCTGACTGTAGCTCAGATTATGAACTCCTGATTGCCACATTGAGACTTAAACTGAAGAAAGTAGGGAAAACCACTAGACCATTCAGGTATGACCTAAATCAAATCCCTTAAAATCATACAGTGGAAGTGACAAATAGATTCAAGGGATTAATATGATAGACAAGAGTGCCTGAAGAACTATGGATGGAGGTTCATGACATTGTACAGGAGGCAGGGATCAAGACCATCCCCAAGAAAAAGAAGTGCAAAAAGGCAAAATGGTTTTCTGAGGAGGCCTTCCAAATAGCTGAGAAAAGAAGAGAAGCTAAAGGCAAAGGAGAAAAGGAAACATATATCCATCTGAATGCAGTGTTCCAAAGAATAGCAAGGAGAGATAAGAAAGCATTCCTCAGTGATAAATGCAAAGAAATAGAGGAAAACAATAGAATGGGAAAGACTAGAGATCTCTTCAAGAAAATGAGAGATACCAAGGGAACATTGCATGCAACGATAGGCCCATTAAAGGACAGAAATGATATGGACCTACCAGAAGTAGAAGATATTAAGAAGAGGTGGCAAGAAATCACAGAAGAACTATACAAAAAAGATCTTCATGACCCAGATAATCAAGATAGTGTGATCACTCACCTAGAGCCAGATATCCTGGAACGCAAAGTCAAGTGGGTCTTAGGAAGCATCACTACGAACAAAGCTAGTGGAGGTGATGGAATTCCAGCTGAGCTATTTCAGATCCTGAAAGATGATGCTGTTAAGTGCTGCTCTCAATATGCCAGCAAATTTGGAAAACTCAGCAGTGGCCACAGGAAAGGAAAAGGTCAGTTTCATTCCAATCCCAAAGAAAGGCAATGCCAAACAACGTTCAAACTGTCGTACAATTGCACTCATCTCACAAGCCAACAAAGTAATGCTCAAAATTCTCCAAGCCAGGCTTCCACAGTACGTGAACTGAGAACTTCCAAATGTTCAAGCTGGATTTTGAAAAGGCAGAGGAACCAGAGATCAAACTGCCAACAACCGTTGGATTATGGAAAAAGCAAGAGAGCTCCAGAAAAACATCTACTTCTGCTTTATTGACTACGCCAAAGCCTTTGTTTGTGTGGATCACAACAAACTGTGGCAAATTCTTAGAGAGATGGGAATACCAGACCACCTGACCTGCCTGCTTAGAAATCTGTATGTCGGTCAGGAAGCAACAATTAGAACTGGACATGAAACAACAGACTTGTTCCAAATCAGGGAAGGAGTACGACAAGGCTGTATACTGTCACTCTGCTTACTTAACTTATATGCAGAAGACATCATGTGAAATGCCAGGCTAGATGAAGCACAAGCTGGAATCAAGATTGCCGGGAGAAATATCAATAACCTCAGACATGCAGATGACACCACCCTTATGGCAGAAAGCGAAGAAGAACTAAGAGCCTGTTGATGAAAGTGAAAGAAGTGAGTGAAAAAGTTGGCTTAAAACTCAACATTCAGAAAACTAAGATGATGGCATTTGGTCCTATCACTTCATGGCAAACAGATGGGGAAACAATGGAAACAGTGATAAACTTTATTTTGGGGGGTTCCAAAATCACTGCAGATGGTGACTGCAGCTATGAAATCAAGACACTTGTTCCTCTGAAGAAAAGTTATGACCAACCTAGACAGCATATTAAAAAGCAAAGACATTACTTTGCCAACAAAGATCCATCTAGTCAAAGCCAAGGTTTTTCCAATAGTCATGTATGGATGTGAGAGTTGGACTATAAAGAAAGAAGCGCACCGAAGAATTCATGCTTTTGAACTGTGGTGTTGGAGAAGTCACTTGAGAGTCCCTTGGACTGCAAGGAGATCCAACCTGTCCATCTTAAAGGAAATCAATTCTGAATATTCATTGGAAGGACTGATGCTGAAGCTGAAACTCCAATACTTTGGCCACCTAATGTGAAGACCTGACTCATTGGAAGACCCTGATGCTGGGAAAGATTGAAAGCGGGAGGAGAAGGGGATGAACAGAGGATGAGATGGTTGGATAGCATCACCGACTCAATGGACATGAGTTTGAGTAAACTCCAGGATTTGGTGTTAGACAGGAAGGCCTGGCATGCTGCAATCCATGGGGTCGCAAAGAGTCGGATATGACTGAGTGACTGAACTGAACTGAAAAAATTAAAAACAGATCTCAGTTATCCTATCATTTACCCACTTGCCAAAAAAACTTTAAAAATAACAGTTAATTTCATTTTCACTACCAACCAAATTTCCTATCGTGGAATTAGTTAAGTAGAGGAACTTACTAATATACAGGAAGTTGTATCATTATCAGGGATTCAGATAAACTGGAGGATATTAATGGTTCTCATACTTGTTGAGTGCTCTTTGGCTCATCATGAAATAATGTCATATTTAACATAATTAGTTTTTTCCAAAAACCTTTTATTTAGCTTGTTATGATGTTTAAGATTATGTTCTTATAAATACCTATCAGTTACAAATATAGGTTTGGGTTTATAAAAATCAAGCTGACAAATTAAGCATAACTAGCTGATATTGTCAATATGTACTTGCAATATAATAATTATATTTGTCCTATGCATTTTTTTTTTTTTTGGTTACTGGTAAACAAAGTTGTAGAAAATAACTTGGAAGATATAATTATTTAAATAGGTAAAATTCTGTACTTAACATATTTTTCCCCCTGAAAACTGGAAGACTGAAATTATCCACTTAAAGAAACAAAACTAAGTCCAACTTATTTAGATATTTAAACATGGCATATTATCCAAGTTATTTAGCAAAAGGAAATATTGTCTCTTCCTTCTAGCATTATTCTAAGATTTTTGCTTAATAAAAAATCCTTTTCTGTAATGTAAATGGATACATTTCTATTTAATCCTTCACCAAATCTGCTAAAAGAAGCAAAGTCAAATGTAAAATTAAAACCTATTAACTAAGCTTAAAATTAAGGGATGGGAAAACAACAAACTGATGTTAGTTTTCTCTTCTAATTCATCCCATCTATGTGTCTCTTGTAATTCTCTAGTTTAAAACGTTTTAACTTAATAACTCACTAACAAGGACTATCAAACTCTCTATTAGCACAGCATGTCAGACCCTTTAAGATCTGGCTCCATAGTCTGGCTCTTTCAGTCACAGCTGTCATTACTTTTCTATATATAACTAGCACTCTAGCCAAACTAAACTACTGACCATTCCCTAACTACATACAGTGACTTTGTTGCTCTGCACCTTGGAGTATGCTATTCTTGTTGCCTGGAAAGACCTCCACATCAACTCAGTTTATCAGCTTTCATCTTTCCATTTTCACCTTGAACCCCTCTACACTGCCAATCAAATAATAAGCATTGTAAATATATGTTGACTGTAAGGAACATTACCCATCTTTCTACATTAACCACACACTACCTTCTATCATGCTTTTATCTATTGTAGCCATCCTTCAAGAGAGGATATGGTATCTGAATTCAACTTAATTAAATATATGCTGAGTTTCTCTGCCCTTGAAGAGCTGGTTTCTAGAAATACAAAAGCATCAGAAAATCTTAAACTTGGTGGGGCAAACAGATAGCTTCAATATCATGATATTCAAAAACTTCAATACAAATCATATGAATACAAAAAGTGGGCTAAGAACAGAGGAATATACCTAACTCAAGCTGAAACAGAGGAGGAAGAAATTGTGCAATTCTCCTTATGAGATAACAATTTTGCTGAATATTTTTTAAAAAGCAGCAATTCTGACTTGATATAACTGAGCATTTATTTGATTTTGATAAGCTCATTTATTTCATTAACTGAAGAATTACCAGTTAATATCACAATACAGACAGACACATAACTACCATACAATTTTTAAGTGTTATAACCAAATGCAAAGCGAAGAATCATGGAATGCAGTGAAAAAATAAATCTGTATCAGACTTCATAGAGGAGGTAAAATCAGAGCTGAGCCTCAGACAATAATTAGGATTTCACTAGACATAGAAAAAAGAGAAGAAGACACTCCTGATGTTTTGAAATTGCACTGAATTTGATGACATTGATGGCAACAACTGGAAACTGAATTCCAGAGAAAGTCAATGTCTAGTTCAACAGAAGTGTTGGTGGCAAAACCAGAATTAAACTCACTTTACTCCCAAAGTTAAGACATCTTCAGTACAGTAAGTCATATGTTAACGCTTTCAGAGTTCTAGAATACCAAGGGGGCTATTTCTAAAACATTTTTCCTCTCAATTTAATGCAGAGCAAAACTACTATTTAATAAACAAGTCTCTCTGAACACCAAATAGTATAAACACAGGCATAATGTAAGACTATCTTCAGGTACTATTCAAATTCTGTTATTTCTGTTAAAAGCCTAATTCTTCCTTCATTTAATTGGAATTTGCTATACTTTAACCAAACATCATCATAACTTATTGAATGTTTGTTAATTCTGTGTCTTAAAATTACAGTTCTTAACTTTTTTTTGGTCTGTGCTCCTCTGCTGACTTAATAAAAAGTTTTGTACCCTCTCCCTAGATAAAATGTAGGCACCAGTCCACAGTCCCACACACACTTCTGCATACAGTATGGGGTAGGGGGTTTTAGAACTCTAATTTTTAAATATCATAAAGGCTTGGAACTCAAACTGAACTATAAAAGAGAAATACAAAATTTAAAAAATAAAAGACTATAAGGTCAACTAGTACATTACTTTGCCTGATATAGTGCAGAGCAAAGCTATGAGAGCTAACCTAGATCTCTTTTCATTGCTCCCCAAAATCAAATAAGAAACACAAAGAATACCATTACTATCCACAGCTGATTTTTGATGTAAGATCACACAAATAGGCTTAAATGCATAAAAGTGACAGGAATAGAATCTTGGATCTTTAATTTCAGGCTTTTAAAAATTCTGGTACTATTTAACACAGGAATTACTCATAGAATATTTTAATTCTAAATTAGAGATTGCTCTGTGTAATATTCTATGATAAACATGTGACTTTCAAGGTCTCTCCATTCTTTTTCAAAGGAATAGAAATGCAAACACCTAGTATCCTGTGTCCCCAGCCCTCCCCCAACACTATCCCTCACTTGTTACCACTTCTTCAAGCTCTATGTATTTCACAGAACACATGACTATATGAAATCTGCTTCTTAATTCTCTCCTACCTTCCCTTCATTCTGCCTAAAGGCTGACAAGTATAAAAGCAGTGATTAAAAAAAAATACTTCAATGAAAGAAATTTCAAATTCTGAGGTGAAATCAGTCATGAAACAGTGTTACTATATCCTGAAGTTATCAGTCCTGGAACTTTATTTTGCATTAAAATCATTTAGGAGTTTATTAAAAATGTAGCTTCCTTATCCCCACCCTGAGATACTGGGTTAACAGATTTAAGTATGCTATTCTGGGGCCAAGGTCTCTGCCTTTAACACAATTCTAATGCTGGTGATTTAGGAAATACTCTTTGAGAGGCACAGCCCCAAAACCTTTTAAAATGACCGGTACAACTTATAGCTACCTACTACTTAATTTTCAATTAACATTTATAGAAGTCAATAGTAACAAGTCAAGCAGAAAAAGTCCCTGCCTGCATAGGTTTTATATTCTAGTGAGACAGGAGAAAAATATATATAATTAAATCATATTATACATTAGGCTGCAATAAATGCTATGAAGGAAGACAAAGAAGGTTAAGAAAGGATACATACTGACCAGACAGAGGGAAAGACTTGCATATAAGGTAGCAACAGAGTAGAAAGTGAGGGAGACAGAAAATGAGCTTATCTGTGCGAAGAGTCAAATTTAAACTTGCTTTTCCTCAAGCACAAGTATTTGAAGATAGATATAAAATATGCCTTCTATTTTGTTTACGGATTATATTTTAATATTTTTATCTTCCAATTTTAGTAACTCACATGTTAAAAATTGGGCTCGTGGGCGAACATGGAAACAATCCACATTTATGTCTATAGGGAAACACTTCTATGTAATATAAGTTTTTGAAATGATCTGTTTCTCTCCTCAGTGCCAAATGAAATGGATTTGTTCTTATTTTATGAAGACACAAGAACAGACCCTGAATTCACTAGGAATTATATATTTAGCAGAATCTTGGTGTACCTTACTGCATTTGTTAAGTAAGCTACCACTGAAATTGAAAACAAGTTTAAGAACATAAAGCATGAAATGCCGCAGGGAAAGTAATTCCAATATTCTACCTGCATGCACATTTTGTAAGAGAGATTTTCTTTCTAATCTCAACCTTAAAAAACTGAAAATGTACATACATCATTACCATAAATGTCAACGTACTAGGTTAGTATAAATTGTAGAACTGAAACCAAACTATTTACATTTAAATTTTGCAAACTTAAACTGTAGTAATTATAAAACGGCATGTTACCATTTGAAAGAAACCTTATGTCTAGCAGATGAGACATATCTGAAGGAGAAAGGGGGCTATCTTTTGGAAAGAGAAGCTCTCCAAAACACTTCATGTGCTAAATAGTAGTTCAAATACTTTCTGCAATTATATCCTGGCAAAATTTTTTTCACTGATTGTAACTTAGAAGGCTTAAACTTCCACAAAAGAGCAACATTAATAAAGTAGTACTTACAAAGTATAACAAGAGGTAGTTTCACCTTAAACTAGTTTATCTCAATCTGTATTCTCATCTTTCTTTATCTTTTAGAGGGATGCCTAGAGAGAAATGAACAAGCCTGAATCTCCAGATATACTACCGTTGAAGAGATATAAAACAAGCTATCAGAAGAGTTATTTTTGTATGAAGGTACATTCAGATGGCTCTACTCAAAAGCTTTAAATATGAAAGCTTGAAATGAGTTCTTAGTACTAGCTATTTCAAGCATTTCAAACTGCACCTACAAAATCTGAAGATTTTATATTTTGAATGATATTATAGGGAGGTGGGAAGGGGGTTCAAAAAAAAGAAGAAAAAAAAAGATATTATAAAAAGGAACAACAATAACACACGATCAGGGATTCCCAGGTGGTGCTAGTAGTAAAATAACCTGCCTGCCAGCACAGGAGACATAAGAGACACAGGTTTGATCCCTGGGTCCGGAAGATCTCCTGGAGGAGGGCATGGCAACCCACTCCAGTATTCTTGCCTGGAGAATTCCATGGACAGAGGAGCCTGACGGGCAACAGTACATGGGATTGCAGAATTAGACGTGACTGAAGCAACTTAGCATGCATGCACATATTGTAAAAAAAAAAAAAGTATAAAGTGGACGGGAAAATTAATCACCCACAGTCACACCACCCAGTTACAGCATCTAACATGACTGTACTGTCTTACAACTCTGATAATACATATTTTTAACCCAATTCTTTTCAAAGTTGTAGATTCTAATTTCCTTTAAATATAATCTCTTATTAACTATAAAAGTAATCTGCTTATCACAGAAAATCTGACATAAAGAAAATTTTAAAAGCAAAATGAATAACCACTATTAACACTTTATTGGTTTTCATAAGTCTTTTTTTTCAAAGTGTATGTATTTAATATCTTGATTTTAAGCACAATTAATTGTGGAACATTCACTGGTCCCAAGTGGAAGATGATGTAACAAAGGGCTTGGTTATCAGATAATACCACCACTGGGGTTTATTAGTGCTTCCCATTAAAAAAGAAGAAGAACAACCTCTTCAAGTAATTTAAAATACATTTTAAAGATTCATATTATTATGGAAGCTCCTTGGAAATGAAAACAGCTATTATTTGTTCTCTACTCTTGTGGAGAGAACCTAGAGATCATTGGAGAGCTAAAACACAAATACAAAAAGAACATAATCTTCTCTCCAAAAACATGATTTATTACCCTTGCTCTACTTTTTTTTTCTTAGAAATAAAAATAATTACAAGGGCACAAATACAATGAGAAACAAACTTTGAGGCAAAACACCTTACAGTCTATTAGGGCATTTTTTTTACTGTATTATATCTAAATCATTTTCAAATGGAACAAAATCCCCTAAAATACTAAAGCCTGTAACTTTACTATATTCCAACTGATACCTTTTATTTATTCCACAACGTTTTTTTTTTTTTTTTGGTGCAGAGGCTTATTAGCTGCTTCATGGCATGTGGGATCTTCCTGGACCAGGGACATAAATTGTGTTATCTTGCATTGGCAGGCAGATTCTTTACCACTGAGACACCAGCGAAGCCCTTATTTATTCCAGAATAAACTCTTTTCAGCTTCATTAACTGCCTTTTCTCAATTAAGCATTTCAACTTTTAATATAAAATTATACACACTTTAATTATATTTTTCTAATCTTTCCAAATTGAAGACAAATCCTTACACAAGGTTCTGTCTTGGATCCCCTTATATTTTTACTAGACTCTATCCTGGGCAATCTTATTCCCTCCCATTTCTTCAACCATTCTCCTTTTGCAGGTTAATTCCTAATTAAACACCTCTAATCTAGCACAAGTCACTTCTGAGCTCCGTATTCAGCCTTCTAATAATTCTCAGCTGCGTATCTTCAAATGCATGCCTCCTTTCACATTCCCTCAACATCACCGTCACTTGGGCTCAAATTTATTCATATTTTGGACATCATCCTCTCCATCACACCCACATCCAGTAGCTTGTTACTGTACTACTTTTACTTGCAGAATTTACTTCTCTTATAGCTTTATCCACCAATTTATTTCTACTGCTTATTATTTTTTGATGGTATTAACTCAAAAGCCTTTTAATAGGTTTCCTTCATTCTCTCTTCTTCCATTTTAGCCTTCAAACCTTAAAATAGTAGTACAATCATGTCACTCCCTTAGCTAAAAACTGTGATGAATCCACAATACCTACATTATAAATTCCTTAGCAAGCAATCAAGGTCCTCCATAATTACTGTTGCTGTTGTTCAGTCACTAAGTCATGTCTGACTCTTTGTGACCCCCATGGACTGCAGCACACCAGGCTTCCCTGTCCTTCACTATCTCCCTGAGTTTGCTCAAATTCTTGCCCAATGAGTCGGTGATACTATCTAACCATCTGACCCTCTGTCACCCCCCCTCTCCTTTCGCCATCAATCTTTCCCAGCATCAGGGTCTTTTTGAACGAACCCGCCATAATTAGTCCCAGCTTATCTTTCTAGACTTATCTGCCACTACAGGATCTCATCATTCTATACACTAACCAACCACTGGATATAAACCACTCCTCCGCAATATACCCTCTTCTGCCTCCATACATGTAATTGTTTGTTTACGTACCATCTTTAAGTAAGGGATAAAGTCATGTTTATCATTGTAACCACAGGGCTTCACAAACTACATCATAGGATAGGTCAAATAATTCTTCCATGAACTCTTCAACTTCACCTATCAATAGTCTACTCACCTTTCAAAATTATGACCTCTAAAATAAAATCTAACAAAGTATTTTTTTCAATTCCAGCTTTCCCACCTCCTTCGAGTAGTTGATCCCTCCTCTGTACTTTCATAAAACTCTATAATAAAGCTCAATAATAAACTCTATAACAAAGTAGTCCTCAAAGAATGCACCCTTAGAATATATAGTTAATCCTTGAACAACAGATGTTTTAACTGCTTGAGTCCACTTAAACACAGATCTTTTTCAACAGTAAATACTACAGCACTACACGGTCCTCAGTTGGATTCAGCTGGTTGAATCTGCAGATTCAGAACCCCCGATAGAGAGGAACCAAGTACATGCATCTGAACTGTGGTGCTGGAGAAGACTCCTGAGAGTCCCTTGGACAGCAACGAGACCAAACCAATCAATCCTAAAGGAAATCAACCCTGAATACTCATTGGAAGGACTGATGCTGAAGCTGAAGCTCCAATACTATAGCCACCGGATGAGAAGAGCCGACTCACTGGAAAAGACCCTGATGCTGAGAAAGATTGAGGGCAGGAGGAAAAGTGGACGATAGAGGAAGAGATGGTTGCATGGCATCACCGACTCAATGGACATCAGTTTGAGCAAACTTCGGAAGACCGTGAAGGACAGGGAAGCCTGGCGTGCTGCAATCCATGGGGTCCCAAAGAGTCAGATATGACCGAGTGACAGAACAACAAAATATATGGAGGGTCTACGCAGGGTCAAGTTAGATGCAGATTTTCGACTGCATCAAAACCAACATATACCACCAAAAATCCAAAAATGATTATGTCTTCCCAGTTTGTAGGGAGAAAAATCTGAGGAGCTCAGCAGAATCTCATCATTAAGGGTTTCCTCCCATAATTTGTTTTAAGCCTTTTTTATCCCTTAGCAAAAAATCATACAACTAAGTATATCGATATCTCAGGATGCACTGTCAACAGCCCCATGACTTCCAGGTGTTTTGACAATGGATCATGTCTGAAAATCAGTTTTAACATATTTTAACCCTTTACCATAACTGTGTATGTAAACCTCTTGGGCCAAAACTGTCCAACTGTCCCTTAAGTCACAGAACAAAGCAGGAGCTCAAAAAATGTCTTGTTAGTTGAAATTCTTCCTTCATCCTTTTATCACTGCACTTAAAACATTTTCTAAATCTTCTTAAACAGCACTTTTTTAAAAAAGAATAATAAATTGAACTACATGGCGTATCAAGCACTAACATTCTATAATTCTGAACAAGAAGTAAACCCAGATTCTATTACCAAAGGTATTCAATTTTTAAAGATTTACATAAAAAAAGATAGAATTACACATTCCAGTGGGAGTTGAACTACTAGGGAATAAGAAACGCCTTGTTAAAATCCCCAGTTAATTTCTGGGTTTTGATCTTAGCTGAGAATAAGCAAGCCAACAAATTTCAAATTTAACTAAGAAGGAGATTAAAATCAATGTACAAAATCCATATGTAGTTCAGTTACTACTTGTACTTGGAAACCTCTGTTTTCAAATTTCTGAGGCTTCATAATGATGCTTTTGTATGTTCATGTCTGACTAAAAAGCAATTACAAAACTAAGTTATCTTTACCTATATTTTAAGGGAGCCTTTTAAAAAAAAATAACCCATTATATGTGCCTCTAACAGCAACTTAACTCAGAAATCAACAAGGATATATCATGTTCAAGCTTATTTTCACCAAAATATTATTTTAAATGGCCAAAACTAAAACTTCAAATTCAGCTCTGTTGGGGTCACTAGTGATGCCTATTCTGTAATTGTAACTTATTAAAACTACATGGCAACACTCTTAAAACTTTCAAAAATACTTTAAAATTTAAAAGCATTCAAAAATATAATTTAAAATTCAGAAGAGGCAAAAATTCTTATTAGGCATAACTTCTTATTAAGTATTTTCTATTCCTTTCCACTTATTAGATGATTTTCTCCTATTCCTTAATGCTAATTGCTATTTCCCTCGTGGGTGTATGGGCGTGTTCAGTTAAGTCTGACTCTCTGTGACCCCATGGACTGTAGCCCACCAGGCTCCTCTATCCATTGGATTTTCCAGGCAAGAACACTGGAGTTGGTTGCCATTTCCTACTCCAGAGGATCTTCCCAGCCCAGAGATTGAACCATATCTCTGGAGTCTCCTGCACTGGCAGGTGGATTCTTTACCATTAGCGCCATCTAGGAAGCCCTCAGTTGCCTCAGATACATAAATGAGATCCTTTCTAAAATATCTAACTGTGAGACTAGAAATGTTAGTCTTAGTCGTAGTTCTATCACAAATATTATATATATAAAACATATTGTTATATATTACCAATATAATTACATTATGATAAAATGTCATTTGTAAATCATATACATGTAGTGCTATCATAAACATAAGACACAAACCAAAAAATTTAGAAATGTTAACAGGATAAAATAAAAATAAAATATACTAATGTTGTAATGTTTTCTTTCTTCTCCCCAGTTGATCATCCTGCATACCTGCTGAAAAGCACACACTATTCTGGAGACCATACTGTAGCCAGAGGAAGTACCTGTAGTTCCCAGAAACACCTTGCTATCCCATGCCTTGCATTCACTGTAGTTCAATATTCTGGAATGTTTCTCTCAAACCCTCTAAGAAAATCCAGAAGCAATCTTCAACTTCTTTAAGAAATAGTTCAAGTATAAGCTTCTCTATGCCTTTTAACTCCATTATATTGTAGAATCATCAGTGTTTTTAAGTGTCTTTTCCCCTACTCAACTATATACCACTTAAAAGAGTAGAAAACCTCTCTTTTGATATCTGAATGTCTAGATCTGAAAGATACACATTTGTGCAATCAATACTTTCAAAGCACAGATGAAAACACTGAGATTCAAGTTATACAATCTGCCCAAGGTACATGCTACTGGACTGCTCTGCAATAATGTGACACCCTCTCTATCTGATATACCTCATTTCTTGCTCAGTAATATATGAAGCAGCTGTAAAATTCTCCTTAAATTTGAAAATAAGGGTTAATTCAGTATCTTGCAAATACATATGAGAAGACAAAAGAGAACAAATTTAATATCTAAGTGTTTTTTATTACTAAAATATGATAAATCACTTATTTAGAAATAAGGTATCTGAATCATCTATTTGCTGAAAATCACAGTCACATGGACAGCCCATTATAATAGAGTATTTTTCTGGAGCATCTATATATTCTAATTGCATACCAAACAGTTATAATCTATGCTTTTCTTGAAGTGGTGCTCACTCAAAGCATTTATTTAGTAATGACTCGGATTTTAGGTTAGTACAGAAAAAGAAATGATTTCCTAGATCTACAACTGTGGTTTGTCGAACCTATTATTTACAAAATGTTTGTACATATCAAATACAAAAAAAGTGAGGCACTCAAAAAGCCTTAATTATCTCTTTGAGATCATCATGTTACTATTTACTACTAAACTGCAAGAATTTTATCTCTCCTGGACTAAGAACATCAGAAATAATTATTATGTTTATAAACAAAAGAATATTTTAAGTATGGATGCTGTTAGATCATAGCCTCATTCTAAATCCCTCTTTTTTTTTTTTTAAACATTTATTTTTATTTATTTGGCTGCATAGAGTCTTAGTTGTGGCATGTGGGATCTAGTTCCCTAACCAGGGATCAAACCCAGCCCCCCTGTATCAGTAGCACAGAGTCTTAGCTACTGGACCACAAGGGAATTCCCTAAATCCCTGTTTCTAATCTGTAAAACTAGATGCTTGGACTAGATAAACACTTTAGCTTCTTCCACATCTAAAATCTTGTGACTTCAACTTGGAATATACTTTACTACTTAAAAATAAAGTGAATGGACTTTTTCTTATGTGAGTCGTAGCTATGAAACACTGTGAAGACAAGGGTAACAAACACACTACACAAAACACCACTAAAGTATTAAAAGTAATATACAAATTTGTGAATTATTCTATTACCAAATAATTCAGTATTAGAAAAAGATTCAAGAAGAGGTTCCTTAAACAGAGCCGCCCTAATGAGTCAAGCACTAAGTTAACCATTGTTTTCAGTGAAAGAAGTCACTGGTAGTCTCGAAAACAGCGTAACTGGAAGCCAGCGACAGATTAGATTATTTTAAAACTACAATTATAAATCAAGGACAGAAAAGTTAACACAACTTTTCAGGTGCTTTTGGATAAAAGTACTCGCACACGTCCCAGTTTCAGATATGAGAATATTCATTTTATTCAACTACCACTACTAGTATTATAATGGTTAAAACTTATCTTGAGCTAACTATATGGGACTGGCACATTCGACTTTACATTTATTAATGCATTTAATAAACAGCAACCCCATTAATCAGGTACTGTCATTATCCTCATTTTATAGATGAGGAAACGGAGGCCAAAAAGGTAGAGTGATTTGCAAGTTCACTTCCTCTAGTAAAAGGTCAAATAACTGGATCACTTTCAACCACAATTTTCAACAACTTTCAATTACTTTTTTATTCCTGACGAATTTCCGCTAGAGAAATTCAATTGACTCCTATCAATCACAGAGATATAAATTAATATGTTTATTTTGGTAGCCTCCTGTGTTACATTATCACTTCTTACAAAGGAAAAATAATTGAGTAGATATACGGGTGGAGTATACCTAAAGTGTGAGGAGGGCAAGGCAACCCACTCCAGTATTCTTGCCTGAAGAATCCCCATGGACAGAGGACCGGGCGGGGTACAGTCAATGGCGTCGCGAAGAGTCGGACGCGACTGAGCGACAAAGCACACCCACCCACCTGGAGTGTACCGAGGGCGCACACACCCACTCACCCTCTCACCCACCTACCTAGAGTGCACGAGAGAGCGTCGAGCCACCTGACCTGCCTATGACTTCTGGGAGAAAGAATACCAACATCCTAAGCGTATTAAAATGTTTGTGTTGATACCAAATTCAGTCCTCTCAGATGAAGCTGAGAGAAAAAACCAAGAATATGCCACAGTAACTGTTAACCACTTAATAACACTATACATCTCCAATGACCGAGCTGAATACTAAAACGATATAACCTTAAGTTTGAAACCAGCTTTTACAAGCGCCAAAATAAATTTCTAATGATATTTCATTCCAAACACGTTTAAAATTTTCTTGCCAAAACTGTCTAATAAAAGTTGAAAAGCCAACTTCCATCCCACTAAAACTTTTTCTCTCCCTACTCCTGTAATTCTTCCTACGGGCACCTTTTCACTTTACTTCCACAAACTTTACCTGCTCTTCAGCGCTCGGTTCTCGGCTTTCTTGTCTGGTTCTTTCCCGCCTGGGCGTGGGGTTCTTTCGGCCCACACCCACCACACCCCTGCGGGCCCCCGCCCAGCACTGCTCCTCCTCCCGGGGTTCTGACTCAGCACCTATCAGCGACGCCCCCCGGCCCCTGGCCCAACCCATCCTCGGACACGTGCGAGGGTGTGTTTGTGTCAGTCCGTCAGTCCCGCCGGGAACTGGGCTCACTCACCGAGAAAGAAGCGCCAACTTCTGCTCCAGCATCATCTCCAGCTTCTGGCCCTGTTTGGAGACCCAGTGGTCCACTCCATGCTGGCGGTAGCACGTCTCCAGCATCAACCTGAAGTCCGCCACGAACTCGGTGATGCCCCCGTACTGGCCGCTGGCGAACTTCTCCTCCATCTTCAGCAGACACATGCCCTGACCGGGCTGCTGCGGGAGGGCGCGACTGCCCCGGCCTCCGCCGCGCGGCCCCTCGGCCGCCTCCTCTTCCCTGGTGGCAACGCCCCCCAAGGGCTGGAGGAATGGGGCGGTGAGGCCTCGGTGCTTCTCCTGCAGGAACTCGCCCAGGATGCGGTAGCCCTGCTGCAGCTCGTAGGTCAGCTCCTGCTCCTTGCAGCCACCGCCCCCGACCACCATCGCCTCCTCCTCTTCGTCGTCGTCCGCGTCCTCCCTCGAGGAGGCACTCCTTCGGGTCGGCCGTGAGGCCGGGGCCGCTGCCACCAACTCGTCGTCGTCCTCTTCCTCGGCCGCCGGCAGCGGCCGCTCCTCTTCTCCGGCCGGCTTCATCTCCCCCGGCTTCCCCGGCACGCTCATGCCTCCGGCAGGCCCAGGTTGGGCGGTGTGCAGGGGCCGCTCGAGGCGCCGGGGCACGCGTGAGCGCGGACCGCTTCCTCAGGGCTCAGGGGCGTCGCGCAGCCTCAGCCGCATCGGGCCTCGCTCTCCTCAGCCGCCGGCTCGGCTCGGTGCGCGCGGGGGTCTCGAGCTTGCCGCCGGCGGGGCGGGGTTACATGGGGCGCGGGGGAGGGGGGAGAGAAGAGGAGAGCCTAGGTGCCCTCCTCTCCCCTCCCCCCGGCGGCGGCGCGCGCGCACGGCCCTAGCCTGCCTCACCCCTTCGCGCCCCGCCCGGCCGCTCTTAACCCGCCAGGCCTGGCTTGGCCTCCGCGCCCCACCCCCTCCCGGGCCGGCCTGAAGGCAGGGAGGGGGCGAGGAGGAAAGTGGGCTTTTTCTCTAGCCTCCCCGGAGGGCGCCGAAACGCCGGGCCACCGCGGCTCGGGCTCCTCCTTCTCTCCCTCACACCCCCTCCCGCCCCTCTCTACCTGCGGGGGACCCAGGCAGGAGGAGGCGGCGCGAGGACCGGGCCTGGCGACAACTGTCAGTTAGAAGCCCTACTGGGCGGGGGGAAGAGGAGGGGCCGGGAGAGAAGGGGGAGGGCACTCAGCCCCCCCCCCTGCCCCGGCTCTCCAGGTTGGGGCGAGCTGTGGAAAAAAGCAAAGAAAGAGGCACCGTCGCCGTCGACGGTGAGCATGCGTAGTAGAACACTACCACCCCCCACCTCACGTACCGCTACGTGAAAGCCAGGACTTCGTCTCAGCTTCAGACCCTGAGGCCTGGTAGGTTGCGCGGAGCAATGATGTCATCAGTTTGTAGCCAACTGGAAGGGGCGGAGTGAAGAGAGAAGCAAAGCGGCCGCCGGGCTTTGCTCGCCACCTCCTGAGTGGGAGGCTGAAAGGGTTTTAGAAGTGGGCTGTGCTAAGAGGATAGTTGTTCCGCGAGACACCAATTAGCGCTAAAAGCTAAAATTAATCCTGCAGGCGCTTGCTAGACAACTTTCGTTGATGGAAAGTGAATTGTAAGTAGACATCGAGTGTAAATCCTATCCTGTTGTTAAAAATTTCCCTTTGCACACTGCCTCCCCCCCGTGACTGCTATTTTTTCAACGTAGAATTGGCATTTTGTAAAGTTTAGAAAGGTTCAAGAACTCGACTAATTGGAACATATGTTCACATGCAAAAGAAAAAGAGATGTGTAGAACTCGAATTTCTAAAACTCCTGTCCCCAAGTCTTAACATAAGTTCCTGTTTTGGAAATTAATCCCATGTTTTCCGTTATAATGAAAAAACATCCCCACCTTCTCAATTTTTGACATCTGCTAAGAAGAGTAAAGGAAGGGAATGGAACCTTATTTAAAGTCCTTGGGACTTAGTCTTCAAATATTTCAAATCAGAACTGCAGCATTTAACAGTCGTTGGCATGACCTTTCAATCTCACATTTTAAAATTACTGTTTAGGGAATGTCTTAAGAAGAGAGGTTATCATTCCATTAGTTGACATATTGCTTAAAAATGAGGAGAAAGTAACTAACGAACGGTTCCTTAATGAAGATATTACTATTTTCTCACGTTCTTTTTCAAAGATGCACATATTCCTTTTTCTGCTTATACAGGACGCTCTTGCTTGAAACGTGGAATTACTTGAATACAAAATCAAAATTTTAGAAAGTAAACATTTTAAAAGTAAAGATGTATAACAAAATGATTGGGATATTTTGACTCTTAAGACTTTTACTTCCCATCAGTGTGGACCTTTAAAGCACTGATAAATTCAAAACTAAAAAGCTTTTTTCCTTTTTGGGGGGGCAGGGGGGAGAGGGGTCCAGTATGTTAGATAGCAGTCTTAGGTAAGAGTTGAATGGGGACGCTTTTAAGGTTTTAGGGTGTTGACAACCCCCCCCACACAAACACACACCCATCATCTAGTTTATCTAGATCTCCTCTTACCTCATCAGACATTTGTAATTTATTAGGCATTTACAGCATTCTCTCTCAGAGCCCATGAGTGAAAGTCGCTCAGCCCTGTGGACTCTTTGGGACCCCATGGACTATACTTCTATCTTAACTTCTATCTTAACTATTAGGAAAGTAAAATTAGGTCTTTGAGCTTTTAGGAAGTACAGATAAATGAGAAGAAAAACTGCCTTTCAATCAGACCGTCCATAGAAAACCTCTATTGATACTTTGTGGTGGGGTTTTCCTATTTATTCATGTATACTTTTAAATTTAATCTTATTTAAATTATGACTATACCCCAACAATGTCCTTTTCTTTTTTTCCCTTCATTAACAATAAATAATTGCAGGGAATGTGTAGGAATTACATATTTAAAATCTCAATTTCGTATCTCTGTCCACAGTGGCCTAGATGGCCTGCTCATGAACTAGTAGGAGGGGAAACAGGGAGATTTTAATGTAAAAGGAATTCCAGACCATAAAAGAGAACACAGAAGAGGTACAAACACCAACAGCAGTAACAGCTACCGTTTATTAAGCACTTACTAGGTCTTAAATACTCACTAAATACTTTACATACACAGTACTCATAACAGCCCCAGGAAATCCATGACAGATGTATTTGTTCTTAAATTCTGGATAAATAATTTGCTGAGTAGAAAGCTTTTTTTTCTACCCTACAAAAAGCCTGAGATTAAAGACCAATATTGTAATTAATATAAGTAACCCCAGATTTATAGAACTGTTTTCTTAGAATCCACGCTTACTGCTAAATCAATGGCTGTCTCAAAGCTGTTTTCTTTTTCATGTTTAAAGATTAATTTTGCTTCCCTTTCATGATCACAATTGAATTCTCTTTAATGCTACTATACAACTAAGAGTTTCTTCAAAATAGAAATTTAAGCCCCATTTTGAATCAGGGCTTCTCTTGTTGAACGCTTTGCAGGGAAAAATGGCATACATACACAATGCAATATTCTTCTCAAACACCTAACAGTGATTGACTCCCACAAATAATCATTTACTCTTTGTCAAATACTGTATTACAGTACATTATATGCTACCAATGTTAGATGTACCAGGATACCCTTTACAGTAACTGTGGTCCTTAAGAGTCCTTGAAGAGTCCTGTGGTCCTGGATAAGTTAAAAAAGACAGACTGATCTGGCCAAGATTTTAAAGTTCTCTTAACTATCAGCTGGACACCTTGGGAACTAGAATATGGATATGTCTCAGCCTCAGGAGGACATTATTAAAAAGTTCTTTGATTATGGAGAAAACTCGCCACATCCTCTGCAGTATCGCAAAACTTTTCCAATACCAGTATCCTCCCATTACTATGAAAACTAGGAGTATCATAGAGGAATAAGCCTGCCACTATATTCTTCATTCACAATTCCAAAGAGTTTGTCCTGGAAGTTCTTCTATCCCATCTTTGTGCACTCTTAACATCTTGTGTTAGGCAGCACGACACCCTGAACACCAAGCACACTGCCTGCCCAGCATCAGGAATTTAGACAAATAGCAACAACGTACATACTTCACATCAAATAGAGAATAGGCGACAAACATTTTAAGACAACAGAAGCACAGGTTATCACCAAGGTCTGTGTTTGATAAAACATGCGAGGTAAACAGAGGCTATAACACTGACTAATCATGGAGAAACACTGGGAAGGAATATAAACTGCTTAGCAGGGAGAGAACAGATCTCTCAACCATAATGGAATCCACTCACAACACTTATTTGGAGTTACTTTTATGGGGGATGACATTCAAGTAATATTAAAGTGCTTCAAGCAAAATTTAGCAATTCCTGTAAGGCTTCCTGCTGCTCATCATCAAGATGGGAAATGCATTCCAACCATAATTCTTCAGAAGTCTGTACCTGACGTACAACATTAGCTAGGCGTTTGGCACAAGGATCTTCATAGTTAATAGTCTCATTAATTTTTCCTTCTGCAATTATACTAATTATTTTTGGAAGATTGGAATTATTTGGACCAAGTACAATGGGGTGGTTACTTTCAATTAAGTCACAGAGAAAACTCAAAGTCTGAATAGCTTCCTCTTTATCCTCATGCAATGGAAGCCATGACAACCAGTGTGGAAGAACTTCATCTACATTTACACAGTTAGGCTTAAACCTCAAAATCTTCCCTACTGCTGAGATACAGTTCTCTGTAGCAATGACATTTTTTTTGGTTTTGGAATTTGCACACTTAATAACTTTTACCAGCAGCGGAACAGCTTCTGAACATAAAGAACGATAATCATCTCCACCAAACTGTGCCATAACACCCAGGCCATAAGCAGCAGCTTGCCTGACTTCAGGGTTGTTGTCTCTCATATTTAGTAGCATTGGCCACCGAAAATATTCAACATATTTAAATGAGGTTGGACTGCAGTGCTCTATGATATCATCAAATATGCACAATCCCCACTGTCTGTCTGGCCACGGCCTATTAGAACAAATTAGATTTACAATTAATGGAAGTAGCTGTTCAAACCACGGTAAAATCTTTTCCTTGTAAGTACTAAATAATGAGTGCAAAATATCTGATACTTTGGTCAGAATATAAACATCACATTCATCCTCATCTTGCAGAGACATTTCAACCTGTTGATCATAGTTTTCTTCCTGTCTTTTAACCTGTCTTAGTTCTTGGTTTTTAAAGTGCCCTTCAAGTTTTGCTTTCAGTATTTCTCCCAGTTCTTCCAAGTGTTCATCATTAAGGCACCCATCTCCCATTACTTCAATGGATTTTGCAAAAGAATTCATTATTTCTGAGAGTACATCTGTATCAGGTTCAGTCCCAATAGCCTTGATTAAGGGATCACATATGAATTGCCACATCTGTGCAAGATACTCTGGCCCACGAATTCTTGCACATTCCAGGAGAAAAGGCAAGGACTCTGCAGCTGCCACTCGAACATTGTCATGGAAATAAAATTTCAATAAAGGAACCATCAGTTTTACAACTTGTTCTGTATAGTCCACAAATCCTTCTCTTAACTCCTTAGCATAATAAACCAACATCTGGCAAGCAGTTGCTTTTGCTTCAAGTCCTGAAGTTTTAATTCCAAAACTTTGCTGGTCTCCAAGATTTACAAATTGCCATCCATCATCATCACTCATATTCTCCACGTCTTGTGTGTCTAAGAGAGCAACGTCAGGTTTAGCTGAAGCAGTCTTAATAAGAGGCTCAATAACCAGTGGAAGGTACTGTTGAAAATCACTTCCAAGAATTTTACACATTCTAGCCCATGCTGAAACCATGTAAGAGGTCTGAGGGTCATCATCTTCCATATTATTTAAGTCTGATTGTGTCTTCAACAATAACTGCATCACATTTGATGCATCTTGCATAAATTTTTCCTTACCAACAGCAAGACCAACATGGCTAATGCATTCAATAGTCTTTCCTTTCAGAAGTTTGAGTTCCTTTTGAACAGCAAGCTCAACAGTATGCTTTAGTGAGGGCATAAATATATCATAGTATGGTACAAATTTTTCTTCTATTGTATCTGCAACTGAGGCAATGGTTGTCACAAGCTGTTCTAAGGCCAACTTAGTTCCATTGCGAATCAACTCTTGAAGTTTAATCACCAAGATGGAATGTAGATTTCTTACCATACTATCCAAATATAGAACCAGCAATGATTTGGGGCAGTCTTCAATAAAAATAATAAGTGCAGAAGCTGCATGTGACTGTACACGCTGATTACCTTGATTTTCCATAGTACGCAACAGAGCTGCAATCACAGTTTCATGGAATTTCTTTTGGAAGTTAGGTGCAAAATCTGTAGCCATCTGTCCAAGTGTAGTACAGGCTGCTGCCCTCACCCTTGGATGAGGATCCTGAAGAAAAAGCAAAACAGAGTTAACTGTTTCATCTAAAATTGATTCCATTTGTTGATGGCATCCTTCTCCAATAGCAGATAAGGCCATTAATCCAGCATGTCGGTATTTCCAGTCAGGGCTCTGTAGCATCTGCATGATATGGTCCTTAGTCATTGGTAAAACAAGTTTTCCACCGAGCCCACAAGCCAGTCTGTCTAATGCACTCTCAGCAGCAACTGCATTGCTGTCAAAATCATCTTCTTCCATTTCATCAGCATTTACCCAGTCCTCGTCATCTTGTAGATCAACCATCATTGCTAATATATGAGGAACTGCCTGTGCAATAATATTTGTATGTTTTTTCAACATTGGGGTGGCAGTTTCAGACAAGGTCACTATTACTTCAAGTGCCAGCTGGCGTTGCAGATTACTAAGTCTAGAGTCTCCACATAACTTTAGACTCAGTTGCAGAGTATCTTCTAAATAAGGACCCAAATATTTAGGTACAGTATCTGCAATCTCCACAAGGGATTCTAGCACTGAATCATCATCCTGGTAGCATGAATCATTCACAGCCTGTAAGATTCCAGGAAGCAAGTCTGCAAAGTCTTTGAAAAGACCAATATTATTCTCATTAGCAAGTACAAATGCAGCTGCAGCTCTAGCAGATAATGTCCTGATTGCTGGATGTTCTTGATCTTGAATACACTGGTCCAACAACCGTTTGATGATATCCAAATCGTGCCGCTCCTGGTTCCCAAAAATCCCCGGAAAGTGCCAGAAAACGTGAAGTGCAACTTCCCATAGAACCACATTTTTAGAGTAGATTGAATCAACAAGGAACTTCAGACCTTCAGGCCAGTGGTTAGTGCCATCCTCATCTATCAAATTCCTGGCCAGCACTGCAAAAATGTCACAAAGTTTTTTCCTCATACTAGCATGTGTTTCTAACTTAACAGCCAGTATCAGTTCAATCTTGACGTCCCTCTGAACATCAGAAGGCAGATTTGGATAGACTTCCTCAAACCCAGAGGACAAAAGCCGTCGTAGCAGGGCGGCAGCCATTTGTCTCACCTCATAACCCGCTCTTCTATTTCTGACGGCATCTAAGAGGAATGTAGTCTTACACAGACCTGGGATATTTTCATAGATTTCCTCTGCCTGCCGCCGCACCATACAGCTTGGATTGATCAGGTTCTTCAGAAGCTGGTAAAACTCTTGCTTTCCCGACACGGTCGCCGGTACTCCGGCAGACCCGGACGCCGCCATCGCGTTCTGTCAAAGCAACCGCGACGGGGAAGGAGGGCGGGGGTCTGCGTCCCGGAGCAGTGACGTCAGTGAGGCGCCGGCGGGGAGGGGCGGGGCAGGGCCGCTTTTTCCTCCCCTGCCACGGCTCCCCTTGGTCCGGGCTTTGGGAGGCTGGGAGTCCGGTGGCGCGGGATTCGTGGGGTCGTGGTGGGAGCGAGGGTCGCTCTCCATCTGTTTTCCAATAAGATGAAAATGCACCTTCAGAGGGGAAAAAATAAAAGTATGATAATGACTATTAGAATGGGATTATGGGTTTTTTCGTCTTATTTTTAAACTATATCTACGGTTGATACACTGATAATTTTAAAAGAGCGTAGTCCTTGAAAATCTGCTAAGTGAAAGAAGACAATCACAAAAGGCTACATGTTATATGTTTCCCTTATATATGAAAGGTCTTAAGTGGAAAATCCATACAGAAAGTAGATTAGTGTTTGGCAATGGCTGAGGGGAAGGGAGAATACAGAATGACTGCTGTCCGGGAAGTTCTTTCTGGGTGATGAAAATGTAAAATTGATAGTGGAGATAGCTGCACAACTCTGTGATTATACTCAAACCATTGAATTGTACAATTTAGATTGGTGAATTGTATGCATGTGAATAATGCCTCAATAAAGCTTTTTATCAAATAAGTACAATAAAAGATAAAGACAACGATCACCACCCCACTATTACACCTAATGCAGTAGAGCAGAGGTGCTCAGATTCAGGTGTGTGTCGGAATCACTTGCTCTGTGGATTATAATAAAGAATGAGAAAGGTATTTGAGTAATGTATGATGAAAAGTGACGTGGGTTAGTAAGATTAGAATCCTGGTCTTGTCTCAAAATTGATTTGAATCCCTGGTCTTGTCACTCAAGATTTTCTTTGCAAACATAAAATGTTTTTACAGTTTTCCTTTTCGTAGAGAGCAGCTGAGGTTATTCTAAGAAATAAATGCTCCTGAGGCTAAATATTGTTTCTTTAATTCAGGAAGGGTTGCTTCCCTGGAATTACCAGGCTCATTAAGTACCCAGGCTCAGCGGTAAACAATCCACCTGCCAATGCAGGAGGCACAATTTTGATCCCTGGTCCTAGAAGATGCCACATGCTGTGGAGCAACTAAGCCCTTGTGCCACAACTATTGAGCCTGTGCTCTATAGCTGGGTAAACAGTAACTGCAACTACTGAGCGCACAAGTCACAACTACTAAAGCCTGTGTGTCCTAGAGCCTAGTGCTCTGCGACAAGAGAAGCCAGTTCAATGAAAAGCCTGCCCACTGCAACAAAGAGTAGACCCTGCTTGCTGCAATGAGAGAAAAGCCTGCACAGTAACAGAGACCCAGCACAGCCAAAAATAAATAGCAAAATACATAAATAAAATAATACATTAAAAAAAACAATCATCATTACTTTAACAATGATTAGATCTTACTTTTGTATGGGCCTTCCCACTCTATCATTTTAACCATTACACAGGTTTGCAAGGTTGGTAGGATAGGTTTAATACTAATTTTAGGTGAAAAATGGAAACTCAGGAAGGTTAAGGGATTTGCCTAAGATGACACACCCTGAGTCTCAAATGCACCTCTTCTGAAAGCAGCACCAATGCTCTTTCACCATACCACTTCCCCATAATTACTCTTGATTTTGCAACACAATCAGAGGTTTTCGCTTATTGCAGGGTATATTTTAAACTTCTTTAATTTTGTTCCCTGGTAGTTCATCAGTAAAGAATCCGCCTGCCAATGCAGGAGATGAAGCTTTGATCCCTGGGTCAGGAAGATCCCTTTGAAAAGGAAATGGCAACTCACTCCAGTATTCTTGCCTGGGAAATCCAACAGACAAAGGAGCCTGGTGGGCTACAGCCAACAGAGTCACAGAGTCAGACATGATTTAGTGACTAAACAACAACAAAAACAACAACAAATGCTTGTTTAGGAAGAAACCTTATTCTCTAAACAGTGCTTTTTATTCTGTGGACTGAAAGTCAACTGCATCAGAATCACGTGAGAAACTTATTTTAAAATGTAGATATTAGGGCTCAGTCTCTGAACTACTGACTCAGAATTTCTGGGTGATACAACCCAAGAATGTTCAATTTTAACAAGGACACTGGGTTTTCATGTGAATACATGAGAAGCACTGCTGAGATAAATTTTCGTTCTGATTCCAAGATCTTGACTACAGTTCTGCATCTTGCTCCAGAGTCAATGGCTTTCCCACCATTCTTTGAAAAAGTCTAACTATAGGGACTTTGCATTCACTCTTTCAGAAAATCTTAGTAAGTATTACATGTTGGGGGGGAAAAGCTTGTCTTAAAACCATATCTATTAGCGTATTAAAGACACAAAAACTAGGGTGAGATACCACCACAGGCCGAATACAATGTTTTAAATTTAAGTCTAAGACTATCAAGTGATAGTGAGAATATGGAGTAATAGGAAACTCAATGATACTTGTGGTGGTAGTATAAGTGAGTTGGTAGAACCATTCTGTAAAAAATGTTTGGAAAATGCTGGGTTAAGATTACGAAGTTATTGGAGAAGGAAATGGCAACCCACTCCAGTATTCTTGCCTGGAAAATCCCACGGACAGAGGAGTCTGGATGACTACAGTCTGAGGAATCACAAGAGTCGGACATGACTTAGCGACTAAACAATAACAATCATTTTAACAACCCTAGAAGAGCTATAGCAGGATGGACACTTCCAGCAAAGGTCTCGTTATCAGTGAATACGATGAAGACATCGGCAGCTGTATTTGTCTTTTGAGCCCAGATCATTGGAAGAGAGCAAGCAGTTTCACCTGCTGGGATGTAAGTCAGAATAAAAACATGGTTAAGAATAAAAGAAAATGCTCTCATTTCCGTACTGAGATGTCTGAAGTAATTAAATACTTAAAAATACTATTTTACACGTTATCACCTTGTTTAGTGCCAATGTATATGCCTCCTGAAAGCTTGTAAATATATTTTTGATTTTGTGCTCATAAAAAAAAACTGAGATGTAACACAATGTGTTCTCATATATTGATTAATATCAGGCAAGACATCAATACAAAATTATTATAAAATACATGTTAAATAAACTACAAAAAAAAGATTACGCAGTTATTCATTTATTTTTTCAGCAGACATTCATTGAGGGTATACTCAAGTATGGTGCTGTGTGCTGGGGATAAAGATTAAATACATGAGGATGCCCAGGAGAGACAGTAAATGCCATATAGTATAGTGATCACTGCGGTGATGCAACCACATGAGGTTGTGGAGGCAGCTAAGGGAAATCAGGCAAGGCTTCCCAAAGGTGGTGATACCAGGGCTGACTTTTGAATAAAGAGAAGAAATTTCTGAGTAAAAGGAACAGCTGTGTTCAAATGTGGAAAGGTCTTAGAGCCTAGTGTGGTGAGTTCTGCCAGTATTTCTTGCTGGAGCATTGGCTATGTGACTTGAGGGGGCTTGGGGATGACATAGGAAGCAGGAAGGAGGAAGACAAAAGTTCTATAGAAGACAGATCATGAAGGGTCTCATATTCCATTTTAAGAAATTTGACTTTTTTCCCCCAAAAGGTAAAGAGGAGCAGTTTAAGGATTTTAATCTAAAGCTGTGAAATGATCCACATTTAGAAAGATTACTTTGATAGCAATGCAAAAACTGAAGTGTGAAGACTGGAGGCATTTAGGGCTTTCCAGGTGGCAGAGTGGTAAAGAACCCACCCGCCAATGCAGGAGATGTAAGGGACATGAGTTTGATCCCTGGGTCGGTAAGATCCCCTGGAGTAGAAAATGGTAACCTGCTCCAGTATTCATGCTTGGATATTTTCATGGACCAGAGGTTCCTGGCAGGCTACAGTCCATAGGGTCACAAACAGTTGGACAGGACTGAGCACACATACAACCTTAGTTCAGTTAAACTGAAAGTCTAAATCATTGCAGTGGTGGAAGGAAAGAAAAGAGGGCAAGGACTGGATAGGTCGAAAGAAGTCATATCGATAACACCTTACACAGGAAAGAGAAGCCTAGGAAATCTCCCCAAGTTTTGACCTGGATGTCTGGCTGGAGATGCTGTAATTTACCTATTTCTTTACCTACACACGAGGAAAGAACAGTATTAATGCAGACCAAAAGACTGCTAACTCTTTCTAGAAGAATTCCCTAACTAATGAAAGTGTTAATCCCTCAGTCATGTCCAACTCTTTGTGACCGCATGGACTGTAGCCCAACAGCTCCTCTGTCCGTGGAATTTTCCAGGCAAGAATACAAGAGTGGGTTGCCATTCCCTTCTCCAGGGGACCTTCCCAATCCAGGGGTTGAACCCAGGTCTTTGGATTTCACACATATTCACTGTCTGAGCCACAAGGGAAGTCCTGGCTATGTACCAGGTGGTAGGTACTCAGTGACATTTTATGAACAAAGATGGAGTTACTCCCAGTCTTATCAAAACTCTCCACTATCTAGTGAAAGCAAAAGTGAAAGTCGTGTCCAACTCTTTGCGACCCCATGAACTATAGTCTATGGAATTTTCTAGGCCAGAATACTGGATAGGGTAGCCTTTCCGTTCTCCAGGGGAATATTCCCAACCCAGGGATCGAGCCCAGGTCTCCTGCATTGCAGGCGGATTGTTTACCAGTTAAGCCACAAGGGAAGCCCAAGAATACTGGAGTGGGTCTTCCTTAAGAAGATGAATCCATATTCCATATTTTGTTCTCTAGTTGCTCCCACACTCCACAGTGACAGTCATTGTTACATAAGTAAGAGCTAAACGGAATCCATTTTAGGAAAAATATTTATATTCTTAGTTTAGAAGAACATGCACAGATTTAAAATCTTAAGGTACTTCCTCTCTAGATTGCATAATTCAATTCTATTTACCTTTTGCACTGTTATTTCCTCACCCCCCCCCCCCCGCCCCCGCCACCAAGAAGCAGACATAATATTCAAGATTTCAAGACTGGACTTGAAGATTTGGTTAAACAACTTTATTAAACTTTGTAATTAAAATTGGATTTTAAGTTTGTTTGCACTGTTGAGAAGCCATTTAAAAATATTTGCACAAGGTGTAAGGTGGCTCAGAAGTGGACAATTCAAGTTATTATTAGCACCTTGCTAAGTGAAGAAAGGTGAAAAATAAGTTGCAAATTTCTTCCAAGATCTGAGAGATTTAGAATCAAGTGGGAGGAGGTAGAATTAAATTGGACATTCTTGACATTTTTGCAAGAATAATCCATAATAAATAAAAGTATAGAAAACAAAAAATACTATGAAGTCTCCCACCGACCTAAATTAAAACAATCAGAATATCAGAAAGAAGAATGCTTTTGATGAATTAAAAAGACTTTAAATGTAATCAGCAAAAGTTCCAAGTGTCTAATACTAACAAAAGTCACAACTCATTGATCATCTTTGGATGCTAGGTCAGCAACTGAAAATTAATAATAATCAAGATTTTTCCTGCCTTTCCTGTATAAACTGTATTTCAGGATAACCTAACAGTTATTCACATTCTTTATAGAATTCCATATAAAAAGTGCACAAAAATGCTAAAATCAGAAAATAACTGTGTTGTAACACAAATGAAATAATGAATGTAGGCAGCAATAATCAGTGGATGCTAAAACCTTTAAATGAAACATTGATTGGGATTTGATAATAGAAGGATTAGGCTGAAACCACCTGACGTTCCTGATTAATCTTAGTATTATTAAAAGTGGGATAAACCAGAAGTGTCATTTATGTGTTATCTTTTGGTTTCACATTCTTATTTTCTCTAATTTGTTCTCTGATGCTGGAAGCAAAATTTCTCCTTTCTTGGCTTGGTCCCTGAGAGTTTCCACCAATAGGAGCCGCTAGAGACTGGAGGCTAGAAAAGAGACAGAAAAGAGATTGCTCCTTCTTGTTTTTCCTTTTCTTGTCTGGATTGCCCCAGCAGTGGCCCATCCTCCTGGTGACAGTAATTTTCTCTTAATCCAATCACTTCCTGCCTCTGCAGAGATACCCACAGTAGCCTGGGGGCACTCATTCCTCTGAGGTTTCACCTGGAACTCTGAGCTCAAAGATGCCAGTTCCATTTTGTTCCTTCAGCTTTAGGGATGGTAGCAGGTCCTTCAGTTACCATTTTTTGTTACATCAATGTTGTTTATTCACTCTTTCAGGTCTCTCACACCTATGTAACCAATCTCTTAAATCTCCTCTTGAAGTACTTAGTGTGGTTTCCATTTTTCTACCTGGACCTTGGCTTATTCATACATCAGGCATTAAGTGATGCAATAGGAAGCACAACTATAAAGTATTTTTATTTCAAATCAGGTTTACTAAGGTATAATTTACATGCAATTGTTGTTGTTGTTCAGTCGCTAAGTCATGTCCAACTCTCTCATAGACTGCAGCACGCCAGGCTTCCCTGTCCTTCACCAACTCCTGGAGTTTGCTCAAACTCATGTCCATTGGGTCAATGATGCCATCTCTGTCACCCCTTTTTCCTCATGCTCTCAATCTTCCCCAGTGTCAGGGTCTTTTCCAATGAGTTGGTTCTTTGCATCAGATGGCAAAAATATTGGAGCTTTGGCATCAGTCCTTCCAATGAATATTCATTGGATTAATTTCCTTTAGGATTGACTGGTTTAATCTTGCTGTCCAAGGGACTCTCAAGAGTCTTCTCCAGCACAACAGTTTGAAAGCATCAATTCTTTGGCACTCAGTCTTCTTTACGGTCCAACTCTCACATTGTACATGACTACTGGAAGAACCATAGTTTTGACTATATGAACCTTTGCTGGTAAAGAAATATCTCTGCTTTTTAATACACTGTCTAGGTTTGTCATAGCTTTTCTTCCAAGGAGCAAGCATCTTTTAATTTCATGGCTGCAGTCACCATCTGCAGTGATTTTGGAGCCCAAGAAAATAAAGTCTGTCACTGTTTGCATTGTTTCCCCATCTATTTGCCATGAAGTGATGGACCACATGCCATGATCTTAGTTTTCTGAATGTTGAGTTTTAAGCCAGCTTTTTCACTCTCCTCTTTCCCTTTCATCAAGAGGCTCTTTAGTTCCTTTTCACTCTCTGCCATAAAGGTGGTGTCATCTGTATATCTAAGGTTATTGATGTTTCTCCTAGCAATCTTGATTCCAGGTTGTGATTCATCCAGTCTGACATTTCACATGATATACTCTGCATATAAGTTAAATAAGCAGGGTGACAATATACAGCCTTGACATCCTCCTTTCCTGATTTGGAACCAGTCTGTTATTCTATGTCTGGTTCTAACTATTGCTTCTTGACCTGCATACAGGTTTCTCAGGAGGCAGGTAAGACGGTCTGGTATTCCCATCTCTTCAAAAATTTTCCACAGTTTGTTGTGATCCACAAAGTCAAAGTCTTTGGCATAGTTAATAAAGCAGAAGTAGATGTTCTTCTGGAATTCTCTTGCTTTTTCTATGATCCACTGGATGTTGGCAATTTGATCTCTAGTTCCTCTGCCTTTTTGAAATCCAGCTTTAACATCTGGAAGTTCTCAGTTCAAACACTATTGAAGCCTCCCTTGGAGAATATTGAGCATTACTTTGCTAGCATATGAGGATGAGTGCAATTGTGAACATTCTTTGGCATTGCCTTTCTTTGGGATTGGAATGAAAATTGACCTTTTCCAGTCCTGTGGCCACTTCTGAGTTTCCCAAATTTGCTGGCATATTGAGTGCAGCACTTTCACAGCATCATCTTTTAGGATTTGAAATAGCTCAGCTGGAATTCCATCACCTCCACTAGCTTTGTTTGTAGTAATGCTTCCTAAGGCCCACTTGACTTCACATTCCAGGATGTCTGGTTCGAGGTTAGTGCTCACACCATTGTGGTTATCTGGGTCATGAAAATCTTTTTTGTATAGTTCTTCTGCTTCTGAGTTTCCATTTCCTCCTCGATGGGATATTCCTGTCCAAGGGATCGAATCTACATATCCTACATTAGCAGGTGGATTCTTTACCACTGAGCTACCTGGGAGGCCCATAAACATACCTTAGAGTATTGTAAAATCTGGGATCTTGTGCTCTGGAGCATGACAGAGGAAAGCAGGAAGATAGTCCTCTGGGGTCTCTGAAGAGGATTACAGTCAGCCCTTAGATGTGTGTTTAATTGCAGTCTTTCCCCTTCGGCTGTGGCTATGAAAACAAGGCATCTGAAGTCTGTGTCTTGGCCCAGGGTCACACAGGTGGGGATAGATGGCAGCAGCACATATCCTGGACAGGAGTGAGGGAACTGCTCCCGGACTTTACTTCCGTTAAGGACATCCAGACTCACTTACGCACCACAACTTCCTACCTGAATCTATGGGGAGAGGTGACATGAAAGAAAGCACCTTAAGCTTAAAGGCACATAGTGAAAGTCTCAGTTCTCAGAAAAGTGGTGAAACCTCATGGGGAGAGGAATGTTATGTATAAAAGCATGTGGCAAGTTTTGCATGAGACCCCATAGCAGGTGAACCTCTGGATAATCCAATCTTTCAACAGTAGACTCTACTATCAATGATACTAGCACCTTAGATGAGACATCTTAGAGTGCTGATTAAGCTATCACAAGTCATGGACAGTAGAAACCTACCACACAATCTCCTAGAGATTAGCCAACACAACAAACTTAAATATAAGAGAAAGTTTTTTTCTTTTCTTTTTTTTTTTTAAAGTTCATTCTCCTGGAGACTTCTCAAGCAAAAGTTTCTTTCTTTGAAAATGAAGCACCCAAGACAACAGATTTCCTCAGGGAATTTAAATCCTATTTTAAGAAAAGAATCATCTAGATAGAATTGCATGTGGAATTTTCTCCCTACAATGATAACTATGTCAACAATATTAGAAAGAGCTACTCTGCTTTGGACTAGGTGAACCTTCTTAAGGGTCCTTTCCAAATTCCCATGCTATAGTTTTGGGAATCTTTTAATGGAAAACTTTTACAGAAATAGTAATCAACTGCATTACAGTAGGTTTCCTATTATTCCTTCCTCCTGGTTATTGTTTTAATAACAATAAAGTGACAGACTGATGAGAAAATATAGGTCTAGGTTCTTTGGGTTCTTTTCTGTTTTCCTGTAAAGTTTCTAAGATTTCTAATTTATTTTAAAGATGTTGATTTACATAGAAATTTAGTACAACATTCTATGTTTGTGGGCACTTTCTTGATTTTTTACCTGGGCATTTTTTTTAAATGAAGAAAATGATATATTGACAAAAGTGAAGAAAATGTTATACTAAGAGACAGAATAATGACTAGACCAGTGAACGTTCTTTCAGTTTTCAGTTCAGTCGCTCAGTCATGTCCAACTCTTTGCAACCCTCATGGACTGCAGCATGCCAGGCTTCCCTGTCCGTCACCAATTGAGTGTTCTTAGAGGACAATAGAAAAAAGCCTTTCAGATTACTTTCATTATAAATCATTCACTAACAATGAGTACAGACCCTTTCCTAGGATCAGAGAACTTAGGTAACTTGTCTGAGATCATACAGCTAGGAAGTGCAGAACAAGACTGGAACTTAGACTTTTTAGCTCTCACACCATCCCTGATGTGGGAATGTACAAGTAGAGGGATAGATTTTAAGGAAAAGAATGATGCTTCTGTTGCAAAGAAGGAGAGCCTGGAAGAGAATGCACCTGAGGTAAGCTTGCAGTTGTGATGGTAGGTACGCAGTGATTGAAGGACTTTTCTTTTTTTAAAGATGAATGAATGATGAATAAAGATGAATAAAGATCATCATGGTCTCTATTTTCTTGGTGAGACCATTGGTCTTAAGTACAGCAGTGAGGGTTTGAGGAAAAAGTCAAAGGTTTTGGAGAAGCCATGGGAGTGAGGAGTGAGGTATCCCTCGTTGAACAAAGATAATTTTAGGAATTGAAACAGGGAAAAAAAAGAATTGCAAACTTTTCTTCAGTTGAGATTAGAAACCAGGAACCCACAGTGGCAAAAATCCATTAATTATACTCTAAGGTGAAAAAGGCAGGGTTTGGTGTCATTGGTTCAATTCTATTTTGTAAAACACCTGCTGCTGCTGCTAAGTCGCTTCAGTCCTGTCCGACTCTGTGCGACCCCATAGATGGCAACCCACCAGGCTGCCCCATCCCTGGGATTCTCCAGGCAAGAACACTGGAGTGGGTTGCCATTTCCTTCTCCAGTGCATGAAAGTGAAAAGTGAAAGTGAAGTCGCTCAGTGATGTCCGACTCTTAGTGACCCCCTGGAGCAGCCCACCAGGCTCCTCCATCCATGGGATTTTCCAGGCAAGAGTACTGGAGTAGGGTGCCATTGCCTTCTGTATGTGTGTATAAAACATGTGTAGGAAAGGGTTTAGTGTATATACCAATTTGTTATAGTGGTTACTTTTTTTTTACCCCCCAGTGGTTACTTTTTACCCATACGTTTCTGTGTGGTTTAAATTTTTATAGCAATATATTTCTGTATTACTTGTATCAAAAATGGGGAAAGTGATGGCCTGGTCAAGGCTTTAGGCTCCTGAGCATGTCTGCATCTCCACAGAGATCACCTAGAGCCAATTGTATAGTGATTGAAGCCTCAGAGCCAGGAAAAGTCCTACCTGGAGCCTCGTAACACAGTTCACAGCTGCTGCATAAACCACAATGCTTAAACCAGAGCCAGTACTCTAGGATTAGTGGTATCCAGTCCCACGGCTGCTGTGGTAGAAGACTCCAGCTTCCCATACAGCTTGCATCTGTCCATTAAAAGCATTCAGACTCAGGGAAGATCTGGAAAGGTTCATAAAATTATATTTTCCAGCTGCTTAAATCTATGCCTGTAAGGAATCTCCCTCCAGCTTGTGGGAGAGGTTTCCAGATTCTGTTTTGGCATTTGTGAGGAGTGACAACTGCAGAAATTCCTTGGCTGGTCCAGATTGTAAGTGCTTTTCTATTTATATTTGTATGTCAAGATACATCTAAAGCAGCATGAATTAATTTTTTGAAATATGTCTAGTCAATACAGTCTCCCTGTGAAGATTAATTCTATAAAATAAGACAAATGAGAGATAGCAATGACAAATAGAAGAACATTCAATTAAGCAAGATTCTTTTTGTGATAAAGAAAACAGAAATTGAGGATTGAAGGCCAAAAATCAAAACAAAACTGTTCATCCCGATAACACAGCACTAATACTGGAAATGACTTGGAAGGTAGACAGAGCTAGATTCAACTTTGTGCTTTACCACGTTGAGACTCTGGGGAGAATTACTAAACTTTAAGCCATCTGCTCATCTTCAATGGGGAATAATAAGACCTGATTCACTGGGTAATTGTAACATCCAAATGAGACAAAATATAAATGTAGAAATTTGTTTTGCAATATTAATTCATGTGGGGTTTTTTCCTCCTATTTTTTTCCCTTCTTCATTTTCCAAGAAGGTCATTTGTGCATCCCCTCCTTGGGAGTTATTATAAGGAAGAAAGCTGTTGTTTGAAAACAAAGTTGCTTTTCTTATGTTTTGTGAAAGCTTAAACTCATCAAGGAAATTGTTTTAGGTATGAGTGGTGTGGGAGGGGAGTGAGTATTCTTACACGGAATGAAATAGGATCAGAGAGGAAGTGGACATTTCTGCCCAAATTAAGGAAAGGATGGAGGATATTCCTTTAGGATGGGGGAACTACTGTTCTTCTGGAGGTTGGATCTCCACAGGTGTGTAGTGCATAGGTAAGCCTACATGCTCGTACCTGATTCCCAGATCTGTAAATATACTGTGCCCAAAAAGGGCATGCTTCCATACTTGCAAACCTCCAAGGGACTATTTGAGCTCAAGTAATGAGCATCCAGTTGGTGGTGCAACCAAAGCCTGGAGTGGTTTCTCCATCTACTTTGTTCTTTATAAGCCCCGTTGAACCTTCTGTATAACTCAGTTGGATGGGAGTGTGTCTGCCGGTATTTCCTTGAGATGACAGCTTGAGACAAAAGCTGGGGCGTAGGTAATCTGAGACGTAATCCCATGGAGTAGGAGTTCAGCACAGAAAGTGAGGGGAAATCAATATCAGGTTGTATTATTGAGTTGGTTACTGGCATCGGTTCAAATCAGAATTGTTCCCCCAGTGAGGACTAGGAGAAAGAGGAAGAAGCATTTATTCTTCTACTCCTGCCTGTAATCAGTTGGGACATAAACCTCTCTTGTTTTCATGTATATATGAGAGCTGAGCAGGCACCTATGGGCACTTACAACAAGGAATCAGAGAAGCCCTGAGGCAGGAAGTGAGGAAAAGTAGGCACAGCTTGAGGGGAGGTGCTTTCATGCTGAGAGAGAGGAAGCCTGCAGGAAGCTGTTTGCACAGCCATTGGAGTTGAAGGTTTGGGAATGTGAAGTGGGGCTCCAGATGTCTGATACAGAGAGAGGCTCAATAATGACTGAGCAATATGGGCATAGAGATTTTTAAAATTTATTTTCCTCCTGATTAAAAAGTAATATATATTTTTGGAGTAGACTCTAACTTAATTCGATTAAATACAATTATTTTCTTTCTGATATATCCTTAGTTGGGGTCTAAAATTTAAACCTGCCATAGTAGCGCAATGCCTAACAAAACAAGCACTAAAAATACACTCAATGACACAAACAAAAAAAGATAAGTCACCATCCTCTAATCACACATGAATATACATAGGTGCACACACACACAACATATATATATATATATACACAGCCTTTTCTAAAATAATAAGTACTGTGATTCTATTATGAGTTTGCACCTGTGTGATGTTAGCATTTGGCTCTGAACCTGCAAGAAACTGACCAATAGCCTCCCCTCTGACTGGCATCAGAGTCCTCACAATGCCTTCTAATGGTACCTAGAATTACTTCAATATCCCTGTGAGCAACAAATTAATTCTGAGCAGAATCACCCAGCAGAGCTGTATCAGAGCATCAACTGCTCAGCCTGCCTCACTCCATGGGTCTCATGAAGGCACACAGGGTGAGCCCTTATTCTCCAAGGCCACCCCTTCAGAAGCACCCTGTGAAATCCATCCTTTCTTCTTGGCAAGGGTAACTAAATTTCAAGTATTTAGAGGACCTGGATATAAAACCCAACATTTTTTTCACTGTTCAGACTACAATCCTACTCATTCTTATAAAGCATATAAATATTCATAAAGATTAAGGAAAAACCATTATATGATACCTAAAGACCTACCTGCAAACACAACTAAAATTACAACCCACAATTACAAGAATAATAGAGAAGAGTTGCTTCTGAAGGAAACATAATTTCATGTTCCTAGTCTCCTACTCTGGCTTCTTGTATAAAAATACAATAGTATTTTCACATGAGCAGTTCTGTTTGTAATTCTAGGTACTGTATTTTGTGTATTTACAAATATTAATCTGGGAAGGCATCCAAAGCTTCATCAGAGTGCTAAAGAGTTATTTGGCATGTTAAGAACAGCTGTAAATATGTGTAAAAGAATGAAATTAGAATACTTCTTAACGCCATTCACAAAGATAAACTCAAAATGGATTAAAGACCTAAATGTAAGACCAGAAACTATAAAATTCTTAGAAGAAAACATGAGCAGAGCACCCTTCAACATAAATTATAGCGAGATCTTCTATGACTGATCACCTACAGTAACGGAAATAAAAGCAAAAATAAACAAAAGGGAACTAATTAAACATAAATACTTTTGCACAGCAAAGCAAACCATAAACAGGATGAAAAGACAACACTCAGAATAGGAGAAATTAATTGCAAATGAAGCAACTGATAAAGGATTAATCTCCAAAATATACAAGCAGCTCATACAGTTAACATCAGGAAAACAAACAACCTAATCAAAAACTGGGCAGAAGACCTAAACAGACATTTCTCCAAAGAAGACATACAGATGGCCAATAGGTACATGAAAATATGCTCAACATCACTAATTATTAGAGAAATGCAAATCAAAAGTACAACGAGGTCTCACCTCACTCTAGTCAGAAAGGCCATCATCAGAAAATCTACAAACAATAAATACTGGAGAGAATGTGGAGAAAAGGGAGCCCTCTTGCACTGTTGGTGGGAATATAAATGGATACAGCCACTATGGAGAACAATACAGAGATTTCTTAAAAAAAAAAAAACCAAAAAACTAAAGGAGTCAAGGATATACAATGGAAAAAAGACAACCTCTTTAACAAGTGGTGCTGGGAAAACTGGTCAACCACTTGTAAAAGAATGAAACTAGAACACTTTCTAACACCATACACAAAAATAAACTCAAAGTGGATTAAAGATCTAAATGTAAGACCAGAAACTATAAAACTCCTAGAGGAGAACATAGGCAAAACACTCTCCGGCATAAATCACAGCAAGATCCTCTATGACCCACCTCCCAGAATATTGGAGATAAAAGCAAAAATAAACAAATGGGACCTAATGGAACTTAAAAGCTTTTGCACAACAAAGGAAACTATAAGTAAGGTGAAAAGACAGCCCTCAGGTTGGGAGAAAATAATAGCAAATGAAGAAACAGACAAAGGATTAATCTCAAAAATATACAAGCAACTCCTGCAGCTCAATTCCAGAAAAATAAATGACCCAATCAAAAAATGGGCCAAGGAACTAAACAGACATTTCTCCAAAGAAGACATACAGATGGCTAACAAACACATGAAAAGATGCTCAACATTGCTCATTATCAGAGAAATTCAAATCAAAACCACAACGAGGTACCATTACACTCCAGTCAGGATGGCTGCTATCCAAAAGTCTACAAGCAATAAATGCTGGAGAGGGTGTGGAGAAAAGGGAACACTCTTACACTGTTGGTGGGAATGCAAACTAGTACAGCCACTATGGAGAACAGTGTGGAGATTCCTTAAGAAACTGGAAATAGAACTGCCATATGACCCAGCAATCCCACTTCTGGGCATACACACTGAGGAAACCAGATCTGAAAGAGACACATGCACCCCAATGTTCATCGCAGCACTGTTTATAATAGCCAGGACATGGAAGCAACCTAGATGCCCATCAGCAGACGAATGGATAAGGAAGCTATGGTACATATACACCATGGAATATTACTCAGCCGTTAAAAAGAATTCATTTGAATCAGTTCTAATGAGATGGACGAAACTGGAGCCCATCATACAGAGTGAAGTAAGCCAGAAAGATAAAGAACATTACAGCATACTAACACATATATATGGCATTTAGAAAGATGGTAACGATAACCCTATATGCAAAACAGAAAAAGAGACACAGAAGTACAGAACAGACTTTTGAACTCTGTGGGAGAAGGTGAGGGTGGGATGTTGTGAAAGAACAGCATGTATATTATCTATGGTGAAACAGATCACCAGCCCAGGTGGGATGCATGAGACAAGTGCTCAGGCCTGGTACACTGGGAAGACCCAGAGGAATCGGGTGGAGAGGGAGGTGGGAGGGGGGATTGGCATGAGGAATACGTGTAAATCTATGGCTGATTCATATCAATGTATGACAAAACCCACTGAAATGTTGTGAAGTAATTAGCCTCCAACTAATAAAAAAAAATAATAAAAAATAAATAAAAAAACAAAAACAAACAAACAAACAAAAGCTAGGAATAAAACTACCATATGACCCAGCAATCCTACTATCAGGCATATACCCTGAGAAAACCACAATTCTAGAAGACACATGTATCCCAAAGTTCATTGCAGCACTATTTACAATAGCTAGGACATGGAAGCAATGTAGATGTCCACCAACAGATGAATGGCTTAAGAAGTTGTGGTACATACATAAAATGGAATATTACTCAGCCATACAAAGGAATGAATTTAAGTCAGTTCTAGTGGGGTGGATGAACTTAGAGCCTGTTGCACAGAATGAAGTAGGTCAGAAAGAGAAAAACCAATATCATTACCAAATATTAATGCACATATATGGAATCTAGAAAAATATTCTGATGAACCTATCTGCAGGGCACCAATAGAGGCACAGACATAGAGAAGAGACTTGTGGGCATAGAGGTGGAAGGAGAGTGTAGGACGAATTCAGAGAGTAGCATTGAAACATATACATTACCATATGTAAAATAGATAGCCAGTGGGAATTTGCTGTATGAGGCAGGGAGTCCAAACTGGTGCTCTGTGACAATCTAGAGTGAGATGGGGTGGGAGGTGGGAGGGAGGTTCAATAAGGAGGGGACGTATGTGTACCTATGCCGATTCACGTTGATGTATGGCAGAACCCAACACTAGGTTGTAAAATAACTCCGTGGTGGCTCCAATGGTAAAGAATCTGCCAGTAATGCAGGAGACCCGGGTTCGATCCCTGGGTTGGGAAACGGCAATCCACTCCAGTATTCTTGCCTGGAGAGTTCCATGGACAGAGGAACCGAGCAGGCTACAGTCCATGGGGTCACAAAGAGTCAGACACAACTGAGAGACTTTCACACTTCACACACACACAAAAACAAATAAATTTTAAAAATAAATTGTCAAACACACACACAAAGAGAACAGCTGTAAAAAGTTGTATGTGCTTCTGTGAGGAAGGCTTGCAAAACTCAATGAGGCTATGAGCCATGCCGTGCATGGTGACTCAAGACAGTCAGGTCATAGTAAAGAGTTCTGACAAAAAGTAGTCTACTGGTGAAGGAAATGGCAACCTACTACAGTAGTCTTGCCTGGAGAACCCCATGGACAGCATGAAAGGCAAAAAAAAGACATGACATCAGATGATGAGCTCTCCAGGTTGGAAAGTGTTCAATATGCTACTGGGGAAAAGCAGAGAGCAATGACTAATAGCTCCAGTAAGGATGAAGCAGTTGGGACAAAGTGGGAACAGCTGCTCAGTGGATGTGTCTGGTGGTGAAAGTAAAGTCCAATGCTGTAAAAAACAATACTGCATAGCAACCTGGTATGTTAGGTCCATGAATCAAGGTGAACTGGATGTGGTCAAGCAGGAGATGCCAAGAGTGAACATTGACATCTTGGGAATCAATGAACTAAAATGGATGAGATTGGGAGAATTTAATTCAGATGACCATTATATCTACTACCATGAGTAAGAATTCCCTAGAAGAAATGGTCAACAAAGGAGTCCAAGATGCAGTACTTGGTGCCATCTCAAAAATGACAGAATTATCTTATTATTTAGAATAATCTGCTTATTTAACTTACATGCAGAGTATATCAGTCGAAATGCCAAGCTGGATGAATCACAAGCTGGAATCAAGATTGCCAGGAGAAATTTCAACAACCTCAGATATGCAGACAAAACCACTCTAATGGCAGAAAGTGAAGAGGAACTAAAGAGCTCCTTGATGAGGGTGAAAGGGAGAGTTAAAAAGCTGGCTTGAAACTCAACATTCAAAAAACAAAGATCATGGCATCTGATCCTATCACTTCATGGCAAATGGAAGGGGGAAAAGTGGAAGCAGTGATAGATTTTATTTTCTTGGGCTCCAAAATCACTGCGGACCGTGATTGCAACCATGAAATTAAAAGATACTTGCTCCTTGGGAGGAAAGTTACGACAAACCTAGGCAGCGTATTACAAAGCAGATACATCACTATGCTGACAAAGATCCATCTAGTCGTAACTGTGGTTTTTCCAGTAGCCATGTATGGATGTGAGAGTTGGACCAAAAAGAAGGTTGAAAAAAAAAAAAAGAAGGTTGAGCACCGAAGAACTGATACTCTTGAATTGTGCTGGAGAAGATTCTTGAGAGTTCCTTGGATGGCAAGATCAAACCACTCAACCCTAAAGGAAATCAATCCTGAATATTCATTGGAAGGACTAATGCTGAAGATGAAATTCCAATACATTGGCCACCTTATGTGAAGTCGACTCATTGGAAAAGATCCTCATGCTGGGAAAGATTGAAAGCCAAAGAAGAAGGGGGTGGCAGAGGTTGAGATGGTTAGATAGCATTACCAACTCAGTTGACATGAATTTGAGCAAACACCAGGAGATAGTGAAGGACAGAGGAGCCTGGAGTGCTGCAGTTCGTGGGGATCGTAGTGTTGGAGTCGACCTAGTAACTGAACATTTTTATCTTACCACAGGGTGGTGCTATTGCTTTAAGAACAGGGAGACTAAGGCAAGCTCCTTGAACAGGCACACAACTTAATTCAGAGAAACTTGACAAAGGTGTGACGTGGTCACAGAAAATCACAATAGTCTTAGTCTTTCGAGAAAGTTTCAAATTCTTAGCAGATAAAATGCAAATCCATTAACTAAGACATCGTGATCTAATATCTTTATGTGATTTAATATATAAAATCTGATTGGGTTTTACTGTTTTAAAAGAGTATGTAACATAAAGCCACAAGGTTTTACAGATCTACTGGCTAACCAGTTCCCTAAGCATTTATTGTACACAAAATTATAGATTCTTTTCAACACACAGATGGCTCACTGTGGTACTATTTTTCTTGCCATGTTCTCTAGGTTTTATTTTTCCCATTAGCTCCGTTCTGGATTTTTGTGTGTAGTATGTGTGTGTGTTAGTCACTCAGTTGTGTCCAACTCTTTGCAACCCCATGGACTGTAGCCTGCCAGGCTTCTCTGTCCATGAAATTCTCCAGGCAAGAATACTGGAGTGGATTGCCGTTGCCTTTCTCCAGAGGATCTTCCTGACCAAGGGATTAAACCCTGGTCTCCTGCCTTGCAGGAGATTCCATGATCTTTGTTTTTTTGAATGTTGAGTTTGAAGCCAGCTTTTTCACTCTCCTCTTTCACCCTCATCAATGCTTTTAACCATGTGAACTACAGACATCATATTTAACACGCACTGAATTCCAGCTAGATCTAAACATTTATTAGATGCAGATAGAAAGTTCAAATAGAAGATACAACTTTTGCACAGGAATTAAAAACTCCTTAGTGGTTTCTTTTATGGTTTGTGCCTTTTGTGACCCATCTGAAAAACCTTTCTCTGTCCCAAAGATTGAAAAGATTTTCTCCCATGTTTTCTTTTAGGGATTTTATAGCTACTTGCATTTTAGGTTCATGGGAATAACTTGTCACCTAGTTTTCTATAAGTGCTGTCTAAGAGGTTTTTGTTCACTATTTACCTGCCCTGCTCTATGTGGGGATTAAGAGAGATTCAAAAATTATGCTACTACTACTGCTATATTTTCATAATGTCCCTATAGCATCTTGTGACTCATAAATCTCTTATGTTTCCTGTAGTAGTATCTGTCTTTGTTTTTATTTGCTTAGTGTTCCCTTCACTGTCAATATGGACAATTCCTATTTTTCTCCTTTATAGACTTCTTAGTTCCTGGGTACTATGTTTTCTACTTTTTTTCATTTACTTTTTATGAAGAGAGTGATGGTGGCTTGCCTACTTAATATTAATTATCCCCTATTTCCAAGCAGAATCTTGATTTATTTGAGGGTGGCAATCTGTCCAGCAAAAATCCATTCTTTCTTAGCTGACCTTGTGGATAAATAGGTCATGGGACATGGTTCTGGTTGGCACAATAGAAGTAGAAGTTGTTGGATGAGTCTTCCTTAAAGCTTCTCTTAAGAAAGTTGGGGTAGGACTTCCCTGGTGGTCCAGTGATTGAGAATCCTCCTGCCAGTGGAGGGGACATGGGTTCAATCCCTGGCCTGAGAATATTTCACATGCCACAGAGCAACTCAGCCTGTGTGCCACAAACAACGAGGCCGCACTCTAGAGCCTGTGAACCGCAACTGCTGGGCCTGTGGGCCACGACTGCTGGAGCCTGGGTGCTCTAGAGCCTGTGCTCTGCAACAAGAGAAGCCAATGCAGTGAGAAACCCATGCCCCACAACTAGAGAAAGCACTTGTGCAAGCAGTGAAGACTCAGCTGAGCCACAAATAAATAAATAATTCAAAAAGAAATCAATGTAAGAAAGAAACTTAAAAAAAAAAAAAGAAAGTAGAGGTATAGGCGTACACATTGTGCCCTTTGTCTTTCCCTTTCTTCCTGTATGGAATGAAGCTATGAGTCTTCCCACCAGGAGAAAATATGTTACGTGGACTTAGTAATTTAAGTCCCCACTATTTTTTTTTCTTTCATGTTTAATGGTTTATTTTTTTTCATTTATTTTTATTAGTTGGAGGCTAATTACTTCACAACATTTCAGTGGGTTTTGTCATACACTGACATGAATCAGCCATGGATTTACATGTGTTCCCCATCCCGATCCCCCCTCCTACCTCCCTCCACACCTGATCCCTCTGGGTCTTCCCAGTGCACCAGCCCCAAGCACTTGTCTCATGCATCCAACCTGGGCTGGTGATCGGTTTCACCTTTGATAGTATACTTGTTTCAATGCTATTCTCTCAGAACATCCCACCCTCGCCTTCTCCCACAAAGTCCCAAAGTCTTTTCTGTACGTCTGTGTCTCTTTTTCTGTTTTGCATATAGGGTTATTGTTACCATCTTTTAAAATTCCATATATATGCGTTAGTATACTGTATTGGTCTTTATCTTTCTGGCTTACTTCACTCTGTATAATGGGCTCCAGTTTCATCCATCTCATTAGAACTGATTCAAATGAATTCTTTCTAATGGCTGAGTAATATTCCATTGTGTATATGTACCATAGCTTCCTTATCCATTCGTCTGCTGATGGGCATCTAGGTTGCTTCCATGTCCTGGCTATTATAAACAGTGCTGCGATGAACATTGGGGTGCACGTGTCTGTTTCAGATCTGGTTTCCTCAGTGTGTATGCCCAGAAGTGGGATTGCTGGGTCATATGGCAGTTCTATTTCCAGTTTCTTAAGGAATCTCCACACTGTTCTCCATAGTGGCTGTACTAGTTTGCATTCCCACCAACAGTGTAAGAGTGTTCCCTTTTCTCCACACCCTCTCCAGCATTTATTGCTTGTAGACTTTTGGATAGCAGCCATCCTGACTGGCGTGTAATGGTACCTCATTGTGGTTTTGATTTGCATTTCTCTGATAATGAGTGATGTTGAGCATCTTTTCATGTGTTTGTTAGCCATCTGTATGTCTTCTTTGGAGAAATGTCTGTTTAGTTCTTTGGCCCATTTTTTGATTGGGTCATTTATTTTTCTGAAATTGTCTTTCCCTTTCTTCCTGTAAGGAATGAAGCTATGAGTCTTCCCACCGGGAGAAAATATATGTTACGTGGACTTAGTAATTTAAGTCCCCTCTATTTAAAATTTCTCATTGTAAGCTGATAAATTAGTATTCAGGTTTGTACATCAGACTCAGTGGGCCTGTTTAATTGGATTTTACCTTGAGAGATAAACCCAAGACTGCAAGACTGAGAAAAGAGACAGAGAAATTCATCACTTTCTGTGAAGCTTCTTAGGCTTTAAGACACCACCAGCCTTCCCAGGAAACATCCTAAACACATTAAACATTTCTTCTGAACATCAATAGATTATGTATCCTCTATATTTGTACTGATATATGTAATGTTCCACTGAACAAGGAATGGAGTCTGCTCAGAGGCAATCCATGAGGAGGCATAAAAGATTTCTTCACAAGGTGATGCTATATTGGCTAACAATTTATTTAACCAATCAGATTCTCTCTAGAGAATTTGAATGTAAGACATATACAGAAGGACAGAAATGGTTGAGAAACTCAGAAACAGTAACATGGAGAAAACTGTAAAAGCCAAAACCATGAGGTAGGGAAATCATAAGTGAATAGAAATTATAAGTCAATTGAAATAATATCAAATTGCATGAGTTGTATCATGTTCTGATAATGACTTATTTCTCTACAAAACCTGCTGAGAATACTTAGCTTCATATTTCTTATTTCCTCATCCATCTTTCCAATCTATTATCTGAGATCATCTGAGTGAGTCAATGTGCCTTGAAACTTGGAAAAAAAACTAGCATAACTATTTCCCAAATCTGTTTCCTCATTTCTAGGTCTACTGCCATGCTTAGATCAAGCTTTCATTCTTACTCACATAGACGACTAGAATAATAATTTATACCTTCCAAGGTTTCAATCATCCTTCATGTAACCTTTCTAAAACACAAAACTTATTTTGTCACTCTCTGTTCATAAATAATGCACATGTGAGCATTGGCACATCATAAAACAGTAAATCATAGTGTTGGCTCCAGAATGGTTCTGCTGTCTCTGTGTACATGTGCTGGAGGTTGAGAGAGGAGCATTATCATACCATTTAAGAAGGAAACTGTATCTCAGAAAGGCTGGGTGATTTAATTCACTCTTTTGGCTTGCATCACCAAGTATATGCTGAAGACCTCTGCTTCACTCCACCTTCTCCTGACCTTAGGATGCATATAGGCAACTGTGAAGACTTACAGAGAGCTGAATCTGAACTTGTCTAGAGCAAAACTCATTCGCTTTTCCTTCCTGTGAGAGTGATTTAATTTCTTTCTTTAAAGACTGTTATTACCACTTGTCCAGGTCAAAAAGCTTGGGGTCCTCCCTGACCTCTCCCACTTCCTCATTCATATTCAAGAAATCACCAAGTTCTCTTAATTCTGCTTCTTAAATATTTTAAAATCTAAACTCTTCTTTCTATCCCACTGAATTACCTTATTCTAATTCATTTCTCTCAGGTAGGTAACTTTACAGGTCCTCCCCACCTACTCTAGTGCTCCAACCCTCACCTCCACCAAGCAAATCCATTCTGTAGTCTGCATTTGTCCATGGAGTGTGTGCATGTGTGCTAAGTCACTTCAGTTGTGTCTGACTCCTTGCAATCGTATAGACTGTAGCCTGCTAGGCTCCTCTGTCCATGGGATTCTCCAATCAAGAATACTGGAGTAAGTTGCCATGCCATCCTCCCGGGCGTCTTCCCAATCAAGGGATCAAACCCATGTCTCTTATGTCTCCTGCATTGGCAGATGAGTTTTTTCCTAATAGCACCACCTGGGAAGCCCATTTGTCCATGGATGAATACTTAAATAAATTGTAATAGATTATGGTACTTATATAGTGTATTATTGAATAGCCTTTAGAAAGAATAAAGCAGATTTGTATGTGCTAAATAGAAAGTTTTCTAGAATATTTTCCTTAATAAAAATGCAAACTACTGAACAGTATCTGTGATATCATCCTTTTAGGCAAACTAATTCTAAAGTATAAAAAATGTTGTCATATGTGTGTATAGATTATTTTTATTATTTTTCTAACTATTCCAAGATACTTTCTAACTATTCCTCAGATACATAAAATAGCCAAATAAAATGGCTACTTATAAGGAGAAGTACTAAGGGCCTGGAGTGGTAAAGGCAGAAGTATGGAGGCTTTATTACTTTTCTACTATGGAAAATTTTAAACATACATGTATGTAGGGAGAATAGGTCATTTCTTCCTTCCCCATGATCCAGCTTCAATAATGATCAGTTCAATTTGTTTGTATTCCTACCCACTCTACTTTTATCTTACACTGGATTATTTTAAAGCAAGTTCCAGATGTTATATTATTTAATTAGTAAATAATACAGTATTTATGGCTAAGACAGAGCTGTCCAATAGAACTCTCTGCAATGATAGAAATATTCTACACATGTACTGTCCAATACATAGCTAGTCATACACGGCTACCAAGCACTGAAGTGTGGCTGATGTGACTGAGAAACTAAACATTTTAACTTTAAAACTTTAACTGACCTAAATCTAAATTTAAATAGCTACATGTAGCTAGTGGTGACCGTCTTGAAGAGCACAGCTCTTAGATATAAAGGCTCTTTAAAAATATATATAATTGTTATATATCACATTAAAAATTACTACTTCTTTAACATCATCAAATTTGAAATGCCAGGGCTCAAATTTCCTCAGATACATTATAATTGTTCTTTTACAGTTAATTTGTTTGAATCTAAATCCAAACAGATTATAGCTGGGTTGATATATCTCAAGTTCTCTTAATCTAAATTGAAGAAAGTAGGGAAAACTACTAGACCATTCAGCTATGACCTAAATCAAATCCCTTATGATTATACAGTGGAAGTGACAAATAGATTCAAGGGATTAGATCTGATCGACAGAGTGCCTGAAGAACTATGGATGGAGGTTCATGACACTGTACAAGAGGCAGTGATTAAGACCATCCCCAAGAAAAAGAAATGCAAAAAGGCAGAATGGTTGTCTGAGGAGGCCTTCCAAATATCTGAGAAAAGAAGAGAAGCTAAAGGCAAAGGAGAAAAGGAAAGATATACCCATTTGAATGCAGAGTTCCAAAGAATAGCAAGGAGAGATAAGAAAGCCTTCCTCAGTGATCAGTGCAAAGAAAAAGAGGAAAACAACAGAATGGGAAAGACTAGAGATCTCTTCAAGAAAATTAAAGATACCAAGGGAACATTTCATGCAAAAATGAGTACAATAAAGGACAGAAATGGTAGGGACATAACAGAAGCAGAAGATATTAAGAAGAGGAGGCAAGAATACACAAAAGAACTATACAAAAAAGATCTTCATGACCCAGATAATCACGATGATGTGAGCACTAACCTAGAACCAGACATCCTGGAATGTGAAGTCAAGTGGGCCTTAGGAAGCATTACTACAAACAAAGCTAGTGGAGGTGATGGAATTCCAGCTGAGCTATTTCAAATCCTAAAAGATGATGCTGTGGAAGTGCTGCTCTCAATATGCCAGCAAATTTGGAAAACTTAGCAGTGGCCATAGGACTGGAAAAGGTCAGTTTCATTCCAATCCCAAAGAAAGGCAATGCCAAAGAATGTCCAAACTACCGCACAATTGCACTCATCTCACAAGCTAACAAAGTAATGCTCAAAATTCTCCAAGCTAGGCTTCAACAGTATGTGAACTGAGAACTTCCAGATGTTCAAGCTGGATTTCGAAAAGGCAGAGAAATCAGAGATCAAATTGCCAACATCTGTTGGATCATTGAAAAAGCAAGAAAGTTCCAGAAAAACATCTACGCCTGCTTTATTTATGTTAAAGTCTTTATGTGCATCACAACAAACTGTTGAAGATTCTTAAATAGGTGGGAATACCAGACCACTTGACCTGCCTCCTGAGAAATCTGTATGCAGGTCAGGAAGCAACAGTTAGAGCTGGACATGGAACAACAGACTAGTTCCAAATTGGGAAAGGAGGATGTCAAGGCTGTATATTGTCACCCTGCTTATTTAACTTATATGCAGAGTACATCACTTGAAATACCAGGCTGGATGAAGCACAAGCTAGAATCAAGATTGCTGGGAGAAATATCAATAACTTCAGATATGCAGATGACATCACCTTATGGCAGAAAGTGAAGAAGAACTAAGAGCCTCTTGATGAAAGTGAAAGAGTGAAAAAGTTGGCTTAAAGCTCAACATTCAGAAAATTAAGATCATGGCATCTGGTCCCATGATTTGGTGGCAAACAGATGGGGAAACAATGGAAACAGTGACAGGCTTTATTTTTGGGGGCTCCAAAATCACTGCAGATGCAGCCATGAAATTAAAAGATGCTTGCTCCTTGGAAGAAAAGCTATGACCAACCTAGACAGCATATTAAAAAATAGAGATATTACTTTGCCAACAAAGGTCCATCTAGTCAAAACTATGGTTTTTTCAGTAGTCTTGTATGGATGTGAGAGTTGGACTATAAAGAAAGCTGAGTGCTGAAGAATTGATGCTTTTTGAACTGTGGTGTTAGAGAAGACTCGTGAGAGTTCCTTGGACTGCAAGGATATTCAACCAGTCAATCCTAAAGGAAATCAGTCCTGAATATTCATTGGAAGGACTGATGCTGAAGCTGAAACTCAAATCCTTTGGCCACCTGATGTGAAGAACTGACTCATTGGAAAATACCCTAATGCTGGGAAAGACTGAAGGTGGGAGGATAAGGGGATGACAGAGGATGAGATGGTTGGATGGCATCACTGACTCCATGGATATGAAGCTGAGTCAGCTCCAGGGGTTGGTGATGGACAGGGAAGGCTGGCGTGCTGCAGTGCATGGGGTTGCAAAGAATTGGACATGACTGAGGGACTGGACTGAACTGAACTCTGTTGATGATTTATGATTTTTCACTTTATATCAACCTATATAGTTTGAGTTTTTAAAATGGCTTTAAACTGTGGCTGTATCACTTTTAACCATCAGTATCAATATATCATTAGGGCTTGTCTGAGGTGGTAGGACTGTATGCCAATACTTGTGTATATTTTAAAAAGCTTACTTTTTTAAACAGTATAAAACTTTGTATATCCTTTCTCTGCTTAAAACCCTTCAGTTTTTCTCTCAGCTTCCAGGAAAACATTGAACCTATTTTACAGGTCTTCCAAGATTTTTGGAAGGTTTTCAAGAAGGTTTGGACTCCTCTCTTACCTCTTTCTTTCTGCCTTCCTCTTTTTCCATCCCTCTCACTGCAATCATACTGATTCCCTTTCAGTTTCCATAACAAGCCACAATCTTCTTCTTTAGTGAGTCTCTGCATACACTGTTACACTCCTTGATGTTTCTTCCTTGTCTTTTGCTCATAACTTCTATTCACTGTAGCTCTAGATTAAGAATCATTTCCTCTATGAAGTCTTCTCTGTCCTAAGACTCGGTTACAGGTCTTAAAGAACCCTGTGCTTACAGCTATCACAGTCTTTACTACACTGCGGTTCAAAACTGCCTTTCCATATTTAATTCTGTGGAGACTCTTTTTGAGTAAGGATTATGTCAAACATATTTTTGTAACTGTGGTTGCTATTAGAAATGCCCAACACATGATAGATCTTTTATTAAATATTTATTGAGTCAATGAATTAGGTATTTTACTCAAGGTCAAAAATCAATAGTTTTCTTTGGAGCTAGTATTGTCAAATGCAACTTTGAACCATTTAATCTTACAATGTTCTTATTTTTCCCTATTTGTTGTTTATTTTTCTTTCCCCTTGCTAGAATATAACTTCCAAGGGTACAGGGATATTTATCTGTTTTGTTGATGATATAAAACTTACAACAGAGAGCTGGAATACAGTAAGCACTCAATAAATATTTTTTGGATGAAAAAAATCCCTTCTCTGGAAATAATGTGCAATGTTTTCTTATCAAGTTTACTGAGGTATAATTTACATACAGTACCTTATATCTATTTTAAGTGTGTAATTCCATGAGTTTTGACAAATGATTGTACTCATGTAACCACCATGATGATCAAGATATAGAACAATTCCATCACCTCAAAATATTCCCTTGTATCCCTTCTCAATCAATAACGCCAGGCCTGGGCAATCGCTGATGTGCTGTCTGTATAGATTAGACCAGCCTCTCCTAACGTTTCATATAGGGATCACACAACACGTACTGTCTTGAATTTGACTTCTTTTACTCTGCACATTGTTTTATAAATAGTGATTTGTAGTTTCTTTTTTTGTGCAAGTTTTGTTATCGCTGTGTAATGCTGTGACTTGTGAGTATCTTTACCCACACTTTAGGCTTGTGCTGGATGTTTCTGTGCTTGGTGTTACTATAGGAACCAGACAGTGGCACCAGACTTCTGCACAGAACCCACAACAGAATTCTGAGTCCAAGCCCATGTCTCTGTGTCCATTAATTAGGTGATGTATGACTGAGAGAGAGGTTGAGTATGTTTCTTTCACTAAATTAGTTAATTTAGTGTTGCTCCTTCACAGGAGGAGTGATGGAATAGAAGTTAAACATATGATTCCTAGAACCAGATTGTAGTGTTTGCATCTTGGCTGTGCCACTAACTAGCTCTGAGATCCTGGGTAAGTTAATTAGCCTGTAAAGTAGAGATGTTTTCTAAGTCATTGCAAGAATTAAATACGTCGAGCTGTGCTAAGCATTTAGAACAATACTTGGCAAGTGGTAACCTCTCAGTAAGTTTCTACTGATGCTGCAAGGACTCTTCACCTTGAGTGTCATGCCTTCTGTTAGCCAGAGCTGATTCTAGTTTGCAATTTTCCCAGCACTTCTAGAACCAGCTCTACTGCACCTCTCCAGAGACACCAGCCCCAGCTAGCTCATGTTCCTTCCTCAGAGGTTAGGGTTAGGGTTAGGGTTAGGTCTCAGTCCAGCTCTGCAGTCCCTCATTCAAACGCCTGGAGCCCCAGTCCCTGCACAGCAGCATCCCTCCTCAGAAGTCTGAGTCCTAGCCCAAAAGGCTCCTCCTTCAAGCTTCTAAGATTTACTTTCCTAACTTTTTTCTTAATTCCCCTAGTCCCAGCTCTGATAGCTGCTTTCTTCAATATCCATTTCCATCATACCTTCAGTGTTCCCTGTTTACCTTGCCAGTTTTCTAACACCTGTTAACAATATAATTCTCTATATTAATGTGTGACAAGATGACATCTAAGTTATCTTCGGCAAAATTCCCAGACTATCTGTGCATTTATTTATTATCTATTTCTGTTTATCTTATTTTCTTTCTATTTAGCTAGTCAGTACATTTTTATCAAGAATTTTATATATTCTGTGGAGATCACTTGACAGTCTGACTTGGTGTACAAAATTCTCTTCCTGTTGTGGTTTGAAATATACCTTATGGCCCCGGCATATCTCCCATAGGAGCCTGTTGCCTCCTAAAATTTCCAGTATTATGAAAATCATCCTTTTTAGGATGAGTTTTAAGAGGATCTCTGGAGATCCTCTTAAAATGGAGATACTCCTCGGAGAGTACAATATGGTGTCATTTATAGGTTAGTAAGTTATATTGGAACATGAAACATTGTAAGTATCCTTTAAGTAAGGAGCCCCTTTCCTCCATGTTCTCCTATATCCCCAGGAACTTCTTACTGACTTGTGCACATTATGCTTTCAATGAGTATGTGTAAAGTGTGCATGACAGTTGAGGTAGGGAAGACTTAGTGTGGGACAAGAGGCAATGTTTGAGTGTGGTGGTCTCATAGTCAGAAGGTAACTGGAGAACAATGGCTACCTGAAAAGAGAGGGGCAGAGAAATAGCAGGAAAGAGTGTTGCTTATTTCAGAAGTCTCATCTTAGGCTGGCCCCCTGAGGTAAAGATCACCTTGAGATAAAATTAAATTGGAAACAAACTATCTTTTCTGGGAACCTGGTAAGAAACTATTTCTTGCATCAGGGTATTGATTTCCCTTTACGTCTACTTCATCCCCTCTATATTAGTGCAAAATGAGTCATCAGATCAGGTTTACTGAGAATCACTGACCTAGGCAAACTCAACATGTGGAATAAATTATAGATTAAGAAATTACATTTCTTCTGCAATCCCTTTTCTTCCTTTAGGCAAGACCAGTTTTCCTTAAGCAATTCTGGGAATGAGGACCTGACAAATGCTTATTCACTTAGCCCTGGTGTCTCCGTATATCCTTCATCCCCATTCACAAGATTTTCAGCATGGACACTTTTCATTAACCTTTCTCTTTCCTCCTGTTCTCCAAATATTGTCAGATAAAAATTGTTTTTAGAAATTTTTCTTATATCAGTATCTGTGTCCAAATTTTTATTTTTTTTCTCAGCAGAGCTGTCCTTAGGGCTTTGCAGTATGCTGAGCAGCATCATAAAAGTATAAGAAAACCAAAAGAAAAGATGGTGCAAGGAGAGCAATGTCAGCATCACAGTGGAATAAGACATCCCTTATTTTTGTCCCCTCCTTCTACTGCCAACAGTAATCTGGCATTTACCTACAGACACAAGTGTCTTTGTGAGAGCTATGGATCCAGTACTATACACCAGGAGACCTAGGAGAAGTCATACCTTCCAGGTAATAGGCATACAAACCTAGGCCTATTACCTAGGCCTAGGTAGTAGGTCTGTGGACCCTGCAGTGTTCACAAACCAGATGCAGTCCTTCTCTGCCTCAGTCTGGGAACCCCTGGAAGACTCTGTCTTAGACAATTACCCACAAGTGCAAAAGACTTTGTGGAAGCCCAGGTTTCCAGAGAAGTCCTAGGAAATTGTTGGAGCAAAAAAAAAAAAAAAATGTGAGTTTGAAACCTTGGACTGGGTAAAAGGAATAACTTGACTTTACCCACATCATCCCTCCCTCAAGGCTGCACAGCTCAGGGCCAGGAATGATCTTCCTTAGCCTGTGATTTATCCTGTGGGTGAAAGGGAGAGTGTGGGAGTGAGCACCCAGCTTCTCCAATTGTGTGGGACATTGCCAAAGGGGCTCATTTCTCTCTCACCTCATCCACAGTACTTATTTGTGAGCTGCAGCCCAGGAGATGGGAAGAGTCTGGGAGGATAGCATATAGGACTACTGGGGAGCTTAAAGGGCAAAGATCCTACTAATTGCAGTGTGAACTCCATCAATAAGCACACACAGGAGCCACTGGGAATGTCACCCCCATGGATACCTTTAACTGGCCCACAGGCATTCCCAGAATTCCATGAACCTCAACCATACCCGTTTCTACCTCAACCCTCCGTATATTCCTATGGGCAGTAGTGAGAGTGACCTTTGGCAGACAGCTAATGAGCATGCACAGAAAGCCAATTTGGATCTGAGGGTCAGCGGGAAATAACAAATTTAATACTAAGTTTTACCTTTGGAAAAACAAAAAGGAGGATGTCAGCACTTGGCCTAGTATGTTATAGGATTGATAAAAAGCATATAAGCTTAAGAATTCTGCTACAAGAGGAAGCAAGAAGCATGGAGCAGGTATATCCACAGAAGTTCTGAGAAAGCCTCAGAATCCTTACCAGGGTTAAAAGAAGTATCTTGCTGAAGGCAGAGAGTAAAGACTGGAGGAAGCAGCTGCTACTTCATATGCAAAGGTAGCTATGCTATTCTTCAAGGAATATGAAAGATCAAGGAAACATGATCCCATCAAGAATCACAGTAATCTAGTCACGGACCCAAAAGACATGGAGATCTATAATTTAAATAATTTAAAATCGCTGTTTTGAGGAAACTCAATGGGTTATAAGAAAACACTGAAAGAAAATTCAATGAAATTAGGAAAACAATGTATAAACAAAATGAGTTCAACAGAGATAAAAATAATTAACAGCAACCAAGCAGAAATTTTGGAGCTGAAGAATAAAGTGAATGAAATACAATAGAAACCATCAGTAGCAGCAGAGATCAAGCAAAACAAAAAAAAGAATATGTGAGACAGAAGACAGAAAAGAATAAAGAAAAAAGAATAAAAAAGTGAAGATTTATGGGATACCATTTAAAGAACTAATTTGTGGATTGTTGGGGTTCCAGAAGAAGCAGAGAGGGAGAAGACGGCAGAAAGATTTTGTAAGGAAATAATGGCTGAGAACGTCCCAAATTGGGGAGAGATTTGGATACCTAAGTTCATGAAGCTCACAGGTCATCAAACAAAATTAACTTAAAGAGATCCTTTCCAAGATGCAGCATAATAAAACTTTCAAATGTCAAAAAAAAAAAAGAGAGAAACTTAAGAGCAGCAAAACAAAAAGAGCTTGAGACTGACAAGGGAACTCCCTAAGGCGATCAGCAGATTTCTCAACACAGATCTTGCAACCAGAGGAAGGGGAATCATATATTCAAAGTGCTGAAAGGAAAAAGGCTGCCAACCAAAAACGCTTTACCTGTAAAGCTGCCCATCAGAAATGAAGGAGCGATAAAGACTTTCTCAGACAAACAAAAGTTGAGGGAATTCATTACTACCAGATCTATCTTACAAGAAATGCTGAAAGGAGATCTTCAAGCAGAAATGAGAGGTCACCAATTAGTAACATAAACGCTATGAAAATATAAAACACAAGTAAAGGTAAGCAGAGACAAATTTAGAATACCCTAGCTCTGTAATACAGTGGAGCACTAACCACAACTTTAACCTAAAGCTTAAAAGAGTATTAAAAATAACTAAAACCACAATAATCTGATAATGAACACACAATATAAAAAGAGAGAAGTTGTGACATCAAAAATGTATGTGATCTAAGTTAGGTTGTTAACATCTTAAAGTAGAGCATTATGAGTGTTATGTTTTATGTAAGCTTCATGGTAACCATAAACAATAAAACAAACCTATAGTGAATTCACAAACAGATGAGAAGAAGGTAATCAAGGCATAGGCAACCACTATGAGAAATCAGTAATTTACAAAGGAAGGTAGCAATATATGAAGAAAAGAACAAGGAAACTATAACACATCCAGAAAAAAATTAATAAGATGACATTAGTAAGTTCTAACCTATCAACAATTACTCTAAAAGTAAATGGATTGAGTTCTCCAATCAAAATGTATAAAGTGGGCGATGGATTTAGAGTTGATCATATGCTGCCTACAACAGACTCATTCCAGCTTTAAGGACACATCAAAGCTTAAAGTGAAGGCAAGGCAAGAGATATTGCTAGACAGCAAAACCAAACGTGAGCAGGAATAGCTTTATTTATATCAGACAAAATAGATTCTAGGCCAAAAACAGTAACAAGAAACAAAGGAGGTCATATATAATGATAAAAGGGTTAATTCAGAAAGAAGATGTACCAGGACTTCCATGGTGGTCCAGTGGTTAAGAATCTACCTGCGAAAGCAGAGGACATGAGTTCAGTCCCTGGTCTGGGAAGATCCCACATGCTGCAGGGCACCTAAACCTGTGTACCCCAACTGTTGAGCTCTTGCTCCAGAGCCTTCAGCATGAAGTTGCAGAATGCAACTACTGAGCCTGTGTGCTGCAACTACTGAAACCAGTATGCCCTAGAGCCTGTGCTCTGCAATAAGAGATACCACTGCAACGAGAAGCTTGAGCACTGCAATTAGAGAGTACCCCCCACTTGCCATAACTAGAGAAAGCCAGCATACAGCAACAAAGACTCAGCACAGCCAAAAATAAATTAATTAATTTTAAAATTATAAAAAAGATGTAACAATAAATATATATACTATGCATCCATTATTAGAGTATCTAAATATATAGTGCAAATAACAGATCTGAAGGGCAATATAGACAAAAACACAATAATGGTGGGAAATTTCAATATATCACTTTCAAGAATGGATAAATATTCCACACCGAAAACCAAAAATGAAACTTTGGATTTAAATTATACTTTAGCCCAAATGTCTAACAGACATATAGAAAACATTACATTCAACAGAACAGAATATACATTCTTCTAAGGTACACACAGAACATTTCTAGGATAGATCAAATGTTGGGTCATAAAACATGTCTAAGCAAATTTAAGAAGACTGGAAAATTTTAAAAATGTGGAAATTGAATAAATGGTACACTCCTGAAAAGCCAAGAGTTAAGGAAATATCAAAAGGGAAATAAAAAATACCTTGAATCAAATGATATGCAAATACAACATACTAGAATATATGGGGTACAGTAAAAGCTGCACTAAGAGGTAAGTTATAGAAACCAATGCTTATATTAAGAAAAAAGAAAGATCTTAATTTGAACCCTTATCTTTCACCACTCACAAAAATTCACTTGAGATGGATTAAATACATTGGCAAATAATAGGTCTGATAAGGGGTTAATGTCCAAAACATATAAAAAATTCATATAATTCAATAGCAAAAATCCAAACAATCAATTAATAATGGACAGAGGAAGTGAACAGACATTTTTCCAAAGAAGACTTACAAATAGCCAACAGGTGTTTGGCATTCTTATAGAAAATCAGTTGACTATAGACACATGGGTTTATTTCTGGATTCTCCAATCTATTTCATTTATCTATATGCATATCCTTATTTAAGTACCACACTGTCTTGATTAATGAAACTTTGTAGTAAGCTTTAAGACTGGAATTTGTGGTCCTCCAGCTATGTTTTTCATTTTCAAGATGGTTTTAGTGTTAAACCATATTTTACTTTTTATTGGTATATAATTAACTTACAATATTACATTAGCTTCAGATGTACACCATAGTGACTCAACAATTTTATACACTGTAAAATGATCATCACAATAAGTCCAGTTACTGTCTGTCACCATACAAAGATATTATGATATCACTATATTTCTCATGCTGTACATTTCATCCCTGTGACCCATTTCTTTTGTAACTGAAAGCTTGTATTTCCTAAACACCCTTACCTATTTCAGTCATTTCCCCCACCCTCTCCTTTTCTGCTTATTGACTATGCCAAAACCTTTGACTGTGTGGATCACAATAAGCTGGGGAAAATTCTGAAAGAGATGGGCATACCAGACCACCTGACCTGCCTCTTGAGAAACCTGTATGCAGGTCAGGAAGCAACAGTTAGAACTGGACGTGGAACAACAGACTGGTTCCAAATAGGAAAAGGAGTATGTCAAGGCTGTATATTGTCACCCTGCATATTTAACTTATATGCAGAGTACATCATGCGAGATGCTGGGCTGGATGAAGCACAAACTGGAATCAAGACTGCTGGGAGAAATATCAATAACCTCAGATATGCAGATGACACCACCCTTATGGCAGAAAGTGAAGACTAACTAAAGAGCCTCTTGATGAAAGTGAAAGAGGAGTGAAAAAGTTGGCTTAAAGCTCAACATTCAGAAAACTAAGATCATGGCATCTGGTCCCATCACTTCATGACAAATAGATGGGGAAACAGTGGAAACAGTGGCTGACTTTAATTTGGGGGGCTCCAAAATCACTGCAGATGGTGACTGCAGCCATGAAATTAAAAGACACCTGCTCCTTGGAAGGAAAGTTATGACCAATCTGACAGCAGAGACCTTACTTTGCCAACATAGGTCTATCTAGTCAAGGCTGTGGTTTTTCCAGTAGTCATGTATGGATGTGAGAGTTGAACTGTAAAGAAAGCTGAGTGCTGAAAAATTGATGCTTTTGAACTGTGGTGTTGG